>NC_068920.1:29643931-29955597 GCF_023091745.1 Budorcas taxicolor | reverse complement strand
AGAAAATCTTCAGAAGCTAATGTTACTCTTCATTTTTCATGGCATAATGGGCTACATTACCCTGAACATTATAGATGATATAGTAGCTTGAATGACTTCCCCAAAGATATATCCACCTCATAATCTCCAGAACTTTGGATGTTACCTTCAATAGCAAAAGATGTGATTACTCAAGGGTCTTGAGAAATTTATGCCAGGTTACCTGGGTGGGCTCTACATGCCATCACATAAGAGAAAGGCAGAAGGAGATTAGACTGAGGCACACACAGAGGAGGAGATATGAAAACAGAGGCAGAACTGAGAGTGATGTGACATGAAGCATGCCAGCAGCCATTAGAAAACAAAAACAACAAGGAACAGATCCCACCAATTACCACCCCCCCCCCCCCCATAGACACACACAGCTTCCAGAGGAAGCATGACCTTACTGACACCTTGACTTTAGACTTTTGACCACCAAAACTGTGAAAGAATAAATTTCACTGTCTCCTTTATTTATATATTCCATTATATCACAAATTTTATCTTCAGGAGGTTATTTTTTATATCTAATCAAATTCTCCTAATTTTACTGACTTAGCCACAGACTTCCTGGATCAGGAATGCTCTTACCAGCCATGTAGTCCAACTTCTCTCCAGAATTGAAAATCTTGTCTCCACAGAGATATTTATTCATTTAAACTTCTCTATTTTTTTTCCTCCCTGTATTGAACCGTATACATTGAATCACAATAGCTTCCACCTAACTCTTCCCTTAGAAGCCACAAGAATCAATTTCTACATGACATTTTTCTAAAGGCTTGGTTATATCTATCATTTTCTCTATGTCTACTTTTATTCTTTGGTGAGTCACAGAAATGGTTATGATGTGATCTAACTACAGAAAATTTCTAAAGCATATTTTAAAAAGGAAAAGCCTTAGGTAGACTAATTGAGTCTCTATTTTATATAGCTTTCTATTTTCCCATATTGCCAGAAACGTAGCTATTTCATCATGGTATAATGTAAATTTTATTGTGAATCCCTTTTTATATAATACCAACTCTATTTTTTACCCATTAATATGAATCCTATCCTTCACAGAACAGACAATGACTGCCCTTAATATATGTGAAGAGAACTATTGCATCAAACATTGACAAAGCATTTTCACTCCATGTTAAATAAACCTAGGCCTTCAGTAGTTCTTCAAGAGACATAATGTTCTGATTCCTCAGTTCTCCAGTCATTGTTCTGCACAAGCATTTTGGTTTTACAATATATGTATCTTTCAAAATATGAATCCTAGAACTGAAGTCAGTGATTTGTATATTTAATTAACAACAGTTCGTTTATACTGGCTTCTCAGCCCGAATCCCCTATCTGCGGTGATCAGGGTGTCCTCCTACCTCCACATGTGGGGAGTGTACATTTTACATGAGAGATTTGTTCTCTGTTTTCCAGGAGAAAGAGGAGGGTCAGAATTTCCTCCTTGTATCTGCTGCTTCTCAAGCAACTTCAACTCAAAATAATGCCATTGTGATATTTTAAGAGGTGGCTCACCCTGAGCTCCAGGACGAGCAAGACATCTTTATTCATTTTAACCATTAGCACGGCAGTCCTTAAATTGCAGTCCCTGATCTGCACAACCTGAGAATTAATTAGAAATGCAATTCCCAGCCCCTCCCTCCAGACCCCCTACTTTAGAAACTCTAGGAGTGTAAGCGGGTTGACTCCCAGGGATCTTGGATTTTAAAAGCCCTCCAGGTGGTCTTGATGCAGGTTGAAGTTTTAAGATCCACCATGATGTGTCAGAAAATTACACTGAGGCAGAAATGTACCTTGTTACTGTAAGGTATTCAAAGGAAACAAGCTAATTGTGTTTCTTAGTTACTGTATTTTCTGTTTTTGGATTTAGTAGAAGCAGTAATTAAAAAAAGAAGTAGTTAAAGTTATTACAGTGCAACTATTCATCAGTTCAGTTCAGTGAATCAGTCATATCCAACTCTTTGTGACCCCATGGACTGCAGCATGCCAGCTATTCATTAAATCAGCCAAAAACCAACTCACAGTGTGCAAATATTTTTCTCAGCACTTTGATGAGCTCTGAAGGCCATATGGAAGAAGTATAAATTATAATCTATGGTACCTAAGGGAGCTAACATAAGGTTTTCTTCTTACACAAGAAAAGTGCATTGAATAAGCAATGAATATCATTATGTGCTGTGCTAGTTTTATGATTTAGATTCTAATTGCTTTAGGGCTTAAAAGGAGACAGATAACATAGATGGTAAGGGAATCATGAAAAAAACTCCAATAAAGAGTGTGTGATTCAGGTCTAAAATGTAGCTACAAATTTATTTGGTAAATGGAATAGAATAAAATACTTCAATTTAGGATAAATGGAAAGTATAGACATGAGAGAAGATCCAGATAAAATTGTGGAAGTAAAATCACTATGGAACCCAAATATTGTGTTGATGTGGGAATAGTGTTAAAATTTAAGCTATTATCATTAACTTTATATCTATAAGAAGAGGGGGCTTTGTATGGCTTTATGGACTTCTGTTTTATCTCCTGTAATATTTGTGGTGTGTGGAAGCATATTTGAATGTGTATAAAAATGTTATGTTTCCTAAGCTTTTATTCTAGACTCACAGAAGTTTGAGACTCTTTACCAAGTACACAAACCAGTGTTATAAACCCTGAGACTTTAAATATTTCAAGCTTACACTATTTTAGAGGATCATAATGCACCAGTTCTCAGGACTTGTGCAATGACTATAGGTAGACAGTAGGAAATAAGTGCAATCTTTTGTCAGTGACATTTTATTTGAATAAGTTCACAATAATAGTTCTAACAGTAATCAGACTAAAGCAACTTTGGCATATTTTGTTTAACTCTAATTAAATTAAATTAATTTTATTAAATTTATTAAATTATATTAATTTTATTAAATTATTAAAATAAGTAAACTTCAAGGCTTTAACAAGGCCTATCATTTGGGTATTTCTTGATTAAGAAAATCCTTGCAATCAGCCTCTTAAATGCTCCCTTTACATCTTTGTTCCTAAGTGTGTATATAAGGGGGTTCAACATGGGTGTGATGATTCCATAGAAAAGGGATACCATCTTTCCCCGGTCCTTGGAGGCAGGGGATGGTGGTTGCAGGTACATGTAGATAGCAGTGCCATAAAAAAGAGACACCACTATCAAATGGGAGCCACATGTTCCAAATGCCTTTCGCCGACCTTCCACTGATTGTATTCTCAACACTGCTTGGACAATAAAAGCATAGGATATCAGAATGAGTGTCACAGGTATTAGAAGGAATAGCACACTGATAAAGAATAGTTCAGCTTCATTTGCTGTTGTGTCTACACATGACAACTTGAGCAGAGCAGGGACTTCACAGAAGAAGTGATCCACTTCTTTGTGGCCACAGAGTGGCATCTGCAGGGTCAAGGTGGACTGTAATACTGAGTTGCTGAAGCCACTAACCCAGGATATAGCTGCCAGCTGGAGGCAGAGCCTTTGGTGCATGATGATGGAGTAGCGGAGAGGCCGACAAATAGCTACAAACCTATCAAAGGACATGACAGCCAGGAGGAGACATTCAGTGGAACCCAAAGCCAGGAAAATGAAAAGTTGTGCCACACAGCCACCATAACTAATCACCTTCCTGATGCTGCATATGTTTACCAGCATTTGTGGAACTGTACTTGTGGTGTAGCAAAGGTCCAAGAGCGAGAGATTGGTAAGAAAAAAATACATGGGGGTATGGAGCTTGGAATCCAGATGGGACACAACAATTATTGCTAGATTGCCCAGGATGGTCAAGATATAGGAAATCAGGAACACCACAAAGAGTGGAAGCTCCAGCCATGGTCGATCTGAGAAACCTAAGAGGATAAACTCTTGGGGGACACTCTCATTGATGCTATTCATGTTAAATGGTCAGCTCTTGGTTCTCTGGAATATAAAAAGTAAGTTAACAAGCACATTTATTTACTGTCAGTTAGTAATAAGCATTTTGCTAACAGTTTGTATAAACTTATAGAATGATGCTATTAATAATGTGAAAATATATTTACAAAAATATACATATTTATCTTTCCAAGTATTTCAAATATTTCTATTTTTGTTTAAGTGTATTAGGAAAATAAATTTCAAAAATTTTAAAGTATCATCAATTTCCATATTCAAAGAACTTATTCTTTACAAAATATCAAAATTTGATCTTTTGTTATTCTGTAAATTCATTGTTCTCACTTTTTTCTACCCTGGGTACCTACTATTAGATAGATATAGACACAGTTCCTGCCATTTGAATTCATTCTGTGCATGCCTGCTAAGTCACTTCAGTCGTGACCAACTCTTTGCGACCCTATGGACTGTAACCCGCCAGGCTCCTCTGTCCTTGGGATTGTCCAGGTAAGAATACTGGAATGGGTTCCCATGTCCTCCTCCAGGGGATCTTCCCAACCCAGGGATCGAACCCACATCTCCTGCATCTCCTTCTTTGGCAGGTGAGTTCTTTACCCCAATCAACATCTATTTTCTCCTAATGCCAATGAGATTCCCTGTTTAAAAATTGTGTAAATTAAAATTAATTAAAATTGTGTAAATTTCACCCCCCCCCCCGCAAAAAAAGAACATGTAGAAAGTATCAATAATGGACGCAACTGAAGACATATATATATTTTTTATTTTAGAAGCTCAGAATTCATAAGGGATTATTTAATAATCTGGAACTAGACTTGGGCTCATAGGTTACCTTGCCTAATTAGTTACATTATACTGGGAATGTTTCTTATCCTCTGATCTTCATGTTCTTCACTTGTGAAGATAATCGTGCTTTTTTACGTTGTCTTGGTATGAAACATATACACACATTGCTTAGTCTAGACCCCGGCCCTTAGAAACAGAGCAGTGTGGAGGAATAAAGTTAGTGTTTCAAGGCCTCTGAGGTTACTCAGAGAGGAATTACTTATGGTTTATAAAACTATAAAGTTTCTAAGGTTACCAGTGAAAGATGGCTCTGCCAGTTGAAAATTCACCTTCCTTTTTCCTCCTTAGCCCCCAAACTATCAACCCTCAAGGTAAGGATCCTAGTAACCAACTGCTGTGAAGTATAAATGTGATTTTTCAGTGAAAATTGGCTGGCATAGTGCCTGGCACATAGAAACACGGTTATGTTAGTCCAAGTATGATAGTGATGTGGGAATTCTGAGACGCTTTGCCCAACCACTTCAGTCATGTCTGACTCTTTGTGATGCCATGGGCTGTAGCCTGCAAGGCTCCTCTGTCCTTAGAATTCTTCAGGCAACAATACCAGAGTGGGTTGCCATACCCTCTCCTCCAGGGGATCTTTCCAACCCAGAGATCAAACCCACATCTCTTGTGTCCCCTGCATTGCAGGTGGATTCTTTACCTCTGAGTCACACAGGAAGCCCTCTTGAGATGCTTTAAGCAAAAGCTATTCAGCGCCCTGAAATTCCTAAAACTGCTGATATGTCAGTTCTACCTGCTAAATGTGTATTCATCCTGAAGAAATCTTAACAGGACACTCTAAATTATTATATTACTTTATCAATATCAGAATACAAAATTTCATGATTATTCAGGTTCATTTGAAAGTTAGCAATGTGTATTTTAATTTTGTTCTACTTTTTCTGGGACTACTAGTCCCCTAAAAATTGCCTTGCTCTCATTTGACAAAAACTTTGAGAAGCATAGTCATAGATATAGACGTAAAATCATGTTTAAATGTATCTTTAAATGAAAAAAGTAGTTACTGAACATTTGTATAGCATGATTCTATCAGTTTATAAAACAGTATTTTACACATACATGCATAAAGATACTAATACATAAATTTAAAATTACCTTGAAGTATACAGAAGATGGTGGAGAGTAAGCAGAATTATTTATAAATTTACCTGTTTTTTATTCTAATTTTTAACATTAAAAAAAAAAATCTTCACTTAAAATTCCATGGGCAGGAGAGTCTGGTGGGCTACAGTGCTTGGGGCCACAGAAGTTGGATATGACTGAGGGACTGAGCGTGTACACACACACACTCACTCACACACACACACACATCAATTTATTTGCTGTATTTAACTCTCAGACCAGCATTGCTTTAGTTTAATACTTTGATCCCCGTTAGGGTGAAGATTTTTGCAAGAAAATTAATTTTTTAAACTCTTAAAATTATGTCTGAATCTGCAAGGAGTTTTTCTAAGGGATGGATTGTGTGTGTGGCAGGGGGGAAGGTCATTTTGAATTTTATTGGCCAAAAAAAAAAAAAAAATGTTGCCAAGGAATGGAGGAATCAGGCAAAACACGATAAATGGCATCAGTAGAGAGATTACACACAATCCATAATTTCCTTGAGTTGCACAAGTGTTGAACAGATCCCCTCTAGTCCATGTAATTGGGGTGAATGATACTCCCCAGTTTACCCAGGACTACTGAGTTGTCTCCTACTGTGCTTGCAGTTTGGTAACAGAGTCACTTTCATTCTCAGTATTCCTGTTTGGATAAGGTGCAATATCTCTTTAAATGTAATACTGAAGAGTGACACAATTCTTATATTATTGCTCAGAAGGTATCTCATCATGGGGGACATTGCATGTATTTTCTCCTCTCACATGGGCAATGTCCTTTCCTGACTGATCCTAGATAGGATGTTACTTCCTGAAACTCAGTCAAGGAGGTCCTCTCTATGGAAGATTACAGAAGAGGAAATCAGTTAATTTTATTTTAATCAACTGACCCCTCTCCCTCTGAGATTCACAACTTACAAACATGATAAACTGCTTCTGCATCAATATGATATATTAGTTCACATATCTTGTCATATGTAATATCTTCTCATATTCTGTAATTAGTGAGGGCACAGTAAGGGGGAAAATATTTATCACTCCAGCACAAAGCACTGGAGCAGAATAAGATATACAGATGATGGCGCCAGAAAGTAATGAGGAGAGGAAATGGGAGATTTCAGAGCAATGAATTCTTGTATTTTGCATTACACTTTTTTTTGGTCCATTCACCCATCTTTCAAACACACAGTAATCTCAAATATTTATCCATTCTTGAAAGTATATCTTTAGACTAAGTAGTTGTGGTATCATTTTTGCATTTTAGAAGTTTTAAGTAATTTGAATTCTGATTCATATTCCCAGTGTTAGGACTGAAGTGTTTATTAACAAAACAAAAGAACAAAAACCTAGGAAGTCCTTATCTACTTCTCTGAAATTATATCAGACAGACTCCTGAGTATTACCTGTGGACATCTGTTCTAATTGCTTGCAATTGTGGCTATTTCCTGAAAGGCCACTGAGAAGATTCCTCTGCTTTTGAGTAAACGTACATTGCCAGAATCTCAAGATAATGTTCATCTCATTTTGAGTAGCATTCAAGAGGGCAGCAGAAGAAAACATTTGAATTATGTGAGATATCAAAGGGATTAGAAAGGGAATATAACTGGGTTAATACAGATGTTACTGGAAGCTGATAGAAGGAGTTTAGAAAGCTGCTGATGAGATATTAATAAATTTTATCTGTGACATATTAATCTTATATCTATCATCTCTACTGAATTCTCTTATCCCATATCTGACCTTGAACATTCAAAAAGGTAAAGTTTAACAGAGTCTTGGAAGCATCATTTTAAGCAACACTATGGAAAGAGCCTTGAGACAATAGAAGTAACAAGAATTTTAGTCTCCAAATAGCCAGTAAATCATTGTATAATTGAGCAAGTTAATTAATAACTTTGGATATCAGTTACCTTCAGTAAGACTATGGGCATAGTATTTTCCTTTTAGCATGAAAACTGTTTACTGTTACATTTTCTCAAATTATTTCATATCCCTATGAGGTAGGCTTCCAAATACCACAAAGATACCATATTCTTGCAGGAGTAAAAGGATGAATATACTTATGTTAGTCAAAGTATGATAGTGATGTGGGAACTCAGAGACGCTTTGCCCAGTCACTTCAGTCCTGTCCGACTCTGTGACTCAATGAACTGTAGCCCACCAGGCTCCTTTGTCCATGGGGATTCTCCAGGCAAGTATACTGAAATGGCTTGCCATGCCCTCCTCCAGGGGATCTTCCCAACCCAGGGCTTGAATCCAGGTCTCCCATATTGTAGGAGGATTCTTTACTCTCTGAGCCACCAGGGAAACCCAAAAATATGAATAATAGAAGTAATTTTTTCACATGGCTAATACATTGTAGATTGGCTTATCAACACAAGGAAGTTTGTCAAAAATTTCTTCCATTTTATTAAGATTAAATTTGCAGGCAGGAACTGAATTTATATTTTTAGAGAAATTACTTTCCTCAGGTCCTGGAGCTAGTAAATAACAGACTAAAGATTAGAACCTAAGACCGACCTGCTCTAAAGTTCTTATTTCCTTTAGATTTTACAGATATGTTCAAAATATATTTGTATAAAAAACGCTTGAACATATTTGCACATAATATATAATATAATTTGTATGTACATGTGTAACATAGTCTTAACACATATGATATAAAATATAAACTATATCACATATAAAATATATATTTATACAAAATATATAAAAAAGATTTTTAGAAGCTGAAGCTAGATAAATCAGATTTTTTTCTAACAGATAAGTTGTTGGTCTTTGCTGAGATCTGAAATATAAACAGTCCATGAAATGCATGCTTAGAATACTCAAATTTTAGTGTCATTTTTTTGAAATATATGCTACTTACCTCCATCTTAAACATTGGTGATAGATCAATTTTATGTCCAAGAAGACTTGAGTTCAAAATAGGACTAATTTAAAGTGCACAGGTAAAATGACACCTTCATACGCTATTTAGCTGTATAACTGATTTGATGAAAGTCATTCAGCTTCTTTTAGTTACACTCACAGTGTAGCAAGCCATGATGTCTCCATTTAGAGTTAACTGGAAGATAAGAATGAAGTATTACAGATGATCTGAATGGTGTTCTGGCATCACTTGTAATTAGTGCACCAACTGCTGTTTTCAAGTTTTTTTTTTTTTTTTTCCCCAGCTAGTTTTTCAAAATGAATGTGGTTTCTCTATCAATATTGGTATTTGTTTTGGTCTCTGGCAGAAATCTCAAACACTGAATTGCAAGAGTCTTTCCCCATAGTTTATAGAAAATACCCAGTGGGAAGAGAGAAAGAGGAGAGCTTTATGAAGTGATATTCCTCTTTCGTCATTGATTTGCTCAGCAAACCCTTTCTCCAGGGGCTGAATCCTTAACTTTGTCTAAGACAAAATGACAGTGGGGACTAAAATATCTTTCAAAGACAGTTCGGATTTTCTGCAATTGAATTGGAATTTGTTTTCTAGTCTAAACTTACTTATTTCTCTCAGGAAGGAATTTTTATTGCAAGTGTAAATTTGCTGAGAACCCATCTGAGGTTATGCTACCAACCCTTTGATTTGTGTATCAGAAAATAGACTTCAATTTAATTTATCTTAAGAAAATTGCTTAACTTAGTTTATGACACATTTTACATAAAGCAGTTTTAAACAGTTTATGTAGAACCAATATAGTCTATATTTTTTTCATGGATTTTTAAAATTTCCAGGTGTAGTAACCAAGTTCTTCTTCAACTCACAATTATATAGATTGTCTTGTAATTTAAATGTTTTATATTGTAGAATTTATTCTGGCTAAAATGTTATATTTCTATTTTTATGTGCTATCATATTCAAGTTCTTTTCAATTTCTTTTCCAGGTGAGTAGATTTAGAAGACATATATTTATAATTCTGAAAAAAAGATTATGATTTTAACAAACATGGGGAAACCCCACGAATATCCCAATAGGAAACCAATTATATGAATAGACAATTTGTTGTTGTTTAGCCACCAAATCATGTCTGGCTCTTTGTGATTTAGAATACCAAATCCAAATAAACAAGATATATAAGAGAGTGTGACCAAATTCTCAAATAGAGAAAGATATATTAAAATAATGATGATAAACCTCTTCATACTCACCAGACTGGAGGCAAAAGAATTGAAATTTATTGCCAATGAGAATGAAGGAAAAGTGCTACTCTCAGATTACTGGTGAAAATTCAAAGAGTTACAAGTTTTCTTGGGGAAAATATGGCAATGGCTTCTAAAAACTACATAAACTCTCAATCTAGTGCTGTTATTCGCAGGAATCATTCCCCTAGAAAGGACAAATGAACAATAATGGTTGATATAGCAATACTTTAATGACCAATGATGAATAAAAAATATAGGATTTTTTGATAGCAAATTTACTGCATAATATATAATGGAAAAAATAGAAAAAATGGAAAAAATTCATTCATCTGAAACAAGGAATTATTGCACTAACACATGTCTTGGAGATGTTTTCCTGAGGTTTTGCTGAATGAGGAAATCAAAAATGTTGAAACAAATATATTACATGGCCCTACTTTTATAAAACAATAATTTAAGACACTGAAATATGATTTTATTATGTATTGTGTGTCTGTATGAGATTACATGAGAAAATATATAGTTTTTTTAAGAACGACTAATTCTTAATTAACATTGTTATCTAAATAACATGAACATGAGTAATCTGGAAAGGGGCAGAGGGTAATATCTAGAGGAAGATGGGACATGAAGTAAAGCTAGAAAAGAAACAAATTGAGACTTTGTGTATATTTAAAAGTCTTAAAAATTAATGACACTGGTTACTTCTCTATACAAGAATAAGAGTAAGGTTGAAGATGGTTAGGGGAACAAATTGAACTAGAGTATGAATTATCTTTATAGTTTTTTTTTTAAATAGATTGCATTTTAGTGAACAAAAATCACAATTTAAGAAGAAAGTAAAGAAAGGCCTAAAGAAAATATGAATAAAAGTAAATATTCATTCTGCAGAATGGACCAAGTATACCCAAACTGAAATTGTTTCAGAATTCTTTAAATTTAGAAAGTACCAAGTAATGCACACTTATTGAAGATCTTGGAAATAGGGAAGGATCTATTGAGGTTATTATTATTATCCAGACACCAGTGCTGAGTGCTTTGAAAGGACTGTTTCACTAGGTCCTCATAAGTGCCCTGTGTGACAGTCATCCATTATTTCCAAAG
This sequence comes from Budorcas taxicolor, assembly GCF_023091745.1. Lineage (NCBI taxonomy): Eukaryota > Metazoa > Chordata > Mammalia > Artiodactyla > Bovidae > Budorcas > Budorcas taxicolor. The sequence goes on along the minus strand of NC_068920.1, from coordinate 29,944,490 downwards.
ATACATAGATATAGAAATAGAGGCTTAGAGTGGTTAAAATAAAATGTGTTAGGAAATTGGTTACATAAGTGGAAGTCCCACTTCTGTTCTTTTCTTTTTTTTTTTTAACCTTCTGGCTCTGCTACCAAAGAGTTATGTGCCTCCCTTCTTACTGTAACTGAAGGTGGGATCCAGCTGGTCCAACACTCAAAAAGCCAATAAAGAGGCCAGGTGGTGGAAAGGAAAGTTTGTTTTAATTTGGATATTAGCAACCAGCGTGAGCCAAGGAGGGGGCAGACTTCTGTCCAAAGGCCAACTTCACTGACAATCAGTGGGCAAGAACGTCTATAGGCTGAGGAAGGGCCTACATGCAGAAAGAGCACAGCCATCTTGGAATGGATCACTGGTGGTCTGACCAGCATCATCTTGATTTTTTTAAGTACAGTCAGTCTTCACTTCCAGGGTATGTTTGTTTCCATTTGTTGAGCAGTTATGGCAGCTTATGTCATGGCTACAGTCTGGTCACCATGTAGTGAACTCTCCACCTGGGGGAAATTCAGTATCTATAAAATAGTTCCCAAGGATATGGTTCAGAATACTATCTCCCTTGAGAAGGAACTAAAAGTCTTTGACTATGCTTAATGACTAAACCAAAATCACGGCAGATGGTGATTGCAGCCATGAAATTAAAAAACACTTACTCCTTGGAAGGAAAGTTATGACCAACCTAGATAGCGTATTAAAAAGCAGAGATATTACTTTGTCAACAAAGGTCTGTCTAGTCAGGGCTATGGTTTTTCCAGTGGTGATGTGTGGATGTGAGAATTGGACTGTGAAGAAAGCTGAGGGCTGAAGAATTGATGCTTTTGAACTGTGGTGTGGGAGAAGACTCTTGAGAGTCTCTTGGACTGCAAGGAGATACAACTAGTCCATCCTAAAAGAGATCAGTTCTGGGTATTCCTTGGAAGGACTGATGCTGAAGCTGAAACTCCAATACTTTGGCCACCTCATTCGAAGAGTTGACTCATTGGAAAAGACCCTGATGCTCAGAGTGACTGGGGGCAGGAGGAGAAGGGGATGACAGAGGATGAGATGGCTGGATGACATCACCAACTCGATGGACATGGGTTTGAGTGAACTCCAGGAGTTGGTGATGGACAGGGAGGCCTGGTGTGCTGTGATTCATGGGGTCACAAAGAGTCGGACATGACTGAGTGACTGAACTGAACTGAAATGAATGACTAAACCATTATTTGGTTTCCTTTGTTTTCCTTATTTCCTGTGTGTTCTCACTTCTCTGATTTAATTTATTCTTCGGCTAAAGCTTTTCCACAGACAAAAGTTAGACAGAGGACATGATAGACCAAGAGCATAGAGTCCTGCTCCGTTTTGTTACCACCAAGACTCATTTTTAAGAAATCGATTTAATTAGTGTAGCTCTCTTCTTTTGCTTGGAAAGAACCTCTAGAAGAAGCTCATTTGCTATGTTGCTCTTTGACTATGTGACTTTTTAATATTGCATATTGGAACAAAAGCCTGCAATGGTGAGGTAGGCAGGGAATAAAAGTCTGCAGTAGCAGGGTAAGCAAGCCAGCTGTGTTTTCTGTAAGAGAAATGTTACAAAAGGCTGGAGATAATGGCTTATCTAGGAGGAAATGGGGGTAGAGATATATTCAAACTCTACTAAAGTTTAAAATACACTTTTAGGGACTTCTCTGGTGGTTCAGTGGTTAAAACTCTGTGCTTCCAATGCAAAGGGCAAAACTGTGATCCCTGGTCAGGGAACTAAGATCCCACATGCCACATGGCACGGCTAAAAGATAAATGAATAAAGTGAAATTTTAGCATTAGCGTCCCAAGAGAGTGGTCATATTCCAAGAAATAAAAGGGAATGCTAAAGCTTGCCCCAAGGACAGACATCATAACGATTTCCTTGCCTAACTGCACTCTGCCGAAAGAATCACATATTTAGTACACGTCTTCTTTATCCATTCATTTGTTGATGAACACTTAGATTGCTTCCATATCTTGGCTATTGTAAATAATGCTGCTATAAACACTGGAGTTCATGTATCTTTTCCAGTAAGTGTTTTGATTTTTTTCAGATATTAATATATATATATACACACACATATATATAAAAGAATAAAATTCAACATAAAAAGGAATGAAATTCTGCTATTCACAACAACGTCAACAGACTTAGACAGTATTATGCTTCTGGATTAATCATAAACTCTAAACTTTAACTTCTCAGTATCAATTGACTTCTCAATCTTTTGAGAGATTTAGACATAGTTTTAAATTTTCCCTCCTTATTTAAATGCTTGTCAAATACCTTTAGGGGAAAATTGCCTTGTAGTTCAGGCTTTCAATTCATTTTTGTCACTTTGCTTTACACGAACGACAAATATCTGAGTTTTTCCCCCCTCTATTCTTTTCAAATAGTCCTTTACCAGCTAAAGGAATCAGCTTCTTATTTGTATACAGAATCAGTAAGTTTAGGGAAAAAGCAACACCAGCTCACTTTTTCACAAGTTCTTCACTATGGAGCATTAATTGAATCTTAATATTTTTTTTCTTTGTTGTTCCCATGGCTCCCTGATATTTTAATATGAATGATTTTATTTTTATGCCTTTTCTAGTTCTTGAGGACTTCTGAAAGCAATTATATCTTTCCTGGAAACAGAAGTCTTGTAGCAGATTTGAGCTAAGTCTGTAGTTAACAGCACAGATTTTGCTGATGTGGGTGGCTTCATGGGCAATGTCAGAGATGGATTTACCATGAAACTGATTGAGCATAATCTTCAGACTATCATTTCCATGGGCCCTTTCCAAGAATCTGGGAAGGTAGGATTCTAGCAATGTGTTCACATAATCCCGTGTATTCGCAAAATTTGTAAAAACAAAAAACAAACCAAGGCAAAAAACTAATCCATAGTTAGTTAAAACCACTAACTCCAACTTCCTCCTGTCATATTCTCATGTAAACTGGTAATGAAGTAGCTGTAAGAATTTTTGTCAACTGACTAAGAGAAAGCTGTTTTAGAGATATTGTTATAAAGTTCACATTATTTTCTACATGTAGGTTAGTAGCTGTTAGCCCTTCTGGTATAGGAATGCTCTGATTCTAATGGCTTTTAGGAATGCTCTGATTTCTGACTCTGTTGACTTACCAGCACCATGATGTAAGGTACAGGGCCAGGATGTGGAGATGTCTGATGGTGCCAGTCACCTGAAGTACGTGGACTGATGCTACTGCTGCTGCTAAGTCGCTTCAGTTGTGTCCGACTCTGTGCGACCCCATAGATGGCAGCCCACCAGGCTCCCCAGTCCCTGAGATTCTCCAGGCAAGAACACTGGAGTGGATTGCCATTTCCTTCTCCAATGCATGAAAGTGAAAAGTGAAAGTGAAGTCGCTCAGTCGTGTCCGACTCTTAACGACCCCATGGACTGCTGCCTACCAGGCTCCTATGTCCATGGGATTTTCCAGGCGAGAGTACTGGAGTGGGGTGCCATTGCCTTCTCCAAAGTATGTGGACTGTGGATAGTTATTATACAGCTGTTCAAGTCTTAAAATGCATACATAATTATTGGAAGGATTCTGACTAATGAAGGAATATATTTTCAGGGAATTACAAGAGAATCCAGAACACAAATGAATACAAGCAACTTTTTCAAAAAGTTGACAATGCTCATGTGAAATTTGAAAGATTTTTGCAATGTTCAAATAAAATGAGTGACTTGGTGCACAAGTACAGTGCAATCTCTGGAGAGAGTGGCAGCCTAGAATTCAGGCCTACCTGCCATCCTTATTCAACCCCTCACCCTCACCACCCAAACCCCCACCCCTCAAGCCATGCACAGCCCTCCCTGTACCATCTTTGGAAAGGAATGACCAACTGAGGAAAATAGAAAATAGAACACCTTAAGTTAGTGCTTTAAAGGGTAACTAATATAAGTTGGGAAATGAGTACATCAAGGCTGTATATTGTCAGCTTGCTTATTTAACTTAAATGCAGGGTACATCACGCAAAATGCCAGGCTTGATGAATCACAGCTGGAATCAGGATTGCCAGGAGAAACATCAACAACCTCAGATATGCAGACGGTACCACTTTAACAGCAGAAAATTAACACAAACTAAAGCGCCTCTTGATGAAGGTGAAAGAGGAGAATTAAAAAGCTGGCTTAAAATTCTACATTCAAAAAACTATGTTGGCATCTGGTCCTATCGCTTCATGAAAAATAGATGGGGAAAATGTGGCAACAGTGTCAAATTTCATTTTGTTGGGCTCCAAAATCACTGCAAAAGTGACCGCAGCCACAAAATTGAAAGATTCTTTAGCTGCTTGGAAGAGTAGCTATGACAAAGTTAGATAGTGTATTAAATAGTAGAGACATCATTCGCTGACAAAGATCCATATAGTCAAAGCTATGGTTTCTCCAGTAATCACATATGCATGTGACAGCTACCGTAAAGAAGGCGGAGTGCCGAAGAATTGATTCTTTTGAACTGTGGTGCTGGAGAAGATTCTTGAGAGTACCTTGGACAGCAAGAATATCTAACCAGTCAATCCTAAAGGAAACCACCTCTGAATATTCATTGGAAAGACTGGTGCTGAAGCTGAAGCTCCAATACTTTGGCCACCTGATGCAAAGAGCTGATTCATTGGAAAAAAACCCTGATGCTGGGAAAGACTGAAGGCAGGAGAAGGAGGTGACAGAGGATGAGATAGCTGGATGGCATCACTGACTTAATGGACATGTGTTTGAGCAAGCTCCTTGAGATAGTGAAGGACAGGGAAGCCTGGTGTGCTGCAGTTCATGGGGTCACAAAGAGTTGGACACAACTTACTGACTGAAAAGCAACAAAAGTAATACTAAAATAATAAAGGCTGAGTTAAAATATTCTTCCCGGAAAATTCTCTTATTCCTCATTGTTATATTTGGCTAACCTTCTGAAAGCTTACAGTGAACGATATCAGATTCGTGATCTACGAAGAAGATTCAGCTTTGGGACCAAGGACCAGGCTTGATCACTCAAGAGCTTTTGTGTAGCAGAGTTTTATTAAAGTGAAAAAGGGACAGAGAAAGGTTCTGACATAGACATCATAAGGGGGTTGGAGAGTGCCCCACTCATTAGTCTTGTCAAGGCCTTATATACTTTTACCAGACCCATTCCCACAATATAAATCTTAAATTAACAAGATTAGAACTAACAACAGAAAGGTCTCACCAGACCCACTTCCACAACATACATTTTAAGATGATAGGATTAGTCAGAAGGTTCTTAAGAAGGAGAAATATGTCTTCAAGCAGGATACATTGTTGTAACATAATCATTGGTACAGAGTTTAAGGGAAAGCATATCCTTGAGCAAGATGAGTTGTTTTGTTGTGCAATCGTCAGCTCCGGGCTTAAAGAAAAAAAATTTGTCCTTTTCTCCTCCTTGAGAACTCCAGACGCCTCTCTCCTCCTCCCGGACCCCGGATTTTTATCAACCTGCCTAGGAATTGGCTCTCTCACTTCCATTTGGGTTCCTGTGTATCTTGATTGTGGAGGTATGCATGGAACTACACACACAGACAAATGAGTACATGTGACACCGGTGAAATCTGAAAAAAAAAAAAATCTGTGAATTGTAGCAATGTCAATTTTCTTTTTTGACATGGTACTATATTTATGTTATATGTTCCAGTGGCCCATTTGGTACACAGGAACTCTCTGTATTATTATTGCTGCAAATTCCTGCAAATAAATATTTTTTTTCAAAATAAAGATAATTTAAAGTAAGATAAAGATCTGTATGAACTATTGACTATTACAGGTTATATTGTTAACTAAAAAAGCAAAATACAAAGACTATGTATTATATGTTACTTTTCATATAAGAAAGAAGGGGATAAGAAAGGAGTGACCCTTTTCTGAATACAATGTTTTATATAATTCTTAACCTTATAACCATGATAATGTTTCACATATTCAAAATTTAAATAAATAATTAAAAGTCAACCAGAATGTGAGGTACCCAAAAGAGATACAAATGGGAATAAATGAACCCACGAGTGTTACAGATGAACAGCATAACCATGCTAAAGAAAGTAAAGAAGAAAAGAATTAGCCTAAATTAACTTTATGAAAGAGCATTTGATTCCCATGCCCGGTATAGACGACTCTAAGGTGAAAAAAAAGAACTGTGCACAAGTCGGGTTCTCTAGTTAGTGAAGTTGTTATTGGCAGGAGTAGGGGTTAGAACTTCTGAAATTGCTTGTATATTAAAACTGACAAAATAAGTAAATAAATTACAGATCATGAGAGCCAACTTTCCACAGTCAGAGAAAAAGTTACAAATAAGGAAATGATGGAGGCTAGAACAAGCTCTGTGATATTTTACTGGAATTGGAGGCATCAGTATGAACTTGTGGTTATACACACACACAAACGTACAAAAATGAATAAATATAAAGAAATAAGAATATATGTGTGAATGTATATGTGAGTATACATAGATATTTCCAAGCTCTGTTAGCTGAGAGAGCCTAGAAAGAATAATAAAATAGCAATGAGCATACTTAGCACCCAGATTTTGATTTCTGAATACATTCTCTAATACAGTAAAAGGAACCTGGGGTCCTTGGTAAAACAGTTGGCTTTAGGGCTTGGACTGCAAAAGCACAAGATGATCTTGGAATATCTGATGATGCCACAGAACAGAGAAGTGTTCAGCAACGTTGTTGTTCAGTCCCTAAGTCAGATCCTACTCTTTGCGATCACATGGACTGCAGCATGCCCAGTTCCTCTGTCCTCCACTATCGCCCAGAGTTTGCTAAAATTCATGTCCATTGAGTCAGTAATGCTATCCAACTATCTTATCCTCTGTTGTCCCCTTCTCTTGCCTTCAATCTTTGCCAGAATCTGGGTCTTTTACAATGAGTTAGCTCTTTGCATCAGGTGGCCAAAGTATTGGAACTTCAGCTTCAGTACCAGTCCATCCAATGAATACTCAGGGTTAATGTCCTTTAGGATTGACTGGTTAGATCTTCTTGCTGTCCAGAGTCTTGCTCTCTTCTTGCTCTCAAGAGTCTTCTCCAGCGCCACAGTTCAAAAGCATCAGTTCTTTGGTGCTCAGCCTTCTTTATGGTTCAATTATTATATCAGTTCATGACTACTGGAAAAAGCATTGCTTTTTTGGCAAAGTGACACGTCTGCTTTTTAATATGCTGTCTAGGTTTGTCATAGCTTTCCTACAAGGAGCAAGCATGGCCGCAGTCACTGTCTGCAGTCATTTTGGAGCCCAGGAAGGTAAAATCTATCACCATTTCTACTTTTCCCCCTTCTTGTTGCCATGAAGTGATGGAACAAGAGGCCAGTAATGTTAAGGGCACATTAAAAGAACATGGGTATCAACTTAAAGGAGCTCCCAAAGGCCAAAGTTGGGACAATTTGAGCAGAAGTATAAATAGTGATATTAATTATAACAATAGGATAAAACACAGAGTAAACGGGGTATATCTTATAGTCCCAAGGAAATGCTCATGAAGTAACATAGCATGTTGAAAGGATGAGTCACCTTGAAGGAGCTTTAAAGCCAAATATAAGAATTTCCACTGCAAAATAATGGTAGTATTGGACTATAAAGTAAATATTCACAAGTCTATACTGAAGGAAATGGCAACTCACTCCAGTATTCCTGCCTAGAGAATCCCATGGACGGAGGAGCTTGGTAGGCTACAGTCCATGGGTCGCAAAGAATCAGACATGACTGAGTGACTTCACTTTCACTTTCACTATACTGATTAAATAATGACTTAATGAAAGATTAAACAAACAGAAGAAGAAGTAATAGCTCTTCTTTACAATAGAATTTCAATTATTAAGTGGAGAAAGAGTGATAGAAATAGAAAATAGATACAATAGAAATATTTGTTGCAGAGAAGAATCACTGATGAATGTCAAGATAAATGTAAAAGCATGATCAGATATAAATGTTTGCATAATTTCAACACATTCTTCCACAAGATAATCCTTAGTTACAAAAGGAAAATGGTAACTTCATGATGGAGAAACCTGGTAGAAATTACTTTAACCAAAGGATCAAAGTTAACATCATGGTCACTTTATTACTCTTCATAAGTGTCCAGGTCAGGTCCAGTGTCCAGGATAAGCAACTGCCCCAAGTTAGAGGAGACTTAAGGAGATATGACAACTCCTTAATGCAATGTGGTTTCCTGGATTGGATCCTAGAGCAATAAAAGAATATTAGTGGGACAATTTGAAAAATTCTAATACTCTTTTATCAATGTTAATTTCCCATTTTGGGGGAAATGATTATGCAAGATTCAACATTAGGGGAAGATAGAGACTTCTCTGGTGGTCCCATGGCTAAGAATCTGCTTTCTAATACAGGGGAGGCAGGTTTGATCCCTGATTAGGAAGCAAAGATTCCCACATGCCACAGGGCAACAGAGCGCACGTGCCACAACTAGAGAAGACTTTGCACCGCAAAGAAGACCCAGTGCAGGGGGCGGTGGGGAGGGGGGTGGAAAGCATTAAGGGAAGATAGTTGAAGGGTATACAGAAACTGTCTGAACTATTTTTGCAGTTTTGTTGTAAGTCTAAGATTATTTCAAAATAAAAAGCTAAAAAAATCAAGAACATATATTACCAGTTGTGTGTGTGTATGTGTTGTCGGTTTTTTTAATGCAAAGGGGGCTTCCCTGGTGGCTCGGACAGTAAAGAATCTGCCTGCAATGCAGGAAACCCAGGTTTGATCTCAGGGTCAGGAAGATCCCCTGGAGGAGGGCACAGCAACCCATTCCAGTGTTCTTGCCTACATAATCCCATGAACAAAGGGGCCTGGCAGGTCCCCAGTCCATGAGGTCACAAAGTGTTGGATGTGACTGAGCAACTAACACTTTAATTCACAGAAAACACGTGTTTATCTATATACATGTATATTTAATCTGTATTTCTTAAGAAAATTAAGAGTGTAAGAATTTATATTTGTTGTTCAGTCGCTAAGTTCTGTCCAATTCTTTGCAACCTCATGAGCTGCAGCACACCAGGCTTCCCTGTCTTTCACTATCTCCCAGAGTTTGCTCAAACTCATGTCCATTGTGCCAGAGATGCCATCCAACCATGTCATCCTCTGTCGTCCCCTTCTCCTCTTGCCCTCAAACTTTCCCAGCATCAGGATCTTTTCTAATGAGTCAGCTCTTTGCATCAGATGGCCAAAGTATTGGAGCTTCAGCCTAAGCATCGGTCCTTCCAGTGAATATTCGGGGTTGATTTTCCTTAGGATTGACTAGTTTGATCTCCTTGCTGTCCAAGAGACTCTCAAGAGTCTTCTCCAACACCACAGTTCTAAAGCATAAATTAATTAATCATTTGGAACCAGTCCGTCGTTCCATGTCCAGTTTCTAACTGTCGCTTCTTGTCCTGCATACAGGTTTCTCAGGAGGCAGGTAAGGTGGTCTGATATTGACATCTCTTTAAGAATTTTCCAGTTTGTTGTGGTCCACACAGCCAAAGGCTTTAGCATAGTCCATGAAGCAGAAATAGATGTTTTTTGGAATTCCCTTTCTTTTTCTATGAGTATTATTTTTTATAGAACAAACATCCTCATCAAAGAGAATGTGATAAGAAGACATATAGTTGGAAAAAATCACAACTATTAAAGATCTACTATATATTGTCAGGGACAATGTTCAATATTTGATATTTCTTTAACTTTCACAAACATTCTTCAAAGTAGTTTTTCTCCCCAGTGATAGTAAATGAAGCTTTCTAGTTTTTAAGCCTGCACTGTTTTCTGATCTGGAGTTTGAGCCATTCTATCTCCAAAGGTTATTGTCCTTCCCATTTATTCAAAATTATTTTCCAGATATCATTCAATTTTTTATTGTTTAGGGGAAATGTTGATTAGTTCAAAATATTTGTAATATAAAATAAACAGAATCCCTTTTAGAAAGAGCTGGAAATGTAAATTTGTAGAGAAGTAGCATCAATATTAAGAAATAAGTGTATATTGCTCTAAACAATGAGTCATTTCAGGACTTGAAGTACTGGCAGTATAACATTTATATTTTAGAAAGATTCCTTTTTTAGCAAAGAGAAATACAATAAGTTCCCTACATACAAACAAGTTGCATTCCAAGAGCATGTTCGTGAGCCCAACAAAGTAATCCTAGGTACCCAGCTAACACAGTCAGCTATGTAGTACTGTACTGTTTATAATACCTTTTACAAAATACATAAAAACAAACCAACACAAAAAATAAAGAAAACGTTTTTATTCTTACAGTATAGGACCTTGAAATGTACAGTACAGTAAAACAGCTGGCATACAGGGGCTGGCATCAGTGAACAGGCAAGAAGAGTTACTGACTGGAGGAAGGAGAAGAGGTGGGAGATGGTAGAGCTGAAGGATCATCAGCAATAGGAGATGGAGGGCAAGCTGGAATTTCACTCAAGCCTGACACTGATAGCACCGGCTCTGATTCCTGTGGTCATATGCTTCAAAAACTAACAGTGCCTCCTCAAGTAAAGAAAATCCCTTTGCCATTTCCTGCATCGTGAATCTCTTTGGTTCTTCAGTACTTCCTCGTTCTCTTCATCCTTTCTGTGGGCTTCCTATTCTATCTTTTCACCCTTTTTTTCTGATAACATTCTATGATGTCATATCACAACTGGGAAACATCTCTTATAATCACTGTAATGCTTGGAATGTATTATTTTATTTCACAGAAAATAACTTTCTGTGACTATATTATTTCCATCTGTTACAAGTTTAAATATATTTGTAATGGGTTAGGGTTAGTGATGGGCCAGGTGTGACTAAAATGGATAAGAATGAGGTGGCAAAAAAATTTAAAGATTGCTTCAAAATTTTCTTCTACGGCTAACAATTCTACATCCTTCATTAAGTGCTCCATGAGAATCTCATCTTCATTTCTCAGAAGGACTTATTATCTCGGAAAGGAAATTCTTGACAGCATCAAATTCTCTAGGTATTTCTCCCTACTTTTCATGAGAAAACATTAGGTTGAGATGGTATACAAGCTAACAACTTAGTGTAAGTAAAAGAAGCAATTCTCAGGGGAATGGGTCACCCCACTGTGTCAAGAAATTTGCTGGAATACAGAATAATATTGATTCACTTTGATTGCTCATCTATGTATTTCAATGTTTGCTGACAGAAAGCAATCATTGAATGCCATTTGTTTATAAATTAAAGGAGGTGATAATATTATCACTGTTTCTAGCTAGTATATTCCATCTCTACCAATATAACTAGTGGTATTAAGATTATACTCTATGTCATTAATATTTGTATGTTTAAAACATAGTATTTGACCTGATAATAATAAGATGTGTTCTGTTTTTACTTGAGAAAAATCTATGGAAATGGTTACTGAAGTTAGTCAGCCATAGGATATTAATAATATTGGTTATCAAAATCTAACAATATTTTCAATGTATAAAGCACATTTGTACATAGTATCTCATGTATACCAGGTGAAATCTCTGGCTGTCGAGGTGAAACATGATATTCATCTCCCTTAGAAGTCTTTGAAAGCTAAATATAGAAAATACTTTTAAGATGCAATAGTTTCCATATTATTCACCTTATGATTTTAACAGATAGTTTGTACCTTAATTTTGAATGTCAAAATTAATCTCTCTTTTTCAAGTTAAGCTTTATTATTATGGACCTTAAATTTGCATAGAAAATTAATCAACAAAATTTTAAAGGGCTATGAATAGTACTATTCTGCACTACATGCTCTAAAAATGCAATATAGATCCTTATGCATCTTTTCATTGATTCTAGGTTCTATTTTGAATTATGAGGTGACTAAGTTCCATGCCTTAATCTTATCAGTAACTGCTGGTCTTGACGAAACCAGGAGGGAAGGTTTGGTGCTCTCTCTCCATCTCTCTCTAGGATGAATCTGTAATGTGTGTGTGTGTGTGTGTGTGTGTGTGTGTGTGTGTGTGTGTGTGTTAGTAAAAGTGATATTTCCTCTGAGACCATATACTCTCCCATCGCTTGTTAGAGATAATTAGTTCAGGGAATTTTGAAAGGAAAGTTTTACTCCATAGGGTGAGGCAGAAAAGGAAGAATTGAATCTGATATCAACTCTGAAACCAATATAAATTCTTCCTTTTCAAATGTGAATCCTCCAATCTTCAAGTGTTTCCTGTACAGAGCGTACATCAGAGTTACCCCCAGCCTGCTCCTTCTCTGACTCCTTATCTGAGTGGGAGGGGGCATGTGGATATTTGGGGGCTTCAGGTGGTATAACTATTGTGTACTTATCAATATTCTCTCTCCATTCTGATTCACCTCTGCTGGGTACTGTTGCCTTCTTACCGTCTTTCCCTCTCATAGATTTCCTAAATGTCATCTTTCTTTTCTCTTTGTTTTCACTCTGGTCATATCACTTGGACTTCCAAGTGAAGTCCCAAGAAACAGAAGCAACTGTAGACATGGGAGTTCTGAGGTTGCAATCAAATTTACTAAGTTAGTGATTCTGTGTAGGAAGAAATATAACCTAGGCCTCTTTCTTATCATTTATGGTTTTTTGCTTTGGGTTGGTTTTTTGTTTTGCTTTGGTTTTTATTTTGTTTTGGGCTGATATTTTTTTGAACTTTAGGCCATAACTGTATTATGGGCAATTTGGCTTATTACGCCAATACTTCACAGCCTAAATGCTTATGCATTTTATTTACATAAGCTTGATCAAATCCTCATTCTATGAGGAAGCTGCAGAGAGATTTTGAACTTATCCATGGAGTTCTATTCATTAAACATACAGAATGAAATTTCACTTAATAGCAAAACTGGTTCTCTGATTCAAAGACATAATCCACTATTCCCATCTATACGTTTCATGCGACTAGAAGAATTCAACGCTTCCGTTTAAAATTTTTTAAAGGTGGATAATTTTGTGTTCATTCCCTTGTAAAATAATCAGCATTTGAAAGTAGCTTTTTACATCCTGCAGAACTAAAAAGAGTGATGCAAAATATTGGTAAAAAATTCACAGCCCAGAGCCTGAAAATTCGCAAATAATATGCTTTCAGATCCAGTAATTACTTAACTAACACCTATTGAAATTCTGGGTCAAGCATTCAGCATTTCCAAAGAAGTTTCTGTTCTACCATTTTACCAGTCAGTCCATTTTGAGGGAGCGTATCTATGCCCTTCATAGATACTCTTCTTTCTCCTACCAGGTAACATGTGGTCACAGGTGATGGAAAATGACAGCACAAGTGCTTTTGAAGGCTTCATCCTGGTGGGCTTCTCTGATCGTCCCCACCTAGAGCTGATCCTCTTTGTGGTTGTCCTCACTTTTTATCTGCTGACTCTTCTTGGCAACATGACCATCATCTTACTTGCAGTTGTGGATTCCCGGCTGCACACACCCATGTATTTCTTTCTGGCCAACCTCTCATTCCTAGATGTGTGCTTCACCACAGGTTCCATCCCTCAGATGCTCTACAACCTTCAGGGTGCAGATAAGACCATCAGTTATCTGGGCTGTGCCATCCAGCTCTACTTCGTCCTGGCTCTGGGCGGGGTGGAGTGTGTGCTCCTGGCTGTCATGGCATATGACCGCTACGCTGCAGTCTGCAGACCCCTGCACTACATGGTTATCATGCACCCGCGTCTCTGTGGGCAGCTGGCTTCAGCGGCATGGTTGAGTGGCTTTGGCAATTCTCTCATAATGGCACCCCAGACGTTGATGCTACCTCGCTGTGGGCACCGGCGAGTGGACCACTTTCTTTGTGAGATGCCAGCACTAATTGGCATGGCCTGTGTAGATACCATGACCCTTGAGGCACTGGCATTTGCCTTGGCAATCTTTATCATCCTGGCACCACTCATACTCATCCTCGTCTCTTATGGCTATATTGCACGAGCTGTGCTAAGAATCAAGTCAGCTGCCGGGCGAAAGAAAGCCTTTAACACCTGTAGCTCCCACCTCATTGTCGTTTCTTTCTTCTATGGTACGATCATATACATGTACCTCCAGCCAGCAAACACTTATTCCCAGGACCAGGGCAAGTTCCTTACTCTTTTCTACACAATAGTCACTCCCAGTGTTAACCCCCTAATCTACACACTGAGAAACAAAGATGTTAAAGAGGCCATGAAGAAGGTACTAGGCAAAGGGGAGGCAGAAGTAGAGTAAAAAGTCATCAAATCTGGGGACTGTCTTTTGATCCACCTTCTATATATACTGTTGCTGCTAAGTCACTTCAGTTGTGCCTGACTCTGTGTGACCCCAGAGACAACAGCCCACCAGGCTACCCCGTCCCTGGGATTCTCCAGGCAAGAACACTGGAGTGGGTTGCCATTTCCTTCTCCAATATATACTGTTAGACCTATCAAATAAAGGAGTGTTCTGACATTACAGACTGAGAAGGGACTTAATGAGATGCGGGAATTCAATGGTTTAGCTAGGTTGAGAAAGTGCAAATTCCTGAGTTGACCATCACTTGTATTCCTCTCAAGTCCTTCTAAGTCAAGGATTCATCACTAGGAGGTCTCCAATACAGGATCAGACAGTGACCTATGTTTGCAAAATATTATCCATGAATGTAGACACCAGGCATTTTTGTACCTATACCAGCTTCCGACACAATGATCTGTACTGTTTAGGTCCTCAGTATGGGATTCCTTGGTGGCTCAGATGGTAAAGAGTCTGCCTGCAGTGTGGGAGACCTGAGTTTGATCTCTGGGTTGGAAAGATCCCCTGTAGAAGAAAATGGCAACCCACTCCAGTATTCTTGCCTCTTCCAAGAGGAGCCTGGCAGGCTACAGTCCATAGGGTCTTAAAGAGTCAAACAAGACTGAGTGACTTTATTTTCACTTTCAGGTCCTCAATATATGTGAAAAGAATGAACTTAGAATTAGTGAAGAAAAATTCCTAGAAAGTTCAAATGTGCTTTTATAGTGCCAAATGCCACATTAAGATGAACTGTGGGGAACTGTTGGGATATTTATGGTTGAGTGTTTTCTGTATGTTGAATGTTTCACAGTTACATTAATAATTGCAGTATCTCACCAGTTGTAACGAAAATATATTTGACACTTAAAGGCAAGCATGTTTCTTCAGACTTGAGATGCTGTCAATCAGATAAATCCCATTTCATAACTTAGGAAACCATATATGACGTTAAAGTTTCATGACAAGTGAATAGGGTTCCAAAATTTGGGAGCCTGGCCAGTATTATCATTAGGAACTGGATAAAGCATGGGTTTAGCAAGTTCTCATTTAAACCTACTCAAAAATATTTAAGAAACCTTAGACTGATCTAGAGGCCCTAGAAAAAATACCAAATATCTAATAAATTTTTTTCAAAACATATTGTTTTTAGACATAAAGCGAAAAATTTCCTATTTTGAGCACTAACTCTTGTACTTTGTCCAAATAGATTAGTTTTTATTTTAGATTAATTAGGGCTTATAAGAATGAGTTTTAGGTTTAGTTTTTATTATTCCCACAAGAAGGTAGAAAATATGGAATATAATTGATTCTTCCTAATTTATAAACTAAGTGAAAGGGGATGCTAAGCCGTGATGTTTACCAAGGACATTATTAATGCTGCCCATGTACTGAATATAAATATTCCTGGTTTAGCACTTCTCATGTCTTTCACTAAAAACAACTTTTAGTATGTGTCCTACTGCCATAAAAATATACTATATGTTGCGTGCATGCTATGTCGCTTCAGTCATGTCCAACTCTGTGCAACCCAATGTACTGCAGCCTGCCAGGCTCCTCTGTCCATGGGATTCTCCAGGCAAGATTACAAGAGTGGGTTGTCATTCCCTTCTCCAGGAGATCTTCATGACTCAGGGATATAGATGAAATGCCCTTTTAGAATCATTCCCTATTGAACAATGATAAAAATTAACTTTTATATCATCTCTAAACTATCTAGATATGCATTACTCCAGAGTCAATAATATCTTGAAGTGGAGGCAAGAAATCAAGACACAGAGTATAATCTCTATGAATATATCAATTTTGGAAGCTCCCTATGGAATTCTCACCTAATACTTTTCAAATTTTCCCTTTTTTCCCCTACAAGGAACAATTTGCATAGCACTCTTCTCAGGAAAATTTAGAGTCACTGTTATAGATTGTAAATATTGTGTCATATCTCAAAGGGAAAAGGTCACTGTGTCCTTAATTATATCACAATGGTCCAGAATCACCTTTTACTTAATTTATAATGTAATTTTAAAAGTTTACTTAGTTTACTTATTTACATATGAAATAGGAATAATCAGCTGTATTCTAACTGTTCTGCCATCTCCTACAAATAACAGACTATTCTCTGTAATAAAAATAGAAATGTTTCATTTTCATTCTCTATAGATTCTTCCTTTCACTAAACTGTGCTTCATCTTCATAGACTGATCTCTTACATAGAGCAAGTAGAAATGAACATCAGATTTCACTCATTGTGCACAATTGTTTATCTCTTAGCTACGGTGCTTAAAATTCCTCCAAGAGAAATAAATATTTACATATGCTTGTGTATGTGTGTGTATATGTGTGTATATTTATTTTCACTGTGATTTTAAATTAAAAGCCATGAGAAGACAGCTCAATGAATGCTTATTAATCAGATTATCAGACCATTTTTCGTCTTGCTATTTTTGTATGCCCTGGGATTTTGTGGTTATTTCTTACACAGTTATTCTGCAAATAGATAACTGATACAATTTTATGACTCATTTTATAAGGTCACCATAATTTGAATAACAATGTCTGTGACAAGGACATTACAAGAAAGGAATATATCTGTAGATAGATAGCTCATGAAAATACATACAAAAATCCTAAATAGTTATTAGCAAATTTAATCTAGTGTTACATAGAAAGTATAACATATTGTCAACATTTGGGGTTTATCACAGGAATAGAGTGGTATAACATTTGAAAACCAGTGCTGTATGTAAATTTTTTTAAAATTGGAAAGAAAACCTATAAATTCAGCCAAAGCATTTGATAAAATTTGAATTTTATACCACTTCATAGTATATCTCCAGTTTTCTAAAATACGTGAATTTTAAAAAGTTTAACTTCTCTATGTTTTGGTTTCTATATCAACAAAAAGAAGATAAAAGTGTTGCTATTTTATAGGGTGTTGTTGAGGTTAGTGAGCACCCATGAGACATTATTGCTATTATTATTAAACTCTGCAGATTCTTTCCTATTTCCAGGTCCTTGTTAACTGGCATTATTTTTAATTTTTTACTTTAAGACTACTGAAATTTGGGGAGTTATTTATCTTCATCTATTCAGCAAACTAAAGACTTGTCTATATTCATATTTTCTAATTTGTTTGGTCTTCTATTTTCTTTTTAAACTACCATTTCCTTTAAATTACTCATTATAAGAACTTGTGAAAACAAAAAGGAATTTCCACATTAAAAGGAGCATTTTTCCCCTGACTAATTACACCTTCATGCCCACTCAGAGGTGAGCTCTGTTACTGGTTTGTGAAGTCCTGAGTTATTATACATTATTTTTTGTGGGTTAATCTTAATTTTTTTCCTTTTCTTGTTTTACTTGATGAGCTTTCCTTCTTCCACAGATATCAGCCTCTATTCCCTATGGATTGTCCATGTGAAGCATCTAATAAGTGTCCTTCCTTAGTTTCTTCATTCTCGTATAGTCCTATAAAGACATGCAATACCTAAAATCATATTTAGAGCATTTCAGTCATTTTTTATACACTTAAGATTATGCTGAGGACTTCCCTGGAGGCTCAGTGGTAAAGAAATCACCTGCCAATGCAGGAGACATGGGTTGGATCCCTGATCCGGGAGGATCTCACATGCTGCAGAGCCACTAAGCCCATGCGCCACAATTATTGAGCCTCTGGAGCCGCAACTCCTGAGTCCACCCTACCATAGCTAGTGAAGTCTGTGGTCTAGTACCCGTGCTCTACAACAAGAGAAGTCACCGTAGTGAGAAGCCCGCGCACCGCAAAAAATAGTAGCCCCTGTTCTCCCCAGCTAGAGAAAAGCTTGCGGCAGCAACAAAGACCCAGCACAGCCAAAATAATTTTTAGTTTTTAAAGATTATGTCATCCAATCTTTCTTGCATCTTTATTTTCTCACTCAGTAATACTGCTGGCAAATCACTGGTGTAGATTATTTATTATTCAGTCAATTCTTCTTCCAGGGAGTAAGTTTTTCTCCATCTTTGGCTATTTCAAACATTGCTACAATAAAACTGCTTGTTCCTGTGTTTTTATATAGTGATAATTTAATCCATAGGATAAATTTCCATGAATGATATTGCTAGGCTGATGGATATTAACTGTCGTATTTATTTCTAAAAATCTAGTGACACTTTGAATTTCTACCCAGAATTTCTAAGAGTAGCTGTTTTCCTTCAGCAAAGTTAGGACTGTGAGTTACTGCTGGTTACATTTTTATTTCAATCTAATAAGTGATTATCATAATTAGTATATTTCTCTGATCATTTGGAAATATAAAATCTCATACAGATTTGCTATTCTGAGTTGTATGTTCATATTATTTGACATTTTTCTACTGTGTTATTTGTATTTTTTCTTGCTGCTGCTGCTGCTAAGTCACTTCAGTCATGTCCGACTCTGTGCGGCCCCATAGACGGCAGCCCACCAGGCTCTGCCGTCCCTGGGATTCTCCAGGCAAGAACACTGGAGTGGGTTGCCATTTCCTTTTCCAATGCATGAAAGTGAAAAGTGAAAGTGAAGTCGCTCAGTCGTGTCCGACTCCCAGAGACCCCGCGGACTGCAGCCTACCAGGCTCCTCCGTCCATGGGATTTGCCAGGCAAGAGTACTGGAGTGGGTTGCCATTGCCTTCTCTGTATTTTTCCTTAGACTTTGTAAAAACTTTATTTGCAGATACTAGCTTTTTTCATAATTATAGATATGTTTTTCTTGTGTCTACTCATATGAAAAATTGTTTTGGAATCTCATAAGCCATAAATCCTGGATAGAAGAGACTTTAGAAAAATATGAATCATTTTTAAAATCTTGACCCAACCCCAAATAGGAAACTAGATTAAACCAAAAGAGAGCTTCTTAACTAAGCCTAGAAATGCTGGACACTAAGCAAGAATCTATGAAAAAAAATGATAGAAATATTTGGATATAATCAATAAATCTGCTTTATGTAAATCAAGGTAATAAAAATATTTCTATGGTAAATTAAACAGAAGTCTATTTTACTATATAGAAACTGACCTCAGATAGAATTTCAGTTTTCTTTTCCATGTGGCTTCACTAGCTTAGCTTACAAAAAACCCCCTAACTTCCAGTTTGATAGCTAAAAATCCAAACATTATTTGATAAAGTATTTTAATCTCTATCATCACTCTTTTTTGTCTTGGAAAAAGTTGAGACAGTCTCTAGAGAAAGGGTATTGTGGAGCAAATCTAAAGCTAAAAACAAAATACCACTTCACGGAGAGCTAGCTCCTCCCTGTCTCTTCCCATTGGATATCATGGTCAGTTACCATTAAACACAGGAGAATTGCTGCTTTCCCTTAAGCCAGAGCACACACCAATATTAACAGAGAAAGTTTCCTATCCTCATTTATTTTGCAAATCTGGTGAGGACAATTCTGAAAATAGCAGTTACTACCATAAGACTTTGCAATGAGATGCTGGAAAAATCTATTCTGATTGTCTGCAAGATTTTATTCCTATTCTTCTAGTTTCTGAGTTAATCCAGAATGGAGAGCTCATAATTTGCCACTTAAAGACTGGAACAAAGGATTGAACAAACTTAATCATATCCATTTTATAACTGAATAGCTTATGAAGAGGCTGTTAACTCCACATGCTTCTAATTAGTGCTATTAGAATTCAAAGGTTCTTGGACACATACAGACACACAAATCATCCTATTGCCAGTGCTTAAAATGAAGGTATGTAGAACACTTTTCTAAAAATGATTCTGTAAAACATATTGAAATTTGGGTATACTGAGCGCTCAGCTTATGGACTGTTTTAGCATTATATTTTAGAAAAATTTAACTCAGCCTCTTAATTTCAAACACTACTTTGCATATATTTATTATCACTACTAAAAGTTAAAATTTTAGAGTAGAGGAGTCTTGCATTCTAACCTTCAGTCTGCTATGTATGTACTACCTTGGGAAAATGAACTCTTTGAACTTCCTAATTCAAATTTCTGCCCAAATTAATTTCTTGTGAAATGCAAACAAAACTTCCCTTTCTGTTCTAAGCTAACTTATAATGTTATGTGAAAAATTCTTATGCTCCAGCAAGAAGTATTTAGAACTTTATACATTCACAGAGGCATGGTAATTTCTTGAGAAAACATAAATATAAATGAAAAACAGAAAATTCCAATATTTCAGAAGATTAAATTGCTTTCCAAAGCTGTTATCTTGCCCAGTTGTGGCTTAGTGGCAAGATGGGAACTACAACTTTTGTCTTTCTTTCTTATCTGGAAACTCTTTCCATAGCAAAAGCTTTAAAAAGGTTTTTAAGACTTTGTTGGACCTGCTCATTATGAATTCTTGAATCTCTGTCATGAAGTAGTTGCAATGTCACTGATGTACAGGAATGCAGGTGATATATTTAACTGGGAGGTATAAATTGAAATATCCTTAGGTACACATTTGTCCTGCTTTTCAAAATTCTTATAATCAGTGGCAACTTTTTTTTTGCCAACAGGTCCCCAATGCTCCCATACTCTAGCCTTTAGAAAATCTCCATATAGAGTTGTAATTCAGATCTTTAATCAAGGATCTACTAAGAGATAAAGACTATATTTATATCAGATTTGTTTTCTTATGGTATTAAAGTCTAAAGCAATACTGATCCTTATGGTAAAATGCGGAGTACAAGTAAGACATTTAAAGTTACTATATAATATCTAATAATTTTTATTAAGATAGGTATTATAATACTTGTTTATTAAAAGTAGAATGAGCAGGAGTAAGGTTAAATACTAAAGTCTGATTTACACTCTCCCCTTTGCTACTCTGCAGAGTTACAACTTTAATGCCTCTGTGTACTTATAGGTAACTTTTGTACATGTGAATACTGACAATGTACTATTGTATTGGAAGCATGCTAAATAAATGTTAAGAAACTTGTCTTTTCTCTTGAAGATTTGAGCATTTTTTCACATTTATATTTGTATCTATATCTCAGACCTCATTTTATTGACAGCTGTATAGCAACAGGCATAGCAAAACTTTCATTAATACTGTACTAAGAGCTGTAGAATAAGGGAGCTAAGTTAAAATACATATTGAATAATAATTCAAAACTTATATTCCTATAATGAAATTCACATCATTATATCAACAAAATAATAGTAAAAATACTTTAAAGTAGTGTTAACAAGGTAGACAATTTTGGGATGAATAAACTTTGTACTGATGGCTTTGGCTTATACAATTGCCCCCTTCTTATCTGTTGGTTCTGCATCTGAGGATGGAAAAAAAATCTAGAAAATGCCAAAAAGCAAAACTTAAATTTGCTGCCCAACTATTTATATAGTATGTGCATTATATTAGGTTTTATAAGTAACCTGATGTGTGCGAGCTAAGTCACTTCAGTTGTGTCCGATTCTGTGTGACCCTGTGGGCTGCAGCCCACCAGACTTCCATGGTCCATGGTATTCTTCAGGCAAGAATACTGGAGTGGATTGCCATGCCCTTCTCCATGGGATTTTCCCAACCTAGGGATCGAAATTATGTCTCTTACATCTCCTGCATTGGCTGGCATGTTCTTTACCACTAGTACCACCTGGGAAGATAGAGGTAACCTAGAGATGGTTTAAAGTATATGAGAGGGTATGTATATGTTATATGCAAACACTATGCCATTTTATATAAGGGATTTCAGCATCCTTGGAATTTGGCATCTACAGGGGACTTGGAATCAATCCCTTGTGGATTTGGAGGAACAACTGTATTAGTACCTCCAGCAAACTAAGGACTGTGAACAATTCAGTTCAGTTCAGTTGCTCAGTCGTGTCCAATTCTTTGTGACCCTGTGGACTGCAGCATGACAGGCTTCCCTTTCCATCACCAAATCCCAGAGCTTGCTCAAACTCATGTCCATCAAGTTGGGGATGCCAACCAACCATCTCATCCTCTGTCATCCTCTTCTCCTCCTGCCTTCAGTATTTCCCATCATCAGGGTTTTTTCCAATGTGTCAGTTCTTCGAATCAGGTGGCCAAAGTACTGGAGTTTCAGCTTCAGCATCAGTCCTTTCAATGAATATTCAGGACTGATTTCCTTTAGGATGGACTGGTTTGATCTCCTTGGAGTCCAAGGGACTCTCAAGAGTCTTCTCCAGCACCACAGTTCAAAAGCATCAGTTCTTTGGTGCTCAGCTTTCTCTATAGTCGAATTCTCACATCCCTACAAGACTACTGGAAAAACCATAGCTTTGACTAAATGAAAGAGATGGGACTACCAGACCACCTGACCTGTCTCATGAGAAACTTATATGCAGGTCAGGAAGCAACAGTTAGAACTGGATATGGAACAACAGAGTGGTTCCAATTAGAAAAAGGATTGCATCAAGGCTGTATATTGTCACCCTGCCTATTTAACTTCTCTGCAGAATACATCATGAAAAATGCTGGGCTGGAAAAAGCACAAGCTGGAATCAAAATTGCTGGGAGAAATATCAATAATCTCAGGATGCAGATGACATCACCCTTATGGCAGAACGTGAAGAAGGACTAGAAAGCCTCTTGATGAAAGTGAAAGAGGAGAGTCCCTCTTACACTGTTTGTGGGAATGCAAACTAGTACAGCCACTATGGAGAACAGTGTGGAGATTCCTTTAAAAATTGCAAATAGAACTGCCTTATGACCCAGCAATCCCACTGCTGGGCATACACACCGAGGAAACCAGAATTGAAAGTGACATGTGTACCCCAATGTTCATCTCAGCACTGTTTATAAGAGCCAGGACATGGAAACAACCCAGATGTCCATCAGCAGATGAATGGATAAGAAAGCTGTGGTACATATACACAATGCAGTATTACTCAGCCATTGAAAAGAATACATTTGAATCAGTTCTAATGAGGTGGATGAAACTGGAGCCTATTATACAGAGTGAAGTAAGCCAGAAAGAAAAACACCAATACAGTATACTAACACATATATATGGAATTTAGAAAGATGGTAATGATAATCCTCTATGCGAGACAGCAAAAGAGACACAGATGTATAGAACAGACTTTTAGACTCTGTGGGTGAGGGAGAGGGTGGGATGATTTGAGAGAATGGCATTGAAACATGTATACTATCAGGTAAGAAATGAATTTCCAGTCTATGTTGGATACAGGATACAGGATGCTTGGGGCTGGTGCACGGGGATGATACAAAGAGATGATATGGGATGGGAGGTGGGAGAGAGGTTCGGGATTGGGAACTCATGTACACCCATGGCTGATTCATGCCAATGTATGGCAAAACCAATTCAGTATTGTAAAGCAAAATAAAGTAAAAATAAAAATAGTTTAAAAAAAGAAAGTGAAAGAGGAGAGTAAAAAGGTTGGCTTAAAGCTCAACACTTAGAAAACTAAGATCATGGCATCTGGTCCCATTACTTCATGTGAAATAGATGGGAAAACAGTGGAAACAGTGGCTGACTATTTTTTTGGGCTCCAGAATCACTGCAGATGGTGATTGCAGCCATGAAATTAAAAGATGCTTACTCCTTGGAAGGAAAGTTATGACCAACCTAGACAGAATACTGAAAAGCAGAGACATTATTTTGTCAACAAAGGTCCATCTAGTCAAGGCTATGGTTTTTCCAGTAGTCATATATGGATGTGAGATTTGGAATATAAAGCTGAGCGCAGAAAAATTGATGCTTTTGAATTGTGTTGGAGAAGACTCTTGAGAGTCCCTTGGACTGCAAAGAGATCCAACCAGTCCATCCTAAAGGAGATCAGTCCTGGGTGTTCATTTGAAGGACTGATGTTGAGGCTGAAACTCCAACACCTTGGCCACCTGATGCAAAAAGCTGACTCATTTGAAAAGACCCTGATGCTGGGAAAGATTGAGGGCAGGAAGAGAAGCGGATAACAGAGGAGAGATGGTTGGATGGCATCACCAACTCAATGGACTTGAGTTTGGGTAGACTCCAGGAGTTGGTGATGGACAGGGAGGCTTGGTGTGCTGTGATTCATGGGATTGCAAAGAGTTGGACATGACTGAATGACTGAACTGAACTGAACTGACTAAATGAACCTTTGTCATCAAAGTAATGTCTGTGCTAGTAATGTGCTGTCTAGGTTGGTCATTGCTTTTCTTCCAAATAGCAAGCAGTCACCATCTGCAGTGATTTTGGAGCCCCCCCAAAATAAAGTATCTCACTGTTTCTATTGTTTCCCTATCTATTTGCCATCAAGTGATAGAACCAATGCCATGATCTTAGTTTTCTGAATGCTGAGTTTTAAGTCAGCTTTTTCACTCTCCTCTTTCACTTTCATCAAGAGGCTCTTTAGTTTCTCTTTATTTTCTGCCATAAAGGTGGTATCATCTGCATATCTGAGGTTACTGATATTTCTCCCGGAAATCTTAATTCCTGCTTGTGCTTCATCCAGCCCGGCATTTTGCATGATGTACTCTGCATATAAGTTAAATAAGCAGGGTGACAATATACAGCCTTGAGGTACTCCTTTTCCTATTTGGAACCAGTCTGTTGCTCTGTGTTTGGTTCTAACTGTTGCTTCTTGACCTACATACAAATTTCTCAGGAGGCAGGTAAGGTGATCTGGTATTCCCATCTTTGAAGAATTTCCCACAGTTGGCTGTGGTATAATCAATGAAGCAGAAGTAGATGTTTTTCTGAAATTTGCTTGCTTTTTCTCTGATCCAACAGATGCTGGCAATTTGATCTCTGGTTCTTCTGCCTTTTCTAAATCCAGCTTGAACATCAGAGACTCACGGTTCATGTACTTTTGAAGCCTGGTTTGGGGAATTTTGAGCATTACTTTCTTAGTGTGTGAGATTAGTGCAATTGTGTGGTAGTTTGAACATTGTTTGGCATGCCCTTACTTGAGATTGGAATGAAAACTGACCATTTCCAGTCCTGTGGCCACTGCTGAGTTTTCCAAATTTGCTGGCATATTGAGTGCAGCACTTTAACAGCATCATCTCTGAACAGCCTCTGTGCTAAAAAGCCCAGAGTTCCTGTATCACTATGATAGCTCAGTTCACATTGCTGTGTGGCACTATGCCAGGCAATTTACACAAAAGATCAGATTTTAAATTTACATCAGATAATCACTATTACCTCTATTGTTGAGGTTGATGGTTTTGGAGAAGTGGAGGGATTGAGAAGGCAACTTTTTAACTCAAACAGTCATCTTCCGCTGGTAACCCTAAGACACTTAAGAGAAAGAAAAACACCAATACAATATATTAACACATATATATAGAATTTAGAAAGATGGTAATGATGGCCCTATATGCAAGACAGCAAAAGAGACACAGATGTAAAGAACAGACTTTTGGACTCTGTGGGAGAAGGCAAGGGTGGGATGATTTGTGAGAATAGCAGTGAAACATGTATATTATCATATGTGAAATAGATCTCCAGTCCAGGTTCGATGCATGAGACAGGGTGCTCAGGGCTGGATAACCCTGAG
Organism: Budorcas taxicolor; assembly: GCF_023091745.1. Taxonomy (NCBI): domain Eukaryota; kingdom Metazoa; phylum Chordata; class Mammalia; order Artiodactyla; family Bovidae; genus Budorcas; species Budorcas taxicolor. The sequence goes on along the minus strand of NC_068920.1, from coordinate 29,918,824 downwards.
GGATGGGATGGGGAGGGAGGTGGGAGGGAGGGTCAGGATGGGGAACACATGCACACCCATGGCTGATTCATGTGAATGTATGGCAAAACCCACCACAATATTGTAAAGTAATTAGCCTCCAATTAAAATAAATAAAAGAAAAAAAGGAGTTCTAAAACTAATAAGCAGTTTTCCTCTCAGAACATTTCAGAGGTCTTGGATCACTATAGTTTCTTTCTCTCATGTTAACACCACCATACCAGAAAGACATTGCTAGATTCGTTTTATTGATGGGGAACCTGAAGTTCACAGAACATAAGAAATATTGCCTGGACAATGTAATTCATGACTTAACACAGAAAAGCCTTGAATTCAGGCTTGTCTGGCTCCAAATTCTGTATCATTTTATTTTGATTCTATGATGTCCTAGAAGGCAAAAAGAAGCATGCTCCTTCGAAATGTGTCTGATAGCTTGCTAGAATCAATCTACAACATAGTTTTGGGGGTGGTCTAAATAATTTTGTTTCAGATGATACAGTGATCTCCTTGGCACTGAGGAGAAATTAAAAGGAAAAACTAATACAGCAGGAATTGTAACTGAAATTTCTTAATTGCTCTCTAGGTGGCAAGTATTACAAACAAAAATTAACCAAATGACAGGAAAATAAAAATCAAAGAACAAATTTTATTGGAACTGTTTAAATCAGGTGTTTTCTTTTAAAATTTTGGCTTTTCTCTTTGAAGTGCTGATACAGAGATAGAAAGACTGAATTTTAGAAATATTTAGATAATTACATATTTTTCATGTTACAAGCAACATCAGTTCTGTTACTGTCTTCAAACAGGTATGAAAGTGATTACAAATAATTGAAATAGTCAATACATGTTCATTGACCTCCTGAATTTTTATGTTTCAGGAAATGAAGAATTGAAACACTGATCATGACTCCAGTAAATGAGAGTATCCCCCTGGAGTTCATCCTCTTAGGCTTCTCAGATCGACCATGGCTAGAGTTTCTACTCTTTTGGTCTTCTTCATTTCTTACATGGTGACTATCTTTGGGAATCTGACCATTATTCTAGTGTCACGCCTGGACTCCAGACTCCAGACTCCCATGTATTTCTTTCTTACCAATCTGTCACTCCTAGATCTTTGCTACACCACAAGTACAGTTCCACAGTTGCTGGTAAATCTGCACAGCACCAGGAAGGTAATTAGTTATGGTGGCTGTGTGGCCCAGCTGTTCATATTTCTGGCTTTGGGGGCCACTGAATGTGTTCTGCTGCCCGTCATGTCCTTTGATAGGTTTGTAGCTATTTGTCGGCCTCTCCATTACTCAGTCATCATGCGCCAAAGGCTCTGCCTCCAGTTGGCAGCTGCATCCTGGATTACTGGTTTCAGCAACGCAATGTGGTTGTCTATCCTGACTCTCCAACTGCCACTCTGTGGCCCCTTTGTACTAGATCACTTTCTCTGTGAAGTCCCTGCTCTGCTCAAATTGTCATGTGTTGACACCACAGCAAATGAAGCTGAACTCTTCTTTGTAAGTATGCTATTCCATCTAGTACCCTTTACACTTATTATTATATCATATGCTTTTATTGCCCGAGCAGTGTTGAGGATCCAATCTGCTGAAGGCAGACAAAAAGCATTCGGAACTTGTGGCTCCCATCTACTTGTGGTGTCACTTTTTTATGGTACAGCCATCTCCATGTACCTGCAACCACCTTCACCCAGCTCCAAGGACCGGGGAAAGATGGTTTCCCTCTTTTATGGAATTGTTGCACCCATGCTGAATCCCCTGATATATACACTTAGAAACAAAGAGGTTAAGGAGGCCTTCAAAAGGTTAGTGGCAAGAGTCTTCTTAATCAGGAAATAAATATTAAAAAGAAAAAATAGGCCCCAAATGGAGTCAGTTATACTAAGTCCATGTAACTGTACAAAGACTTGAATACCTAACCTAATTGCCATCTCAATCCCCCAAGAATGTAACTTTTACTCAGACAACTTGGAATTATCTGGTTAGCACTAAGGGCAACCTTGTCCAAAACAATGCATTTTTTGCTAATAATTCCCTTTGGGTTTTGGGTGTTTCTTGTTGTCGTTTTGCCCCTTTCATGCCTTAAAATTTTTTTTCTTTCTACAGCTAGGCAGAGGCATTTTTTATTTGCTTGGTGGGATGCTACCTGATTCATGAATCATTCACTAAAGCCAACTAGATCTTTAAAATTCATTTGATTGAATTTTGTCATTTAACATGAGGAATATACTGATAAGCTTTGTAAATGTTTAGTGTTTATGCAGCTTACTAACTTCTCTTCAACTTGTCCTGTTTTCATCATTCCTCAGAGAACTATTTTGATTGTGAAGTGAAAGTCTCTCAGTCATGTCCAACTCTTTGCAACCCCATACACTATTAGAGTCCATGGAATTCTGTAGGCCAGAATACTGGAGTAGGTAGCCTTTCCCTTCTCCAGGGGATCTTCCCAACCCAGAAACTGAACCCAGGTCTCTCGCATTGCAGGCAGATTCTTTACCAGCTGAGCCACTACTATTTTGATTACCTCCCGCAAATAAAAGTTTATTGATAGGAAGTTACATTAGTCTTTTGTTGCCTAAACCTATTTATTGAACAAGTATCCAGAATTAGTCTTCCAGTTCACCAGAAACTGTATAATCTCAATATTTTCAACTTTATTTTATGTTTGTATAAGTTGGTGTAACTTAGACATGACTGATGTGACTTAGCAGCAGCAGCAGCAGACCTTTCTAAGAATATGACAAAAGCCAGCAATCATTTCTCTGGTAATACAATATGCACACACACACCTTTTTTTTATATAATTAGAAGAGATTTACCAAAACCCTGAAATATAACAACTTTAAATTTGGATATGAAGTTCACAACCCTAGTTTAAAATTTTCAATACCACACTCATGTCAACATAATATTAAAAACCACAATGATTTATATTCTAGAATTAAACTCAGATTTTCTATTCTCTGTGCTTAGGCAGAGTCATGTCTGACTCTGTGACCCTATGGACTGCAGTCTGCCAGGCTCCTGTGCCCATGGGGATTCTCCAGGCAAGAATACTGGAGAGGGTTGCCATGCCCTCCTGCAGGACATCCCTTCCCAACCCAGGGATCGAACCCAGGTCTCCCACATCACAGAAGGATTCTTTACCATCTGAGCCACCAGGGAAGTCCTTCCATTCTCTACTCTCATGTTTTCCTCCTCATTAGAAACATTCTTTTTTATTTCCTTCATAGATCAAATCCTAGGCATTCATTAATTTTCCTTCCTTGAAATATTTTTCATATTCTCCCTATTTATTAATATTTTCAGTATTCTCATAAACTCCAAAAGACAGCCTAGAGATTAAAATAGCACATCTTTAACAATTTCCAATGATTTTTTGTTTCATACACATGTTTCTTTCACAATAGCTTCTTTGCATTTTAGTCTTCTTGAGGGAACATAGTCTATACCATAAGTATTGGATTACACACTGTACATCTTACCATATCACCTTTCAGTTCAGTTCAGTTCAGTTCAGTTGCTCAGTCCAGATGTTCAAGCTGGTTTTAGAAAAGGCAGAGGAACCAGAGATCAAATTGCCAACATCTGCTAGATCATCGAAAAAGCAAGAGAGTTCCAGAAAAACATCTATTTCTGCTTTATTGACTATGCAAAAGCCTTTGACTGTGTGGATCACAATAAACTGTGGAAAATTCTGAAAGAGATGGGTGTACCAGACCACCTGACCTCCCTCTTGAGAAATTTGTATGCATGTCAGGAAGCAACAGTTAGAACTGGACATGGAACAACAGACTGGTTCCCAATAGGAAAAGGAGGGCATCAAGGCTGTATATTGTCACCCTGCTTATTTAACTTCTATGTAGAGTACATCATGAGAAACACCTGGGCTGGAAGAAGCACAAGCTGGAATTAAGATTGCCGGGAGAAATATTAGTAACCTCAGATATGCAGATGACACCACCCTTATGGCAGAAAGTGAAGAGGAACTGAAAAGCCTCTTGACGAAAGTGAAAGAGGAGAGTGAAAAAGTTGGCCTAAAGCTCAACATTCAGAAAACGAAGATCATGGCATCTGGCCCCATCATTTCATGGCAAATAGATGGGGAAACAGTGGAAACAGTGTCAGACTTTATTTTTCTGGGCTCCAAAATCACTGCAGATGGTGACTGAGGCCATGAAATTAAAAGACGCTTACTCCTTGGAAGAAAAGTTATGACCAACCTAGATAGCATTTTCAAAAGCAGAGAGATTACTTTGCCGACTAAGGTCCATCTAGTCAAGGCTATGGTTTTTCCAGTGGTCATGTATGGATGTGAGAGTTGGACTGTGAAGAAGGCTGAGCGCTGAAGAATTGATGGTTTTGAACTGTGGTGTTGGAGAAGACTCTTGAGAATCCCTTGGACTGCAAGGAGATCCAACCAGTCCATCCTAAGATCAGTCCTGGGTGTTCTTTGGAAGGGCTGATGCTGAAGCTGAAACTCCAATACTTGGGCCACCTCATGGGAAGAGCTGACTCACTGGAAAAGACCCTGGTGCTCAGAGGGATTGGGGGCAGGAGGAGAAGGGGATGACAGAGGATGAGATGGCTGATGGGATCACCGACTTGATGGACATGAGTTTGAGTGAACTCCGGGAGTTGGTGATAGACAGGGAGGCCTGGCGTGCTGTGATTCATGGGGTTGCAAAGAGTCAGATATCACCTCTAGGAGTCATCAAAGTATTGAGGGTTACATGTGCTTACGTATCAGTTGGTTCTTTGGATTATTGCGTGATTCATTCACATTATAGGTATTTAATTTGTGCTTCTATCTCTTTTTCTCCCATGTTTTCTCCTATAATACATTACACATTTAGAAAATACAATTAAAACAAATATTTATTATGTTTCTCCTTAAAACATCACAGTAATATCATGTACTTTTGCCACAGAATAATGCGAATATGAGAAATAAATTGGATATATCGAGTTCTAATTTCCATTCTCTTTCTTATGAGAAATAAGCATCATTAAATGAGTAAATGGAAGCAAAATGCTAATAGATTATATTGTAAACATAAGAGTACTTTCCTCATTGAAGATAAATTCACTGCTAAAGGTCCAAATAACTAATTTATCAAATATCCAGATGCAAATGTGCATTTCAGCATCAAAGTCAGTGAAATTTGATGAATTCTGAGAATATAGAAGAAAAATAAAATTGAAATAGCTTTTAATTTTTCTTAATGAAGGTTTAATTGATTCAGCAATTTCATATGTTAGGTTTGATTTTATACTGGTAGAAAATGATTTACAGGCAAATTCTATAAGTTATTTTTAGTTACTTTGTGATTATTAAAAATATAACAAATATATTCATTTAGAATAAGGTCTAATTTTACTAATTGTAAATGTAAGCTAATTTTGTTTATTTATTTGCAATTCTGAGAACTTTATTTTCCTAATCCAAGTAATTTTTTTTGCCTACAATGCAGGAAAACTGAGTTCAATCCTTGGGTTTGGAAGTTCCCTGGAGGAGGGCATGGCAACCCATTCCAGTATTCCTGCCTAGAGAATTTCAATGGATAGAGGAGCCTGGCTGGCTGCAGTCCATGAAGTCGCAAAGAGTCAGACAGGACTTAGCAACTAAGCATAGCAGCACATTCTGAATGTTGCTTTCTTTAAATTGTAGTGATGAATATATAACATTATATTTGTGATTTTAACCATATTTTAGTGTACAATTCAGGGGCATTAAATACATCATATTTTGTGCAACCTTCATCACCATCCATCTCCAGAATAATTTTCATTTTTCTAAACTAAAACTCTGTGCCTATTAAACAATAAATACCTATTTTCCCTTCACCGTGGAAACCTCCATTCTACTTTTTGTCTCTATGATTTTGATTACTCTAGGTGCCTAATAGAAGTGGAATTATAAAGTATTTGTGTATTTTTGTGACTGACATTTCATTTAGCATAATGTCTTCAAGATCCATCTATCTTGTAGCATTAAGGAACCCCTTCCTTTTTAAAAAACTGAATATCATTTAATTGTATGAATATACCACATTTTGTTTGGTCATTCATCTTTCAAAAGACACTTGTTTGCTTTCACCTTTTGGCTATTGTGAATAATACTGCCTTGAACATGGGTGTACAAATATCTGTTTGAGACCCCACTTTCAGTTCAGTTTGGGTGTACTTCTGGAAGTAGAATTAATGGATCATATGGAAATTCTACTTTTAAATTTTGAAGAACTGCCTGCTGGATCATGTGGAAATTCTATCTTTAATTTTTTGAAGAATTGCCTTACTGATTTCCATAGTGACTGCACCATTTAACATCCCATCAGCAGTGTACAAAGGTTCTAATTTCTCTACATGCTCACCTACGTATCTCATTTTTATAGAGATGTCAGATTTATATAGTAGAGAAATGTTTTGAATAGAAATATAATCTTTCCTGCAGTCTAAAATTTGAGAAGGTTTTTCATGATATACTTTTATAACATTAGGAAAATTGTAATAGAGTTCTATTTGTTCATGTCTAATTTAAGTTGGTTAATAGAACAACATTCCTCAAGAAGAGAAGTTTATTATAATAGGATAGAAATATTAATTCTGTTAATATACAGTTATAAAGAACCTGAGAAGAAGGCAAAGAAGGTAGCCTTATTAGGTTCATAGATGACACAATGGGAAAGAAATTGCAAATGATATAGGAGACATATATTTAAATTTAAATATAAATCTAATTATAAGAGTAATCAAGAATGTTAAATCTACAGGATGAGATTGAACATTGATACAAAAGCCTTTACTGCATGTTATTAAAACATTCAACAGGATAGTAGAAATTATAGTTCTAGACATGATTTCCCTAAGAATACAATTGAGGACATATATTCATTGTATCAAACATAAATAAATGAATTCAGTTCAATCCTTATAATAAATATGTGTACGTGCTCAGTCATGTCCGACTCTTTGTGACCCCATGGACTGGAGCCCGTCAGGCTTCTCTGTCCACGAGATTTTTCTGGCAAAAATGCTGGAGTGGGTTGCCATTTCCTTCTTCAGGGGATCTTCCCCACCCCTCGATGGAACCGGTATCTCCTGCGTCTTCTGCATTATAGGCCAACTCTTTATCTGTGAGCCACTGGGGAAGTATCATAAGTATATCTATCCTTATAATAAGGCTTCCCTGGTGGCTCAGGGGCAAAGCATCTGCCTGCAAAGCTGGCAGGGATCAAACCTGGGTCGGGAAGATCCCCTAGAGAAGGAAATGGCAGCCCACTCCAGTATTCTTGAGTAGGAAATCCCGTGGACAGAGGAGCCGGGTGGCCTGCAGTCCATGGGGTGGCAGAGTTGGATGTGACTTAGTGACTAAACAATAACATCCTTATAATTCTGTCTAAGGAGTTTTTGTAACAAAATTGTATACATGATAACCATTTCCACTGAGGATCAGAGGAACAAAATGAGGAATAGAAATGTGCAACCACATGGAATTCTCCAGGCTAAACTACTGGAGTGGGTAGTCTTTCCCTTCTCCAGAGGATCTTCCCAACCCAGGGATCAAAGCTAGGTCTCCCACATTGCAGGCAGATTCTTTACCAGCTGAGCCACAAGGGAAGCCCAACAGAAATGGCAAATACATTTAAACATATGGGAAAATGTCACGTGGACGAGTTAGACTTGATTTGTATATTTGTTCTTTGATTTTTATCAAAGAACTATAGCCTGCTCTTAGAGTTATCAAATACTAATTTATTTTTCTTTCTGCACACATGCAAAGATAAGCTCAATGCCTTTAAAACAGAGACATCTCCAAAATTTATATCATTCCTGGCATTTAGCTAAAAGTCTAGGAACTCCATGTAACTGGGCAGCGATCTTTATCTACATGGATCCTCTTGGTCTAGAGACATACAATGAAAGACATCTTCTTCTTGCTCCCTCCCCCTTCAACATACACATAATATTTATTGATGGAAATAGTCAAGTGAAGAAAGTGTAATAAGGAAGATAAAGTGGCAAATTTGATCAAGTGCTTTTGGTAGGAGAGATAAGATCAAGCTTGAAATTCACCATTGTATTTGGCAAATTGGAGGCAATTTGTGACACTAACAAAACCTGTTTTTGTATAGTGGTGGAGTCAAATTCCAGACTAGTATAGGTTAAAAAAGAATGAAAGAAATAGAATTACTTTATTTCCTTTATAAAGAACTAACAATTTTATTTATTTTTTGGCTGCACTGTGGGATATTCCCTGACCAGGAATAGAATCTGTGGCCTCTGCAGTGGAAGGGAGTCTTAACCACTCGACTGCCAAGGAAGTCCAAAAGAATTTATTTCTGAGAAATTTTTCTGTGAAGGGGAATGATCACTAGAAATACACCTGGTGGGGTAGTGAGGCCTGGAAAGGTTTGAGGTTTTTTGTTTTGTTTTGTTTGTTCATTTAAGATGTTAGAATTAACGGTATATTTGTTTTCTCCTGGGAAGGATGAAATAAGAGAATTTGATGACATAATAGAAATATGGGTAAATTTCTGGAGTTACACCCTTGAATAGGTGAGGTAGAATGGAGTATAAAGAACAAATGAAAGGACTGGCTCTGTTAAGTAAAAAGTTAGTAAACAAAAACATCAGTTAAATAGAATCTGGACATCAGAAGAGGGAGCACTCACACCTTCCCACAGTTTGCATTGTTAGCAGAGCCCAGTAGAAGAAGAAAGATTCCTCTTCTTTACTGGCAAAGACTCAGCTAATAAAAGCCATGAACTCTTTCTATCTACCACCCTAATGTCCTTTTCCTCTCTAGAGTATTAGCTTTCCCATGCTGTATGGGGACTTGAACGTGGGTTGGTAGAATAGCAGACCCTGAACTGTAGTTCTCCACTGATTTCAAATAAATCCAACTTTGTTGGAGAAATATCTAGCAGTCCATTTGCTTCAGGAAAATATCTTGTTGACCCAGACAGGGACCAGGAAAGATTCTGAAGGTTCCAGGACTGGTGGACAAACAGATGAGGTATGCACAATTAAGATCATTGTCACTCCCTGCTTTTTTCAGAGACCCCAGAGTTTGAAGTTATATTTTTCTTCTGGATTTGAAACTGGCCTTTCCTTTTTCTTTTTATTCCTTTCTTTCTTTGTTTTTTTCCTCTTTCTTTCTTGTTTGAAGCTTTCAGGCTATAATTGGGATCCATTTAAAGATTTTGTCTTTTTGGTTAAGGCCCTGTTCCTCATGCAAGTACTCTTTTGGCACTTTGGCCTGATTTGGGGATCAGACCTCTTCACTGACACTGGCTAGCCTTCAGCCTAATCATTCAAGGACAGGGACTGCTTCTCCTGAAGCCAGCTAGCTTTCAACACATTCCTTCAGGAATAGGGGTTGTTTCTCTGAAATGGTGCTGTGTCTTTCAGCCTTCCACCTTTTTTTTTTTTTTTTTTTTTTGACCACTCATCATGTGAGATCAGAATCTTAACCACTGGACTTCCAGGGAAGTCCCCCACTTATCCTTTGGCGGGGGTGGGGGGAAGCCTTATCCATGGTTCCTCTGGAACTCAGCTGTATTCTTAATTCTGGCTGTGATTGGCTTGCAAGCTGTTTGAATTGAGCCATTTGTGCTGTAAGCTGCTTAAGTTGTTTGAAAATTATTCTCCACTCTAGAGGAAATGAGATCCCAGTTAAGTTTCTTGAAAGTACACCCCCTACAGGCACTCAACAACACAGAGACAACTCTACACATGGACATCACCAGATGGTCAGCACTGAAATCAGATTGATTATATTCTTTGCAGCCAAAGATGGAGAAGCTCTCTACAGTCAGCAAAAAACAAGACTGGGAGCTGACTGTGGCTCAGATCATGAACTCCTTATTGCCAAATTAAGACTTAAATTGAAGAAAGTAGGAAAAACCACTAGATCATTTAGGTATGACCTAAATCAAATCCCTTATGATTATACAGTGGAAGTGGCAAATAGACTCAAGGGATTAGATCGGATAGAGTGCCTGAATAACTATGGACAGAGGTTCCCAACATTGTACAGGAGACAGGGATCAAGACCATCCCCAAGAAAAAGAAATGCAAAAAGGCAAAATGGTTGTCTGAGAAGGCCTTACAAATAGCTGAGAAGAGAAGAGATGTTAAAGGTAAAGAAGAAAAGGAAAGATATATCCATCTGAATGTAGAGTTCCAAAGAATAGCAAGGAGAGATAAGAAAACCTTCCTCAGTGATCAATGCAAAGAAATAGAGGAAAACAATAGAATGGGAAAGACTAGTGATCTCTTCTAGAAAATTAGAGATACCAAGGGAATGTTTCATGCAAAGATGTGCACAATAAAGGACAGAAACGGTATGGACCTAACACAAGCAGAAGATAAGAAGGGGTGGCAAAACTACACAGAAGCTCTACACAAAAAAGATCTTCATGATCCAGATAACCATGATGGTGTGATCACTCACCTAGAGCCAGACATCCTGGAATGCAAAATCAAGCAGGCCTGAGGAAGCATCACTATGAACAAAGCTAGTGGAGGTGACGGAATTCCAGTTGAGCTATGTCAAATCCTAAAAGATGATGTGTGAAAGTGCTGCATTCAATATGCCAGCAAATCTGGAAAACTCAGCAGAGGCCACAGCACTGGAAAAGGTTAGTTTTCATTCCAATCCTAAAGAAAGGCAATGCCAAAGAATGTTCAAACTACCGCACAATTGCACTCGTCTCACACGCTAGCAAAGTAATGCTCAAAATTTTCGAAGGCAGGCTTCAACAGTATGTGAACTGAGAACTTCCAGATATTCAAGCTGGATTTAGAAAAGGCAGAAGAACCAGAAATCAAATTGCCAACATCTGTTGGCTCATCAAAAAAGCAAGAGAGTTCCAGAAATCCATCTACTTCTGCTTTATTGACTACACCAAAACCTTTGACTGTGTGGATCACAACAAACTGTGGAAAATTCTTCAAGAGATGGGAATACCAGACCACCCTACCTTCCTCCTGAGAAATCTGTATGCAGGTCAAGAAGCAACAGTTAGAACTGGACATGGAACAACAGACTGATTCCAAATTGGGAAGAGAGTACATCAAGGCTGTATATTGTCACCCTGCTTATTTAACTTTTATGCAGAGTACATTACACAAAATGCTGGGCTGGATGAAGCATAAGCTGGAGTCAAGATTGCTGGGAGATATATCAATAACCTCAGATATGCAGGTGACACTACCCTTATGGCAGAAAGCAAAGAATAACTGAAGAGCCTCTTGATGAAAGTGAAAGAGGAAAATGAAAATGAAGTGAAGTGAAAATCACTCAGTCATGTCTGCTCTTTGTGACCCCATGGACTATACAGTCCATGAAATTCTCCAGGCCAGAATACTGGAGTGGGTAGCTTTTCTCTTCTCCAGGGGATCTTCCCAACCCAGGGATTGAACCCAGGACTCCCACATTGAAGATGGATTCTTAAAAGCTGGCTTAAAACTCAACATTCAAAAAACTAATATCACGGCATCCAGTCCCATCACTTCATGGCAAATAGATGGGGAAACAAAGGAAACAGTGAGAAACTTTATTTTCTTGGGCTCCAAAATCACTGCAGCTGGTGACTGTAGCCATGAAATTAAAAGACACTTGCTCCTTGGAAGAAAAGCTATGACAAATCTGGGCAGCATTTAAAAAGCAGAGACAATGCTTTGCTGACAAAGGTCTGTCTAGTCAAGGCTATGATTTTTCCAGTAGTCATGCATGGATATGAGAGTTGGATTATAAAGGAAGCTGAGTGCCAAAGAATTGATGCTTTTGAATTGTGGTTGGAGAAGACTCTTGAGAGTCTCTTGGACTGCAAGGAGATCCAACCAGTCAATCCAAAAGGAAATCAGTTGTGCATATTCATGGGAAAGGCTGATGCTGAAGCTGAAACTCCAGTACTTTGGCCACCTTATTTGAAGAACTGACACATTGGAAAAGACACTGATGCTGGGAAAGATTGAAGGCGGGAGGAGAAGGGAGTGACAGAGGATGAGATGGTTGGATGGCATCACCAACTCGATGGATTTGAGTTTGACCAAACTCTGGGAGTTGGTAATCGACAGGAAAGCCTGGCATGCCTATGTCCATGGGGTCACAGAGTCAGACACGACTGAGCGACTGAACTGAATGGAACAGACACTCTGACCTAACTGTGGTCTTTCCTTCTGTACATTTGTAACTAAATGGACAGACATGACCAAAGGCAATTTGAAATATCAATGGTCATTATGGGGGACTTTTGAAATCCCTAAGTTCCCTCAAAACTGAATTGGCCTACGATGCCACAGTAAATTTCCAGAACTGAATGGAATAGTTATTTTAACTGATATTTTGAGGGTTCTCTCAAATCTGTAGTCTAAAATTGCCTCTTTGCAAAATAGGATTTTAAAATTAACGAAGGCAAAGAAATAATTAAGGAAAAGTAAAATGGCTCAGGCTCTCCTTGCTTGGCTTCTTTGTCTCTGGCTCCACTTCTGGCATCATTATCTTCCTTCCCTTCTACAATACCTGTGCCTTCATTATAGCCTCAAGTCCCCCACAATAATTCTCTCACCAAAACTTCCCCCTTTTCTGAAACTCTCTCCACTCCCCTTTCCTCTGAATTATCAGAACCTGTCCCTTTAAACATAAGCCTTCTGAGGATCCAGAAGCTAAACAGTTTCCTATATTTCCAAGACTAAAGCTCAACTTTGAGCTGAAGTCAAGGATTTTCCCAAAGAAACCAAATATTCTCACAGATTTGCTGAGGAATTTAATAAAGTCGTTCAAATCCATCTATTTGAGTTCTCTGACTTAGTATCAGCTAGTTTTTATGCAGTGAAGGCCAGGCCCAGCATTCAATGAAAACTCACTAATTGGGAAAATTCCAAAAGGTTTCTAGAATTACAACTGGGAGACCAGTCCAGTAATTTATACACTCAGGCTTGGGCAAATGCTAGGCAGCTTCATCAAATGATTGGCTTTTTCAACTTTGTTGATGGGAGCAGCCTCGCACACAAAAATCTGATGAACCTGGTTATGAATATTACAATGGACTTCATATTGTTTTTAATGAAAATTCCGATATTCATTCAGATGTTCATTCTGCTCAGGTAGCTTAACTCTATGTTTATTAATAGGCTGAATTGGGACTTTCCCATCTTGTCAAAAGGGGACCAGGATAGAATAAGAAACTGTGTCCAATGCAGATTTAGTTAATCTGGCAAAACTGCCTTTTCACACTCTACATGAGTCAACTATAAGGAAGATGAGCAAAATTCTTAATTACAGTAAACGACACCTCCTAAGTGAAACTAAATCCTCCTAGTTTCTGCTGTTTAATACTATTGCAAACTTTAGATCTTTACCCACATTTCCAAAGTCCTCCCAATTCTCAAAGACAGTGTTCTGAGGAACTTTAGATGCTCTTCCCAATCCTTTAGTCACAAAGTCATGTCCAACTCTTCTGACCCCATGGATTATAGCCCACCAGGCTTGTCTGTTCATGGGATTTCCCAAGCAAGAATACTGGAGTGGGTTGCCATTTCCTTCTCCATGGGACCTTCCTCATTCAGGTATCGAACTCCTGTCTCCTGCATTGCAGGCAGAATCTTTACCGACTGAGCCATCAGGGAAGTCCCCTTCAACATTAGCTTAGAGAAACATTATTCCTGATTGAGGATGAATCTCTTCTAGTCCTAATTGATCTGGAGCCACACTCTGGGTGCTCAGCCTCATTGCAATAAAACAGCCCCTGACTGAGAGAACTGAGTAATTTCACACAGTAGGGATCTCCAATGAACGTCAAGAGATTCCTATCTCTGAACTTATTTCCTTTAGCTTAGGCCTATAGAGAGATATCGGAGAAGGCAATGGCACCCCACTCCAGTACTCTTGCCTGGAAAATCCCATGGACGGAGGAGCCTGGTAGGCTGCAGTCCATGGGGTCGTGAAGAGTCGAAAACAACTGAGCGAATACACTTTCATGCATTGGAGAAGGAAATGGCAAGCCACTCCAGTGTTCTTGCCTGGAGAATCCCAGGGATGGGGGAGCCTGGTGGGCTGCCATCTATGGGGTCACACAGAGTCGGACACGACTAAAGTGACTTAGCAACAACAGCATAGAGAGATACAGACTCTTACCTCCACTCTATCCATTTATTAGGCTGAGATTTCTAAGAGAAGTGTCATGCCAAAATTTCTTTCTCTCAAAAGGGGAAAACAGTTGTAGAAATGGACACTTGTCATCAAAGTAATCAACCAGGTGAGTTAAATGCTTCTTAGACATCTTTTATTTGTCATTCTTTGACAGGATTGGAACTGATTTTGGAAGCACTGTTCATTTGTCCTGAATGAAATCAGCTACCACCTTCTTTATGGGAAAAATCTTCAACTGATGTTGGCAGAATTCATAGCACACCTCCCATCAAGATTCAAATAGATCCTTAATACCTCTTCCTAGAATTAGTCAATATCCTATAAGTTAAAAGGTCCTTCAAGTCATAAAGCCCATAACAGAAGATTACATGGTCAAGGCCTCATTCCTACACTAACTCATGTAACACTCCTATTTCACTGGTGAGAAAACCTAGAACTAGAGGTATAGGTTTATCCTGGACCTCGCAGCAATAAACAACAGTGATATCCTTCGACACTCTGTTGTTCATAACCCTCATAGGCAACTAACATCCATTCCCACCAGAAGTAAATTCTTTACTATAATGATTTATTCAGTGCATTATTTATTATTCTAATTGGTGAAGCAAGCCAATATCTTTTTGCCCTTAGAGCCTACTCCTTTAAAAATTACCTATACCTTTTTTATCCAAAATGTTCATTGTAAAAGACAGCAAGTCTTCAGCATGTTATATATACTAGCACCTTATAGATTGACTGAAATAATTGACAATTACTGAGTAATGACCAAGCACTAACTTTGCTAGGCACTGGGAATACAGTAGTAAACACAATGCTTAATGAGATATAAACATATTTTAGAGTAGGAAAATTATGTGCGATCAAAAAATATAATAGAATCAATAACACAGTGTTCACCTCTTTCTCTGTCTTACGTAGGGTGGTACTTTTGGCACAATGTTGTAACTTTTCTTTATCATCCTCCTTACTTTCCTTATGAAATCCTCAAAGACAGGTAACATAACATTTACTTATATATCAACTGTCTTTCACAATGTCTAAGTAAATATGTTTGATAAATAAAAGTTTACTGAATCCCCAGAGTAATTCTGCACTGGGAGTTTTTATGGAAATTGCTGCTGAAGATTAAGCACAAAAGAACTACAAAAAGTCACTAATCAGAGAATAGGTCTCCTAGAAACTCCCACTAAATCCCTGCTCAACAAAATGCCATTTACAAGCAAAGGGATCATTATTTTGGGAAAGTTGAGATCTGATGATGTGCATGATGTTGTTGGGTAAATCCTCAGGGCTGCTGAGTAGCTCTTAGAGGCAACTGTAAAGAAAAGGGAAACAACAGTGATGGGAGCTGAGTCATGTTAGCTTTCCACTGCAATCGGTCCTTAACTGACTGATTCTCCACTAAGACGTAACCCTAGAGATTGCTCCATTTTGTGAGTGATAATGAAACTCATTTGAAACTTTTTAATAACTGCATGCAGCATGGGGAGAGCATGTTAATCAGCTCTCCTGTTCAAAGAGCTGAATCCCTGTGGACATAGAGAAAACAAGATCATGGTTATCAGTAGTCCAATTCTGTCTTTATAATGAGATCTCTAGGGTCTTGTTTTCCTTCCAACTTGTGTAAAGAGCAGCAGAAGTTGAAGATCGCTCTCCCTCTTGCTCTAGTTGTAAATAGTACTCATTGAACTCATCATGACCTTAAGAATCCCTTCAGATTTTCTGTAATCATCTACAGGCAAACACATAAGTGAATGTGGCCATGTGTGAATATTACAAGAAAATAGAAATGGCCTAAGAGAAACTACTTTTCGCAATAGATCCAAACATTTCACATTCTTCAGTTTTTTCCATCTATAATTTCATCTCTTCTTTCTGATCTCCTTTAGAACATAACTGTTAAGACAAATAAGTCACTTGTTCAGTGAAATAATTGGCAGGTTATATTTTCTGTTCACTTAGAAGACAAGAAGAAAGCAAATGACTCAAACAAAAGCCTGCATTTCTTTTTGATTGTTTGGATTTATCAATTTTATGTTCATATAAACAACTGCAAAATACTTAATCATAGAAAGCAATATACTATTACATCTAACCTTTTCCCAAGCTTATTCACACTGTTACCTTGAAAAATACCAAGAAGGAAATCAAGCTAATGTGTTTTCTTTTTTAAAAACCTAGCATCTGTTTAAAAATATTTTTTGTTACAAGTTCCATTTGAACTTACAGAATCAAAGTGAAGTTTAATTTACAGGGAAATGAAAGTTTTTAGTGCAATAGATTTTTGGTCTCAGATCTACAAATCATTTTTCTGCTTTGATTTTGAAAATCATATGTTTTCTCTATCTAAATGTCAAACTGAAAGAGCCAAAATTATTTATTTCCTACCAAATTCCTGGGTATCGTGAGGAAATAATGAGGTGATGAATTTAATTATATGGTTACATTAATGTGGGTTAGAAAACTGGGCAGCGGTGGAGCTCTGGATCAATGAGATTCTGTTTTACAAAGCAAAATCATGGGCTCTATACCACATGTCTGCAACTGCTTGTAATAATTTTTATACTTTAGGGATGTGGTGCAAATGTTGGTATTCTTTGGGAGGTTACAATTGTTCTAGAGACTAACCTAAATATTAAACATCAGTCAAATTACTTTTATTCATTTCCAAAATTTTATTTAACCCTTTTAAATGTTAAAGTAACATATACTCATGATTATATGTTACATTTTTATATGGTTATATTAACTTTTTTTTTAATTTAGAAGATTGAAAATCCACTTTCTTCAAACTCTCCAATTATCTCTCCATATTTATGTAAACCATAGAAATGGGAATGCACTATATCTGAAATTTTGAAACTTTAAAAAGTTTATTGTATATACTTAAAATAATTATAGTTTAATACTTTTATTAATTTAAACATATTGTTTTAAATATAATTTAAATTTAATATAATTTTAGTATGTTCAATATGGTTAATACATATGTTTAAAATATTTAATACAGAATATGCTTAAAATATACTTAAATATTGCCTTCCATATCAATAAAACACACCAGGGTTTTTTTTTTTCGTATGTGATTTTTCTGTTACTTTACAACTCTGCAAATATTTATTTAACCACTATACAGCCAACTGGTTCCAAATAGGAAAAGGAGGACATCAAGGCTGTATATTGTCACCCGCTTATTTAACTTATATGGAGAGTATATCGTGAGAAACGCTGGATTGGAAGAAACACAAGCTGGAATCAAGATTGCCGGGAGAAATATCAATCACCTCAGATATGCAGATGACACCACCCTTATGGCAGAAAGTGAAGAGGAGCTAAAAAGCCTCTTGATGAAAGTGAAAGAGCAGAGTGAAAAAGTTGGCTTAAAGCTCAGAAAATGTTCAGAAAATGAAGATCATGGCATCCAGTCCCATCACTTCATGGGAAATAGATGGGGAGACAGTGGAAACAGTGTCAGACTTTATTTTGGGGGGCTCCAAAATCACTGCAGATGGTGATTGCAGCCATGAAATTAAAAGAAGCTTACTCCTTGGAAGAAAAGTTATGACCAACCTAGATAGTATATTCAAAAGCAGAGACATTACTTTGCCGACTAAGGTCTGTCTAGTCAAGGCTATGATTTTTCCTGTGGTCATGTATGGATGTGAGAGTTGGACTGTGAAGAAGGCTGAGTGCTGAAGAATTGATGCTTTTGAACTGTGGTGTTGGAGAAGACTCTTGAGAGTCCCTTGGACTGCAAGGACATCCAACCAGTCCATTCTGAAGGAGATCAACCCTGAGATTTCTTTGGAAGGAATGATGCTAAAGCTGAAACCCCAGTACTTCGGCCACCTCATGCGAAGAGTTGACTCATTGGAAAAGACTCTGATGCTGGGAGGGATTGGGGGCAGGAGGAGAAGGGGACAACCGAGGATGAGATGGCTGGATGGCATCACCGACTCAATGGACATGAGTCTGAGTGAACTCCGGGAGTTGGTGATGGACAGGGAGGCCTGGTGTGCTGCGATTCATGGGGTCGCAAAGAGTCGGACACGACTGAGCGACTGAACTGAACTGAACTGAACAGCCAATAGTCTAGTGGTTTTCTCCACTTTCTTCAATTTCAGTCTGAATTTGGCAATAATGAGTTTATGATCTGAGCCACAGTCAGCTCCCTGTATTATTTTTGCTGACTGTATAGAGCTTCTCCATCTTTGGCTGCAAAGAATATAACCAATCTGATTATTCAGGTGTTGACTATTTGGTGATGTCCATGTGTAGAGTCTTCTCTTGCATTGTTAGAAGAGGGTATTGCTATGACCAGTGCGTTCTCTTGGCAGAACTCTATTAGCCTTTGCCCTGCTTTGTTCTATACTCCAAGGCCAAATTTGCCTGTTACTCCAGGTGTTTCCTGACTTCCTACTTTTGCATTCCAGTCCCCCATAATGAAGAGGACATCTTTTTTGGGTGTTAGTTCCAGAAGGTCTTGTAGGTCTTCATAGAGCTGTTCAACTTCACCTTCTTCAGTGTTACTGGTCAGGGCATAGACTCTGATTACTGTGATATTGAATGGTTTGCCTTGGAAACAAACACAGATCATTCTGTCGTTTTTGAGATTGCATCCAAGTACTGTATTTTGGACTCTTTTGTTGACTGTGATGGCTATTCCATGTCTTCTAAGGGATTCTTGCCCGCAGTAGTAGATATAATGGTCATCTGAGTTAAATTCACCCATTCCAGTCCATTTTAGTTTGCTGATTCCTAGAATGTTGATGTTCACTCTTGTCATCTCCTGTTTGACCACTTCCAATTTGCCTTGATTCATGGCCCTAACATTCCAGGTTCCTATGCAATATTGCTCTTTACAGTATCGAAGCTTGCTTCTATCACCAGTCCCTTCCACAACTGGGTATTGTTTTTGCTTTGGCTCCAACCATCCCTTCATTTTTTCTGGAGTTATTTCTCCACTGATCTCCAATAGCATATTGGGCACCTGCCAACCTGGAGAGTTCATCTTTCAGTTGTCCTATCTTTTTGCCTTTTCATACTGTCCATGGGGTTCTCAAGGTAAGAATGCTGAAGTGGTTTGACTTATGACTATACAACGGAAGTGAGAAATAGATTTAAGGGACTAGATATGATAGACAGAGTGCTAGTAAGAGGAGGTGGCAAGAATACACAGAAGAACTGTACAAAAAAGATTTTCAAGACCAAGATAATCATGATGGTGTGATCACTCACCTAGAGCTAGACATCCTGGCATGTGAAGTTATGTGGGCCTTAGAAAGCACCACTACAAACAAAGCTAGTGCAGGTGATGGAATTACAGTTGAGCTATTTCAAATCCTGAAAGATGATGCTGTGAAAGTGCTGCATTCAATATGCCAGCAAATTTGGAAAACTCAGCAGTGGCCAGAGGACTGGAAAAGTCAGTTTTCACTCCAAACCCAAAGAAAGGCAATGCCAAAGAATGCTCAAACTATAGCACAATTGCACTCATCTAACACGCTAGTAAAGTGATGCTCAAAACTCTCCAAGCCAGGCTTCAACAGTATGGGAACCATGAACTTTCAGATGTTCAAGCTGGTTTTAGAAAAGGCAGAGGAACCAGAGATCAAATTGCCAACATCCACTGGATCATTGAAAAAGCAACAGAGTTCCAGAAAACCATCTGCTTCTGCTTTATTGACTATGCCAAAGCCTTTGACTGTGTGGATCACAATAAACTGTGGAAAATTCTGAAAGAGATGGGAATACCAGACCACCTGACCTGCCTCTTGAGAAACCTGTATGCAGGTCAGGAAGCAACAGTTAGAACTGGACATGGAACAACAGACTGGTTCCAAATAGGAAAAGGAGGACGTCAAGGCTGTATATTGTCACCCTGCTTATTTAACTTCTGTGCAGAGTACATCATGAGAAACGCTGGGCTGGAAGAAGCACAAGCTGGAATCAAGATTGCTGGGAGAAATATCAATAACCTGAGATATGCAGATGACATCACCCTTATGGCAGAAAGTGAAGAAGAACTAAAAAGCCTCTTGATGAAAGTGAAAGAGGAGAGTGAAAAATTTGGCTTAAAGCTCAACATTCAGAAAACGAAGATCATGGCATCTGGTCCCATCACTTCATGGCAAATAGATAGGGAAATAGTGGAAACAGTAACTGACTTTTCTTTTTCTGGGCTCGAAAATCACTGCAGATGGTGATTACAACCATGAAATTAAAAAACGCTTACTGCTTGGAAAGAAAGTTATGACCAACCTAGATAGTATGTTGAAAAGCAAAGACATTACTTTGTCAACAAAGGACCATCTAGTCAAGGCTATGGTTTTTCCAGTAGTCATGTATGGATGTGAAAGTTGGACTATAAAGACAGTTGAGCACCAAAGAATTGATGTTTTTGAACCTTGGTGTTGGAGAAGACTCTTGAGAGTCCTGTGGGCTGCAAGGAGATCAAACCAGTCCATCCTAAAGGAGATCAGTCCTGGGTGTTCATTGGAAGGACTGATACTGAAGCTGAAACTCCAATACTTTGGCCACCTGATGTGAAGTGCTGACTCATTTAAAAAGACCCTGATGCTGGGAAAGATTGAGGGCAGGAGGAGAACTGGACGACAGAGGTTGAGATGGTTGGATGCCATCACTGACTCAATGGACATAGGTTTGGGTGGACTCCAGGAGTTGGTGATAAACAGGGAGTCCTGGAGTGCTGAGGTTCATGGGGTTGCAAATAGTCAGACACCACTGAGCGACTGAACTGAACTGAACTGAACTGAACTGAACTGAACTGATTCAGCCAATCGACATTTAGTCTGTTCCCTTTTTTAGCTACAATGTAACTGTGCTACATAGAACTTTATGTACACTTAGGAAGGCAACCCGAACGGTTAATCCCATGAAGTGAAATTAATGAATCAAAGACCTGTAATTTGGCAAAATTATCCTCCAGAAATGTAAACCAAATGCAATGTATGAGTGGCATTTTGTTATATCTTCACAAACTCTGAGTGTTACCAAGCTGAAAGGTATTTGCAATACAATCAGAGAAAAGTAATATCTCATTGTTTTGATTGTAGTTATTTAAGTATAGAGGTTCCCCTTCATGTATCACTGTCTTGTTATGGCAAAGGGGCTTGGAGAACTCAATGAAGCTATGAGCCATGCTGTGACTAAACCACTACCACCACCACCAATGAGTTTTAAATAACTTCAGGTTGGGGAAAATATGTAAGCTCTAATGGGTCACATCAGTGACTATGATGAGTGCTTATTCTCAGGTTTTGCACCACCCTTAAGGGAATTGTTTAGGCTTTCATTTCACTGATTGTGGAAATGATGTTATCATTTTGGGGGTTTGGAGTGGGGGGAGCCACAATTTTATCTTCTCCAAAAGATAATCAATGTGATTTCCATGTTTCCTTTGAATGCAATTTAAAGAACAACATTCAACCGAATCTCATATATTTATTCTATATTTACTATATTCCAGTAAGTTTACCAATCTAAGTAAAAATAAAAGTTATAAGCCAAGTGACAAAAAGAAACATAACATGATTTTTGGATTATCTTTTTAAAAACTGATTAAAATAGAAAGAAATTAGACTTTCAAAGTCTTTCCTTAGACAAAAGACTAAGTCTCATCTCAATTTAAGAATAAAAAGTTTTCCAAAATCTGTTCATATTTGTACTATACTCCAAGCTTGATTTTTTTGCCCCACCAAATACAAGGTAAACTTTTCTACAGAAATAAAGGCTCAAATTGTGAGGATATGGACAATTGTGGTCCCAGTCAGAAAGCAAGAAAAGAACCTAAGAGTTTTGATTCTCAATCATCTGCTATTATTGCAAGATTACCCCTAAGAATACACTCTATTCCCTTTGACAGCCCAGCTAATTACCCAAAGGAGTGTTCAGTCCCCATGATCTCAATAAGAAAGTATGTTATGCCTGCTTTCAGGCACCATTTTGGATGCTAAAAAATTAGTCCTCTGGTTGGTTTGTTTTTGTGATTTTTTTTCAATCTGGGTCTACAAGAGTGTCCTCAGCTGCACTGCTTATTTTCTGGGGGCTTTAGCTGACAGCTCCTGAAGGCCTCCTGCAGGCTGGGTATTTGGCCCAAATGGCAGGCAGATGGAAGGAATACTAATACTATTTTCTATTTCAATTGCCTCGTTTCTCCATAATTTAACTACCAAATGGCACTTATTCCACTTTGCCTTTTCTATGAGGTAGTGATACACCATTACTCCATCACTTTACTCAAATTATAAGAAAAGGAATTCTCACAGCCTTTACAACTCTTACCTTCAGGAAGAAACAAGACTCCAATGCATGGGAGACAATTCAGAGCTCAATTGTCATCCCCTTTCTTGACAAAGTTAAGATCTTTGTAACCATTTCTATATAATTTCTGGTGCATTAGTCTCATATCACCTATTGTTACTTTCTAACTATATTAACTGCATAATCTCCATAAAATCCCTATAACAAATCCAAACCATGGGGAAAAAGTATTAATATGTGGTTTCCCTAGATCACTTGGGAAAGCTGAAAACAGGTAAGCCTAAATAACTGAAAAATTAAGAAAAAAATTCTTTCTTGTACTTTGGTATACTGTATTTGGCTGTGGAAAATAAATTTGCTATAATAACTTTGAAGTTGAGAAGTTTTCACCAAAAATAAGCTTTTTATTAGAAAATCAAAATATGTGTCGCTATGATATGCGCTACTCTGCTTTATTTTTTCCAAGCCTACTAATTGAATATATTATTATTAATTGTCTTGATCCCCTAAATCACACAGCAATCTAGATATTTTATAATATTCATTTAATAACTTTACTCTTGTTATTTATGCCTAAGTTATCAAAGAATCAACAGGACTAAGAGTTTGAGGTGTGTTTTCTTCTGTGCCCACTGTTCTATTTTTTTTTTTTTACATTTGTCTCCTTTTCATGGAAATCCCTCAGTAATCACCCAACTAAAAATTAAAAAAAAAAATTCAACATTTCTAATTTCTTAGGTAAGCATGTGTTTGATGCCACAGAATAATTAAATTTCTCATTTTATTCTTCTGTGGATACAGTCTTTACAGGAGGAACTCTTTGGATAACATTTTTAAAAAATTTTACCATACTTCCCTAACACAGGGTATATAGTTTTTATGACAATAACACTAGTTAATGGTATTATAAATTGTGGTAGAAAAAAAATTATGGTAGACATAGATTTTGAGTTTTCAGATAGCTGAATTTTAGGAACTCTTAAAATTTTACTTTTAACAGTTTTTATTTTTTAAACAAAACAAAATTTTATTTTTCTTCATAATCATCAAGAAGAAAATGTGGGCATTTTCAACAAGAAATCAGAAGAAAGAAGTTACGTTCATACTTAAAGTAAATATACTCTAAATTTAAATTTTCTTTCAGTTGTAATTATTAAAAAAAATAATTGTGATATTTAGTTTCATTATTACCCTAATGCTCTTTATTCCAAATAAAAATCTGTCTTTTATGGATTCAAGACTCTCTTTATTCTTCTTAGCCATATTAAGGTCAATCTTTTTTTTTTTTTTTTTTACTTTTTAAAGTTACTTTTTATGTACTGCACTATTTTTCCTTTTTTCTCCATTCATCCTGATCACCATGCACTTCTCTTCTGCAAGATAATCATGTTGTTCTGATGTTTCTAAAAGCCCAAGAGATTATACCGAAAGTTGTCATTTTATTACTGGATAGAATGTCCTCTCAGACCCTAGACATTTAGATTGCAGAATTCTATTTCTTTCAAAGAAATTAATGATAGAGATCTGAGTTGACAGCATTTCACGGGAAGAACTGGGATCTTTAGCAGATACAATAATAATCTGAGTGAAAACACTATGAAGTAAATACATACTTAAACAACATTAATAAGATTATAATAATCCAGGTAGGCAGTTTTTTTTGTGATTTTCAAATCATGTCTTGGATACTGAGATTAGTCCTGATTGTCAGATTTTCAGAAGATCATTGTCAACATTTAGGATATTTGGAAAACATCTACTAAGGTGATAATACACCTGATAACCTTGTTATAAGAATGGTTGAAGGAAACTGAATGCTTTGGTCTAAAGAAAATTTAGGTGTGGTAACTCGTTTAAAATATTTTAATGATGGTCATATTAAGAGATGTTAAGATATGATATATGCTCAATAAGATTAAAATACTTTAGTTTATGAATAAGGGGAAATTTACTACCTGATAAAAAGTTCTTGATTCTCATTCTGAATTTTCCAGCAATGAAATAATCTGCCTATGTGTTTGAACAAATGATAAACAAATTAAGTGCCTGGGCAGAAGCTAGTCAAATATTGAATGGGCTATGAGACTTGATGTCTTACATGTTCCTTAAAAATCCTGATTTTCAATGGTTTTCAGAAAATAAAGATTAAGTATTCTTTATTTCATTCTTACCAGTTATACGGATGATACAAAAAGAAGGCAATGGAAAAATCCAATGACAGCTCAGAGTACGGTTTTATCTTAGTGGGCTTCTCTGATCGTCCCAAGCTGGAGATGGTGCTCTTCATAGTAAATTTTACTCTGTATTCAGTGGCTGTCCTGGGAAATTCAGCCATAATCCTTGTGTGTATATTAGACTCTCGACTTCATACGCCAATGTACTTCTTTCTGGCAAATCTTTCCTTTTTAGATCTCTGCTTTAGTACTAGCTGTGTCCCCCAGATGCTGGTTAACCTCTGGGGCCCTGATAAGACCATCAGCTATGCGGGCTGTGTTGTCCAGCTCTTCTCTTTCCTTTCTGTTGGAGGAGTCGAGTGCCTCCTTCTGGCTGTCATGGCCTATGACCGCTATGCTGCAGCCTGCAAGCCCTTGCATTATACGGTCATTATGCACCCCCAGCTGTGCTTAGGCCTGGTGGCTGTGGCCTGGGGAAGCAGACTGGTCAATGCCATCGTCATGTCCCCACTGACAATGACTCTCTCCAGATGTGGTCAGCAACGAGTTAACCATTTCCTCTGTGAAATGCCGGCCCTGATCAAGATGGCTTGTGTGGACGCTCACGCAGTGGAAATGCTGGCCTTCACCTTTGCCGTTCTCATTGTCCTACTGCCCCTCACTCTTATTCTTGTCTCCTACGGCTACATCGCAGCAGCTGTGCTGAGGATCAAGTCAGCTGCTGGGCGCCAGAAGGCCTTCAATACCTGTAGCTCCCACCTCACTGTGGTCTCCTTGTTCTATGGGAGCATTATCTATATGTACATGCAGCCAGGAAACAGCTCTTCCCAAGACCAAGGCAAGTTTCTCACCCTCTTCTACAACCTGGTGACTCCCATGTTGAATCCACTCATCTACACCTTAAGGAATAACGAGGTGAAAGGGGCGCTGAAAACGGTTTTGGGGAGGCAACAATGAAATACAGAGGTATGCTAAGTTATAATGTCCTAGGAAATTTTTTTCCCAAACATCACTGTTTATTTTGTGCTTAAGATAACTTTAGCCAATGTATCAAACATTCTTGGATTTGTTTTTTAAATGTGGATAAATACACTGAGGTGTATCCAGAGTCAAGGTGAATCAACCCAAAACCTTGGGTACACACTATATGGATGTAACTTTACCGTGTGAGGCACCAGGGAAGCCCACTATATATCCTAAGTTATAAAACTGAGTAGATAGTTTCAAGCCTCTTAATAAAAACTTTGTAGCTATTTTCATCCTGATTTTTTAAACGGCAAAACTATTCCCTGGTGGCTCAAATGGTAGAGATTCTGCCTGCAATGTGGGAGACCTGGTTGGATCCCTGGGTCGGGACGATTCCCTAGAGTAGGAAATGGCAACCTGCTCCAGTATTCTTGCCTGGGAAATCCCATGGACAGAGGAGCCTGGCGGACTACAGTCCCAGAGGTCGCCAAGAGTCAGACACGACTGGGAGACTAACACTACTACTACTATGGTCTATAGCTCCTACGTAAATGAGCCTGAGTCACAGAAAAGGTAACTGGAATTCAGAAGTATGTATACAGATCTGAAGCTTTTCCATTATCTGCTAACAGTGCCTTTGTTAGAGTGGTGCGTGTAGGAGTGACCTAATAACCAGCTCCAGCCTGTATCCTTTGTTTGTACATTCTTTCATCATGCTGATATGCCGTAGACTCCATGTGAGCATTCTCACCATTCTCCGTAATGTTTCTTTATTATTAATACGATGACATCACCCCTTCCCACATTGCCCTGTGCAAATGCCCAGCCAAATCCTTCCCGTGCTTCAGTGGTCAACTCTAATATGATGTGTGTGTGTGCTTTGTGGCTCTATCATATCTGACTCTTTGTGACCCCATGGACTGTAGCCCACCAGGCTCCTCTGTCCATGGAATTCTCCAGGCAAGAACACTGGAATGGGTTGTCATGCCTTCCTCCAGGGGATCGTCCCAACCCAGGGATCAAACCCAGGTCTCCCGCATTGCAGGCAGATTCTTTAATATTTTTAAAATTATCTGGGACTCTTTGATTTTAAAATGCTCTGTCACTTCTTCTAAACTATTGTATTTTTATACAATGAAATGATCATTCTTCTAGTTAATTTTATTATATTTAGGTTTCTTATGTTTCCTATTAGATTGTAAGTTCCTCGATGATAGGGCTATTTATTTTAGTCTTTCTTAGCACCATTCCAAGTACTGAGTTGCTAATAAAAATCTTAATTTTGGTGAAAACTTCAAAGTTCTTTCCAGTTTCTTTCCACTGGAGTATTTTATTGTGTTAGGAGATCATTTTTAAAAAATTGTTATTCAAAGAAATGACTCTATAATATGAATCTATCTGTCATCATTATGAGGCTTATTGAAAATAATATTTATCAACTTGAGAAGGAGGGCACAAAATTCCATAGACATAGCTATTTATATCCATTCTGTGTGAAATTAAATATCACAATTAAAATTGGTAAGAAAATTTAAATTAAAAGTATGTTTACTTTTTTTTTTTTACTTTTAAACTTTTTATATTTTATTGTGGTATAGCCAATTAATAATGTTTTGATAGTTTCAGGTGAACATCAAGGGATTCAGTCAGATAATTCGTGTATCCAGTCTCCCCCAAACTGCGCTCCCATTCAGACTGGCACATAACATTGAGCAGAGTTCCATGTGCTATACAGTAGACCTTGTTTACCTATTTTAAACATAGCAGTTTGTGCATGTCCATCCCAAACTCCCTAACTCCCTTCCCCTCATTCCTCCCACTCCCCTCAACAGTAAGTTCATCATCTAAGTCTGTGAGTCTCTTTGTTATGCAAATGAACCTTCTTTCTTTCTTTTTTTTTTTAAATTTTTATTTTTACTTTATTTTACTTTACAATACTGTATTGGTTTTGCCATACATTGACATGAATCCACCACGGGTGTACATGCGATCCCAAACATGAACCCCCCTCCCACCTCCCTCCCCACAACATCCCTCTGGGTCATCCCCGTGCACCAGCCCCAAGCATGCTGTATCCTGCATCGGACATAGACTGGTGATTCGATTCTTACATGATAGTATACATGTTTCAATGCCATTCTCCCAAATCATCCCACCCTCTCCCTCTCCCTCTGAGTCCAAAAGTCCGCTATACACATCTGTGTCTTTTTTGCTGTCTTGCATACAGGGTCATCATTGCCATCTTTCTAAATTCCACATATATGTGTTAGTATACTGTATTGATGTTTTTCTTTCTGGCTTACTTCACTCTGTATAATCGGCTCCAGTTTCATCCATCTCAACAGAACTGATTCAAATGTATTCTTTTTAATGGCTGAGTAATACTGCATTGTGTGTATGTACCACAGCTTTCTTATCCATTCATCTGCTGATGGACATCTAGGTTGTTTCCATATTAAACATAAAAAGTAACTTCTTTTTCCTGGTTTCTTGTTTAAAATGCTATTTTTTCAAGAGGGAGGGGATATATGTATACTTATAGCTGATTGATGTCTTCGTACAGCAGAAACCAACACAACATTGTAAGCAATTATCCTCCAATTTAAAATAAAATTTAAGAAGATAAAATTTTAAAATGCTATTTTTTCTTAATGATTATGAAGAAAAATAAAAATTTTGTTTTGCTTTGTGTAATTAATAGTTTCTAAAATTCCAGAATTGATTGACTACCTGAAAAACAAGAATATTTATCTACCATACTTTTTCCCATCATAATTTTAATGCTATTAACTGCTGTTATTACCATTCAAACTATGTCCCATATTAGAGAAGTATGGCAGCCTTTAAAAATATTATCTAATGAGCTCCTGTAACAGACTATAGTCACAGAAGGGTAATTTATTCTTCTAAGACATCAAACACATGCTTACCTGAGGAAACAAAACTGTTGAATTCTTTTTAAAACTTCTAGTCAGATGATTTCTTAGGAGCTTCACATGGGCATTTTCGTGAAAGTGCTGGATGGTCACCATCCGCCAGAGAATGCACCCACTGAGGTCTGCCATTTCCAACAGCTGAAGGAAAGGAGAGTGTCTAATTTGTAAGTTTGAAGGTGCCATAGGGCAAAGTTCCTTCTTAGTCCCCCAGATTGATGCCTGCTATAACTTTTAGTGGTGAAAACAAATTGAACTTTTGTTTTGGGGACAGTTTTCTAACAAACATTGCAATGTCAGTATCAATTAAACCAGTGTAATTGATAGGGCTGTTCAGAACATCTGTGGCTTTACTAATATTTTTCATCTAGCTCTATAAATTGCTGAGAAAGCAACTGACATATATTAAAATCTATTCAGCCATGGCTGTGGACTTGTCCATGTCTCTCTCTAATTTTGTCAAATTTTGCTAAAAAGAAAAAATGAGACCTGTGATATGTTTATTCTCGTGCATATGAATAAAATCATTATGACATATTTTGGCAAAATAATTTGTAAATTTATTAATTCAATTGCCAGTGAATGTTGGTTATGATTGCAAATCATATACGGTTAAAATGCATTGTGTATTGGTAGGATCCTGAATCTTATGTAAAAAATTACCTCTAACCCTAGTTCTTTTCAGATTGACCAAATTTATTGCATCAAAGGAGTGATTAGCTATCTATTTGGATACACATATGGAAATCTGGTCATGGTGGGGCAGAACTCCCTTAAGACTGTGAATAAACAATATAAAGATTTCATGTTGATAACATTTTCTGACTTAGAAGTCACATTTTGCCCAAAACTTACTTTTAAATCACTGCAAATGATCAGTCCAGATAGTATTAATGTTATATTTGATTCAAACATATTAAGATTAAACTATCGAATCCTTAAACATCTCAATTCAATTCTTCATTTATATGCTGTGATATCCTTTTCATAGGGTGGATGCAGGTTTTCATAAAATTATAAGATACCTCAGATATTATGAAAGCCTTTCTATTTATGGATAGATTCTTGTCATTAATTTCTTATGATGTATATAATAACTGTTAGCATCTAGATTTAGCCCAGATAATACCCCAGGAGTGGGAAGTGATGGAAGAGTGAAAGGATAAACTTCAAGGACTTCTGGTTTTCCTTCTTAAATGCAAAAATGATACCACTGCACTAATTGGTGTAAGAATCTGAATTGATAAAGGTAGATAATTATAGGTTATACTTAATATCTTACATGAACACATTGCCATATTATTTAATGTCAAGATGATTTAAAAATTTTCCAAGTTTCAATCAATTATCTTGTATTCAATCTATGACTTCTTCTTTCTCAAAATCCTCTTTCTTTTTATCCTTAAGTGCACAGAATTGGGCTAAAGGATAACTTTTTGTGTGACAAACACACATGAATAACTTTCCTGATTTACTTTTTAATATGGATAAATAAATTGTGGTGTATTTAAGAGGAGTACCATGCAGTGGTATTCATTCAGAACATGAATAATCTTTAGCTATACACGCCATCTTGGGAAAAACCAGTCCTGTTTTTCTCCTTTATTTATATTCACAATACTTCTGACAACAGATTGTAGGGGGGAGGTTTCCACATATCAAGCAATTCTCCAATACCAGCTGGGTCTCCTGCATTTTAATTTATTTCTGAAATTATCTACCTGGAGTTTGCATCAGATTTCATGAGCTCAGCTACATGAGATTGCGCACTTCAGATGCTGACCACAAGTCCCAGATTGTCACCTGTACTTCCGACCAGATTACTATACTTCTGACCAACTAGCTATAAATCTGGGTTCCCACAACCCCCTCCTTGAGTTCAACTATTTGTTAGAATGGCTTGCAAGACTCAGGGAAAAACTAACTATGCTTATGAGTTTATTGTAAAGGATATACAAAAAGCTATAAATGAACAGTACAAGAGATGGAAATCGGGTTATTGCTTAACTAACTTATCAGACCCAATAAAGCTGAAAATTAATCTAGTTGGGGAGTGAGGACAGAGGAACACAAGCAAGTTGATCTATTTTAGAAAGCATTCATACGGTTTGGATTGTGAAACACTAGTTATTTCTGAATGTGAGCGTCCAAATAAGTCTC
Source organism: Budorcas taxicolor (assembly GCF_023091745.1). Lineage (NCBI taxonomy): Eukaryota > Metazoa > Chordata > Mammalia > Artiodactyla > Bovidae > Budorcas > Budorcas taxicolor. The sequence goes on along the minus strand of NC_068920.1, from coordinate 29,888,124 downwards.
TGGGAAAAGTTTTTTTTAAAGAATGTACAAGACACAAATAGACTTTCATTTCTCCTTTCACTCCACCAGCCACATGATCATCCTGAACCCAACTTTGGCAAAACAACAACAAAACAGTGGTTTACTCCACTGCAAGGCTTATCAAAAAGAAAACCATACTCAAATACCAAAGTTAGTATAGTTAGTTAATGTACTGAAAATAGGACGAATAGATGAAAGTCTACATACTGAATTGCAAGATTACCCTATCCATGTTCTCCTACTGATTCTGGGATCACTGTCAGGCTTGTGTATCAATCTACCAGAGATTACTGAATATTCATCCTTGTGTAAATCGTCCAACCCAAAACAAAAATCCTACTGATACTGAAATTTATGGGCTGCTAAAGGTGATGGCCAAATCAGAAAGATCTCCAATAAAACCCAACAAACCACCAGCCCTGTCCACACAACAAAGTGTACCATTGCCACATTATTACATTAGTGCTTCACTCCTGGAAAGGAGTCGATAGTCACAGATTAATGGGCATTTGAGGAAAACCTCTAGCATAAAAGAAGTGATTTCCTATTTGGACACACATTTGGAAATTCCTGGCTACACTGGGGCAGAAACTCTGTAAGATGGTAAACAAAGAATATGAAAATTTCAGTTGTATAAAATTTTTTGACTTAATGATGTAATCAAAATGTTGTGCCCAAACTTACTTTCAAATTTATTGCAAAATTAGGTCCAGATGATGTTAACTTTGTACTTTTTGATCATAACATTTTATGATCAAGCTGTCTAATTCTAAAATACACCAGTTCAATTCCTCATTTGCATGCTGTGAGCTCCTTTTATTTTTTAGGGTAGTTTATTTGTTACTTTTATATTATTTATTTATTGGCTCTGCTGGATCTTTATTGCTGTGTGGGCTTTTCTTTAGTTGCAGAGAGTGAGGGCTACTCTCCAGTTGCGGTGTGCAGGCTTCTCATTGCAGAGGCTTCTCTTGTTGCTGAGCACGGGCTCTAGGGGGTCCAGGCTTCAGTAGCTGTGTCATGAGAGCTGAGTTGTTGTAGTCCCTAGGCTCTAAACCATAGGCTCCATAGTTGTGGACAGCAAGGAGATCAAATCAGTCAATTCTAAAGGAAATCAACCCTGAGTATTCATTGGAGGGACTGATGCTGAAGCTGAAACTCCAGTACTTTGGCTATCTGATGAGAAGAGCCGACTTATGGGAAAAGACCCTGATGCTGGGAAAGATTGAGGGCAGGAGGAGAAGGGGGCAACAAAGAATGAGATGGTTGGATGGCATCACCAACTCAATGGACATGAGTTTGAGCAAACTTTGGGAGATGGTAAAGGATAGGGAAGCCTGGTGTGCTGCAGCCCATGGGGTTGCAAAGAGTCAGACTCAACCTAGGACATGGGCTTAGTTGCACCTCGACATGTGGGATCTTCTCGGCCCCCCAGATCGAAACTGTGTCTCTTGCATTGGTGGGCAGATTCTCTACCACTGGGCAACCTAGGTAAGCCCTAGGGTAGCTTTTATTTTAGTAATGTAAATTTTGTTTAACATACAGTTAAAGATCTGAAAAACTTCTATACTGAAAATGGATAAATATTTACAAGAAAAATTAAAGAAAATCTAAATAAAAGTAGAGATGCATTTATTGATTGGAAGAATCAGTATTTAAAGATGCTCATTTTTCTCCAAATGAGCAATAAATACAGTCCCAAACAAAAATCCAAGCCTGATTTTCCATAGATATTGGCAATATTATCCAAATATTTATATGAAATGCAAAAAATTGGAAGACTCAAAATAATCTTGAGGATGAACATACTTTATAGGAAAGACAAACAAATTACTAGGACAGAATAGAGCCTAGCAATTGATCCTCACATATATATTCACTTTATTTATTTTTGAATGTCACTAGGACAGTTTAATGGAAAAAATTCTTTTGAATAGAGCTGATGTAATTGAATATCCATGTAGGAAAAAATGACACTTGACTATACTTCTTACCAGAATTAAATGTAAAAATAAAATTTGTTTTTTTCTTGTTATTTCACACTGCATAACAAATAGCCTTAAATTCTAGAGGCTTAAAAACAACAACTTATTATGCTCATTATTGTGTAGATGAGGAATTTGGACTCATTTCTGCTGCATAATGTCTGGGACCTCAACTACAATGGCTTAAAAGGCCTAAAACAGCTGTTACACCTTGTACGGGGCCTCATTTCTTCTCCACGTTACATCTTTCAGGAATACAATGTGTAGTATGTTTTTTTTACTCACAGGTCTGGTGTTTCATCTGAGACAGCTGAAATATCTGGGTGCTTACATGAACCACTTCTCTGCCAGAGTGGTCTCAGGGTAGTTAGATTTCTAACCTACTTGCTGGCTTCCTCTAGCCTGAGTGTTCCAAGAAACTATGGTGGAAGGTTTAAAGCTTTTTATGACTCAACTTCCAAAGTTCCAGAATGTTACTTTCACCACATCCTGTTGGTCAAGTGAATCACTAAGGGCAGCCAACATAGAAAGGAAGAATACATTTTTTCTGTTAAGGAAATTGCATTATGTGTTCAGAGGAAAGAAATTGGTGGTGAACATCTTAAATACAATTTACTTCAAGCTTGGGAAAAATAACATAGAAAAATGTCTTTATGGCAGATAAAGACTTCCTAAACAGGGCACAAAAGTATTGACAAAATACAACAAAATTTAAATTAAAATTCATTAAAATTTTAAATTTCTGACCATCAAAAGATACTGTTGATTATCAAAAGGCAAGTCACTGAGTAATAGAGAAAATACTTACAACCCATATACCTGATAAGAAAAACTCATATTTTGAATCTGTAAAGAATTCAAGCATCAGTACTAAAGAAGACTAAAAGGAATATTCTTGCAATGTTGGTGGGAATGTAAATTGACACAGTCACTGTGGAGAACAGTACAGAAGTTCCTTAAAAACTAAAAATAGAGCTACTATATGACCAAGCAATCCCACTATTGGGCATATACCCTGAGAAAACTATAATTCAAAAAGACACATGTACCCCTATGTTCATTGAAGCACTGTTTACAAAAGTCAGGACATGGAAGCAACCTAAATGTTCATCAACAAATGAATGGATAAAGAATATATGGTATGTATAAACAATGAAATATTACTCAGCCATTAAAAAGAACAAGATTGGGTTATTTGTAGAGATGTGAATGGGGAGATGTGAATGGACCTAGAGCCTGTCATACAGAATAAAGTAAGTCAGAAAAAGAAAAACAAATATCATATATTAATGCTTATATGTAGGATATAGAAAAATGGTACAGACAAACCTAGTTTCAGGGCAGGAATAGAGACCCGCATGTAGAGAATGGATGTGTGGATACAGTGGGGGAAGGGGAGGGTGAGATGAATTGGGAGATTAGGTCTGATATAAATACACTACCATGTATAATAGATAACTGATGAGAATCTCTGGTATAGCACAGGGAGCTCAGCTCAGTGGTTTGTGATGACCTAGCTGGATGGGATGGGTTGCAGGGGGGAAGGAGGCTCATGAGGGAGGGAATATATGTATACTATAGATGATTCACTTTATTGTACAGCAGAAACTAACACAACATTGTGAAGCAATTATATTTCAATCAAAAAACCTTATAGAATGCTGTATAATGCAAACGAAAAGAAAAGAAAAGATATACTGAGTTGGATGATGCTGAAGTAAAGAAAACTAGAAAGAATTCAACATGGCCCCAAAGAAAACTAAGGCAAGTCATGAAAACATGGGAACACCTTTTTAGTTATATCTTAAATCCAGTTGCTTTAAAATTTTTTTCAATATTATGTAAGCTTATTTTCCCTAATCCATGTTATTCGGCAGAGACAGATCAAAAAGTAAATGGTAGAAAAATGTTCTACTTCTCATGCCATAGGCATATATATGGTTTCTGTCACATCTGAGATACACATCTGCACACTTGCACAAATCCAGGATATCTAGAATACTCTGGCATTTGGATTCTTGTGGAAACAGGAGCTTACTCATCTATGGCTGTCCTTATTTCTTGGACTTCAGAAATATGCTATTATTTAAAGAATAAATAAAACTAAATGTTCTTATTTAAGGAATATAGTATTAAAATCCAAGCAAGTTCCAATTCATTAGCCCTGAAAACTTACTGCTGGGGAAAGCAGAAAAGAAAATGGGATAGTTAAGGAAGCCTTAGGGCTTCCCTGGTGGCTTAGATGGTAAAGAACTTGACTACATTGCAGGAGACCCGGGTTCTATTCCTGGGTCAGGACGATCTCCTGGAGAAGGGAATAGCTACCCACTCCAGTATTCTTGCCTGGAGAATTGCATGGACAGAGGAGCCTGATTGGCTATAGTCCATGTGGTTGCAAAGAGTCAGATAGGACTGAGCAACTAACACTTATGTCACCAGTCATTTCTGGAGAAGGCTATGATGCATGGCTGAAGCTGTCCACATGCCTTTTTGTGAAGAAGAAGAAGAAGAAGAAGAAAAAAGAAGTCCTTCCATAATTTATAGACTTCCTATTTACAGACTAAATGAGCATCTTTGAAGTGATTCATCTCAGTTAAATGCAGTTAGACTATGATAAGGTAAAGATATATATGTAGGAGTAAAATGTAAGACAAAAGTAATGTAATGGATAGATGAAGTGGTAAAATATTATTTGAAGCCAGATTGTGATAAAGATGTATTCATGCTCATGTCCAGCTCTTGCAACCCATGCATGGTAACCTGCCAGGCTCCTCTGTCCATGGGATTTCCTAGGGAAGAATACTGGAGTGGGTTGTTATTTACTACATTAATAATGAACAGATGACATGATCCTCTACACAGAAAACCCTAAAGACACCACCAGAAAATTAATAGAGCTAATCAATGAGTATAGTAAAGTTGCAGAATACAAAATTAACACACAGAAATCCCTTGCATTCCTATATACTAACAATGAGAAAACAGAAAGAGAAATTATCCCATTCACCATTGCAATGAAAAGAATAAGATACTTAGGAATAAATCTACCTAAAGAAACAAGAGACCTATTTATAAAAAAGCTATAAAACACTGGTTGAAAGAAATCAAAGATAGCACAAATAGATGGAGAAATATACCATGTTCGTGGATCGGAATAGTCAATATAGTGAAAATGAATATACTAACTAAAGGAATCTATAGATTCAGTGCAATCCTTATCAAGCTACCAATGGTATTTTTCAGAGAACTAGAACAAACAATTTCACAATTTGTATGCAAATACAAAAAAACCTCAGATAGCCAAAGCAATCTTGAGAAAGAAGAATGGAACTGAAGGAATCAACCTACCTGACTTCAGACTATACTACAAAGCTACAGTCATCCAGATAGTATGGTACTGGCACAAAGACAGAAATATAGATCAATGGAACAAAATAGAAAGCCCAGAGATAAGTCCACACACCTATGGACACCTCATCTTTGACAAAGGAGGCAAGAATGAATATACAATGGAGAAAAGACAGTCTCTTTAACAAGTGGTGCTGGGAAAACTGGTCAACCACTTGTAAAAGAATGAAACTAGAAAACTTTTTAACACCATACACAAAAATAAACTCAAAATGGATTAAAGATATAAATGTAAGACCAGAAACTATAAAACTCCTACAAGAAAACATAGGTAAAACACTCTCTGACATAAATCACAGCAGGGTCCTCTATGACCCACCTCCCAGAGTAATGGAAATAAAAGCAAAAATAAACAAATGGAACCTAATTAAAATTAAAAGCTTTTGCACAATGAAGGAAACTATAAGCAAGGTGAAAATACAACCTTCAGAATGGGAGAAAATAATAGCAAATGAAGCAACTGACAGTTAATCTCAAAAATATACAAGCAGCTCATGCAGCTCAATTCTGGAAAAATAAACAACCCAATCAAAAAATGGGCCAAAGAACTAAACAGACATTTCTCCAAAGAAGACATACAGATGGCTAACAAACACATAAAAAGATGCTTAACATCACTCATTATCAGAGAAATGCAAATCAAAACCACAATGAGGTACCATCTCATGCTGGTCAGAAAAAGTCTACAAACAATAAATACTGGAGAGGGTGTGGAGAAAAGGGAACCCTCTTACACTGTTGGTGGGAATGCAAACTAGTACAGCCACTATGGAGAACAGTGTGGAGATTCCTTAAAAAACTGGAAATAGAACTGCCATATGACCCAGCAATCCCACTGCTGGGCATACACACTGAGGAAACCAGAATTGAAAGAGACACATGTACCCCAGTGTTCATCACAGCACTGTTTACAATAGCTAGGACATGGAAGCAACCTAGATGTCCATTGGCAGATGAATGGAAAAGAAAGCTGTGGTACATATACACAATGGAATATTACTCAGCTATTAAAAAGAATGCATTTGAATCAGTTCTAAAGAGGTGGATGAAACTGGAGCCTATTATACAGAGTGAAGTAAGTCAGAAAGAAAAGCACCAATACAGTATATTAATGCATATATATGGAATTTAAAAAGAAGGTAATTATGACCATATATGTGAGACAGCAAAAGAGACACAGATGTAAAGAACAGACGTTTGGACTCTGTGGGAGAGGATGAGGGTGGGATGATATGAGAGAACAGCATTGAAACATGTATATTACCATATGTGAAATAGATCGCCAGTCCAGGTTCGATGCACAAGACAGCACACTCAGGACCAGTGCACTGGGACAACACTGAGGGATGGGATTGGTGGGGGTAGAGGAGAAGGGGGTTCCGGATGGGGAACACATGTACATCCATGGCTGATTCATGTAAATGTATAGCAAAAACCACCAAAATATTATAAAGTAATTAGCCTCCAATTAAAACAAATAGATTTATTTACCAAAAAAATGGAGAGATACAGCTAGTAACACAAGATAGAATATAAAATGTAATTATAAACATTCATTAATAAAAAGAAAGCAGGAAAAGAGGGTAAAAGAAAAAACAGATGAATAGAATAGAAAACAATAAGTATGACAGATGACAGATTTAAATGCAAGCATATTAATAATCACATTAAATGTAATTGAAGAAAGAATACAAAAAAAAATCCTCAACTTTCACTTTAAAGAACTAGGAAATAAGAACAAATGGAAACTCAATATTAGCAGAGGTAAAGGAAATAACAAAATATCAAATTTCAGTAGAAGTGAAGTCAATAAAATAGAAAAAAATGTTTTAAAAACTATGAAACCAAAAGTATGTTTTTTGGGGTTTATCAATTGATAAACCTTTTACCCAGAATGACTGGGGGGAGGGAGACACAATTACCAGTATTGAGTAGGTGCCCAATATGCTATTGGAGATCAGTGGAGAAATAACTCCAGAAAGAATGAAGGGAGGGATGGATGGAGCCAAAGCAAAAACAATACCCAGTTGTGGAAGGGACTGGTGATAGAAGCAAGGTTCGATACTGTAAAGAGCAATATTGCATAGGAACCTGGAATGTTAGGGCCATGAATCAAGGTAATTGGAAGCGGTCAAACAGGAGATGACAGGAGAGTGAACATCGAGATTCTAGGAATCGGTGAACTAAGATGGACTGGAATGGGTGTATTTAACTCAGATGACCATTTATCTACTACTGTGGGCAGGAATCCCTCAGAAGAAATGGAGTAGCCATCATAGTCAACAGAAGAGTCTGAAATGCAGTACTTGGATGCAATCTCAAAAACGGCAGAATAATCTGTGTTTGTTTCCAAGGCAAACCATTCAGTATCACAGTAATCCAAGTCTATGCTCTGACCAGTAACGCTGAAGAAGCTGAACTTGAACAGTTCTATGAAGACCTACAAGACCTTCTGGAACTAACACCCAAAAAAGATGTCCTCTTCATTATGGGAGACTGGAATGCAAAAGTAGGAAGTCAAGAAACACCTGGAGTAACAGGCAAATTTGGCTTTGGAGTACAGAACAAAGCAGGGCAAAGGCTAATAGAGTTCTGCCAAGAGAACGCACTGGTCATAGCAAATACCCTCTTCCAACAACACAAGAGAAGACTCTACACATAGACATCACCAGATGGTCAACACCTGAATCAGATTGATTATATTCTTTGCAGCCAAAGATGGAGAAGCTCTATACAGTCAGCAAAAACAAGACTGGGAGCCGACTGTGGCTCACATCATGAACTCCTTATTGCCAAATTCAGACTGAAATTGAAGAAAGTGGAGAAAACCACTAGACTATTCACTGTACAGTGGTTAAATAAATGTTCGTAGAGTTGTAAAGTAACAGAAAAATCACACATGAAAAAAAAAAAACCCTGGTGTGTTTTATTGATATGGAAGGCAATATTTAAGTATGTTTTAAGCATATTTTGTACTAAATATTTTAAACATATGTATTAACCATATTGAACATACTAAAATTATATTAAATTTAAATTATATTTAAAACAATATGTTTAAATTAATAAAAGTATTAAACTATAATTATTTTAAGTATATACAATAAACTTTTTAAAGTTTCAAAATTTCAGATATAGTACATTTCCATTTCTATGGTTTACATAAATATGCAAAGATAATTGGAGGGTTTGAAGAAAGTGGATTTTCAATCTTCTAAATTAAAAAAAAAGTTAATATAACCATATAAAAATGTAACACATAATCATGAGTACATGTTACCTTAACATTTAAAAGAGTTAAATAAAATTTTGGAAATGAATAAAAGCAATTTGACTGAAGTTTAATATTTAGATTAGTCTCTAGAACAATTGTAACCTCCCAAAGAATACAAACGTTTGCATCACATCCCTAAAATATAAAAATTATTACAAGCAGTTGCAGACATGTGGTATAGAGCCCATGATTTTGCTTTGTAAAACAGAATCTCATTGATCCAGAGCTCCACCGCTGCCCAGTTTTCTGACCCACATTAATGTAACCACATAATTAAATTCATCACCTCATTATTTCCTCACGATACCCAGGAATTTGGTAGGAAATAAATAATTTTGTCTCTTTCAGTTTGACATTTAGATAGAGAAAACATATGATTTTCAAAATCAAAGCAGAAAAATGATTTGTAGATCTGAGACCAAAAATCTATTGCACTAAAAACTTTCATTTCCCTGTAAATTAAACTTCACTTTGATTCTGTAAGTTCAAATGGAACTTGTAAGCAAAAAATATTTTTAAACAGATGGCTAGGTTTTTAAAAAAGAAAACACATTAGCTTGATTTCCTTCTTGGTATTTTTCAAGGTAACAGTGTGAATAAGCTTGGGAAAAGGTTAGATGTAATAGTACATTGCTTTTTATGATTAAATATTTTGCGGTTGTTTATATAAACATAAAATTGATAAATCCAAACAACCAAAAAGAAATGCAGGCTTTTGTTTGAGTCATTTGCTTTCTTCTTGTCTTCTAAGTGAACAGAAAATATAACCTGCCAATTATTTCACTGAACAAGTGACTTATTTGTCTTAACAGTTATGTTCTAAAGGAGATCAGAAAGAAGAGATGAAATTATAGATGGAAAAAACTGAAGAATGTGAAATGTTTGGATCTATTGAGATAAGTAGTTTATCTTAGGCCATTTCTGTTTTCTTGTAATATTCAAACATGGCTACATTCACTCATGCGTTTCCCTCTGGATTATTACAGAAAATCTGAAGGGATTCTTAAGGTCATATGAGTTCAATGAGTACTATTTACAACTAGAGCAAGAGGGAGAGCGATTTTCAACTTCTGCTGCTCTTTACGCAAGTTGGAAGGAAAACAAGACCCTAGAGATCTCATTATAATGACAGAATTGGACTACTGATAACCATGATCTTGATTTCTCTATGTCCACAGGGATTCAGCTCTTTGAACAGGAGAGCTGATTAACATGCTCTCCCCATGCTGCATGCAGTTATTAAAAAGTTTCAAATGAGTTTCATTATCACTCACAAAATGGAACAATCTCTAGGGTTACGTCTTAGTGGAGAATCAGTCAGTTAAGGACCGATTGCAGTGGAAAGCTAACATGACTCAGCTCCCATCACTGTTGTTTCCCTTTTCTTTACAGTTGCCTCTAAGAGCTACTCAACAGCCCTGAGGATTTACCCAACAACATCATGCACACCATCAAATCTCAATCTCAACTTTCCCAGCATAACTAGAATAATGATCCCTTTGCTTGTAAATGGCATTTTGTTGAACAGAAATTTAGTGGGAGTTTCTAGGAGACCTATTTTCTGATCAGTGGCTTTTTGTAGTTCTTTTGTGCTTAATCTTCAGCAGCAATCTCCATAAAAACTCCTAAAGCAGAATTACTCTGGGGATTCAGTAAACTTTTATTTATCAAATATATTTACAGGCATTGTGAAAGACAATTGGTATATAAATAAACATCATGTTATCTGTCTTTGAGGATTTCATAAGGAAAGTAAGGAGGATGATAAAGAAAAGTTACAACATTGTGCCAGAAGTACCACCCTATGTAAGACAGAGAAAGAGATGAACATTGTGTTATTGAGTCTATTGTATTTTTTAATTGTACATTATTTTAAACCTCCACTCCTAGTCCTAGGTTTTCTCACCAGTGAAATAGGAGTGTTACCTGGGTTAGTGTAGGAATGAGGCTTGACCTTGTAATCTTCTGTTATGGGCTTTATGACTTGCAGGGCCTTTTAACTTTTAGGGTATTGACTAATTCTAGGAAGACGTATGAAGGTATGAATCTTGATGGGAGGTGTGCTATGAATTCTGCCAACATCAGTTGGAGACTTTTGCCATAAAGAAGGTGGTAGCTGATTTCATTCGGGACAAATGAACAGTGCTTCCAAAATCAGTTCCAATCCTGTCAGAGACTGACAAAGAAAAGATGTCTAAGAAGCATTTAATTCACCTGATTGATTACTTTGATGACAAGTATCCATTTCTAGAACTGCTTTCCTCTTTTGAGAAAAAAAAAATTTTGGCATGATACTTCTCTTAGAAATCTCAGCCTAATAAATGGATAGGGTGGAGATAAGAGTCTGTATCTCTCTATAGGCCTAAGCTAAAGGAAACAAGTTCAGAGATAAGAATCTCTTGACATTCATTGGAGATCCCTACTGTGTGAAATTACTCAGTTCTCTCAGTCAGGGGCTGTTTTATTGTAGTGAGGCTGAGCACCCAGAGTGTGGCTCCAGATCAATTAGGCCTAGAAGAGATTCATCCTCAATCAGGAATAATGTTTCTCTAAGCTAATGTTGAAGGGGACTTCCCTGGTGGCTCAGTCGGTAAAGATTCTGCCTGCAATGCAGGAGACAGGAGTTCGATACCTGAATGAGGAAGGTCCCATGGAGAAGAAAATGGCAACCCACTCCAGTATTCTTGCTTGGGAAATCCCATGGACAGACAAGCCTGGTGGGCTACAATCCATGGGGTCACAAGAGTTGGACATGACTTCATGGCTAAAGGATTGGGAAGAGCATCTAAAGTTCCTCAGAACACTGTCTTTGAGAATTGGGAGGACTTTGGAAAGATGGGTAGAGGTCTAAAATTTGCAACAATATTGAATAGCAGAAACTAGGAGGATTTAGTTTCACTTAGGAGGTGTCATTTACTGTAATTAAGAATTTTGCTCATCTTCCTTATAGTTGACTCATCTAAAGTGTGAAAAAGCAGTGTTGCCAGATTAACTAAATCTGGGTTGGACACAGTTTCTTATTCTATCCTGGTCCCCTTTCGACAAGATGGGAGAGTCTCAGTTCAGCCTATTAATAAACATAGATTCAAGAGCTACCTGAGCAGAATGAATATCTGAAGGAACATCAGAATTTTCATTAAAAATGATTTGAAGACCATGGTAATATTCATGACCAGGTTCATCAGATTTTTGTGTGCAAGAAAGTTCCCATCAACAAAATTGAAAAAGCCAATCATTTGATGAAGCTGCCTAGCATTTGCCCAAGCCTGAGTATATAAATTAGTGGACTGGTCTCCCAGTTGTAATTCTAGAAACCTTTTGGAATTTTCCCAATTAGTGAGTTTTCATTCAGTGCTAGGCCTGGCCTTCACTGCATAAAAACTAGCTGATACTAAGTCAGAGAACTCAGATTGATTGATTTGAACGACTTTATTAAATTCCTCAGCAAATCTGTGAGAATATTTGGTTTCTTTGGGAAAATCCTTGACTTCAGCTCAAATTTGAGGTCTAGTCCTTGGAATATAGGAAACTGTTTAGCTTCTGGATCCTCAGAAGGCTTACATTTAAGGGGACAGGTACTGATAATTCAGAGGAAAGGGGAATGGGGAGAATTTCCAAGAGAAGGGGAAGTTTTGGTGAGAGAATTATTGTGGAGAACTTGAGGATATAGTAAAGGAACAGGCGTCATAGAAGGAAAAGAAGGAAATGATGTCAGAAATGCTTGAGACAAAGAAGCCAAGCAAGAAAAGCCTGAGCCTTCAGGAGCCATTTTATCTTTCCTTAATCATTTCTTTGCCTTGGTTAACTTTAAAATCTTATTTTGCAAAGGGAAAATTTTAGACTGCAGATTTGAGGGAAGCCTCAAAATATCAATTAAAATAACTATTTCATTCAGTTCTGGAAATTTACTGTGCTATCATAGCCCAATTCAGTTTTGAGGAAACTAAGTTTAGGGATTTCAAAAGTCCCGCATAATGACCATTGATATTCCAAATTGCCTTTTGTCATGTCTGTCCATTTAGTTACAAATGTGCAGAAGGAAAGGCCACAGTTGGGCCAGAGTCCCTGTTCAGTTGAGTTCAGTCACTCAGTCGTGTCTGACTCTGTGACCACACCAGGCTTTCCTGTCCATCACCAACTCCCAGAGCTTGCTCAAACTCATGTACATTTGTGGTGATGCCATCCAACAATCTCATCCTCTGTTTCTCTCTTCTCCTCCCAACTTCAATCTTTCCCAGTATCAGGGTCTTTTCAAATGAGTCTGTTCTTCACATCAGGTGACCAAAGTATTGGAGTTTCAGCTTCAGTATCAGTCCTTCCAATGAGTATTCAGAACTGATTTTCTTTAGGATGGATTGGTTGATCTCCTTGCAGTCCAAGGGACTCTCAAGAGTCTTCTCCAACACCATAGTTCAAAAGCATCAATTCTTTGCCAATCAGCCTTCCTTATAGTCCAGCTCTCACATCAATAATGACTACTGGAAAAACTGTAACTTTGACTAGATGAACATTTGTCAGCAAAGTAATGTCTCTGCTTTTTAATATGCTGCCTAGGTTTGTCATAGGTTTCTTCCAAGGAGCAGGCATCTTTTTAATTTCATGGCTGCAGTCATCATCTGCAGTGATTTTGGAGCCCAAGAAAATAGTCTCTACTATTTCCGTTGTTTCCCCATCTACTTGCCATGAAGTGATAGGACTGGATGCCTTGATCTTAGTTTTTTGAATGTAGAGTTTTAAGCCAGGTTTTCATTTTCCTCTTTCACTTTCATAAAGGGGCTCTTTAGTTCTTCTTCGCTTACTGCCATAAGGGTGGTGTCATCTACCTATCAGAGATTACTGATATTTCTCAAGGCAATCTTGATTCCAGCTTGTGCTTCATCCAGCCCATCATTTCGCATAATATACTCTGCATAGAAGTTAAATACACAAGGTAACAATATGCTGCCTTGACATACTCCTTTCGCAATTTGGAACCAGTTCATTTTTCCATGTCCAGTTGCTTCTTGACCTGCATACAGATTTCTCAGGAGGCAGGTCAGGAGGTCTGGTATTCCCATCTTTTTCAGAATTTTCCAGTTTGTTGTCATCCGCATAGTCAAAGGCTTTGGCATAGTCAATAAAGCAGAAGTAGATGGTTTTCTGGAACTCTCTTGCTTTTTCCATGATCCAGCAGATGTTGGCAATTTGATCTCCGGTTCCTCTGCCTTTTCTAAATCCAGCTTGAACATCGGGAAGTTCATGGTTCACATACTGTTGAAGCCTGGCTTGGAGAATTTTGAAGATTATTTTACTAGTGTGTGAGATGAGTGCAATTGTGTGGTAGTTTGAGCATTCTTTGGCATTGTCTTTCTTTGGGATTGGAATGAAAACTAACCTTTTCCAGTCCTGTGGCCACTTCTGAGTTTTCCAAATTTGTTGGCATATTGAGTGCAGCACTTTCACAGCATCATCTTTTAGGATTTGAAATAACTCAACTGGAATTCCATCACCTCCACTAACTTTGTTCATAGTGATGCTTCCTAAGGCCCACTTGACTTTGCATTCCAGGATGTCTGGCTCCAGGTGAGTGAGTGATCATATCATCATGATTATCTGGGTTGTGAAGATCTTTTTTGTATAGTTCTTCTGTGTATTTTTGCCATCTCTTCTTAATATCTTCTGCTTCTGTTAGGTCCTTACCGTTTCTGTCCTTTATTGAGCCTTTTTTTGCATGAAATGTTCCCTTAGTGTCTCTAATTTTCCTGAAGAGATCTCTAGTCTTTCCCATTGTGTTGTTTTCCTCTATTTCTTTGCACTGATTGCTGAGGAAGTCTTTCTTATCTCTCCTTGCTCTTCTTTGGAACTCTGCATTCAAATAGGTGTATCTTTCCTTTTCTCCTTTGCCTTTCACTTTTCTTCTTTTCTCAGCTATTTGTAAGGGCTCCTCAGACAGCCGTTTTGCTTTTTTGCATTTCTTTTTCTTGGGGATGATCTTGATCCCTGTTTCCTGTACAATGTCATGAACCTCCATCCATAGTTCTTCAGGCACTCTATCAGATCTAATCCCTTAAATCTATCTGTCACTTCCACTGTATAATTGTAGGGGATTTGATTTAGGTCATATATGAATGGTCTAGTGGTTTTCCCTACTTTCTTCAATTTAAGTCTGAATTTGGCAATAAGGAGTTCATGATCTGAGACACAGTCAGTTCCTGGTCTTGTTTTTCTGACTGTATAGAGCTTCTCCATCTTTGGCTGCGAAGAATACAATCAATCTGATTTCAGTATTCACCATCTGGTGATGTCCATGTGTAGAGTCTTCTCTTGTGTTCTTGGAAGAGGGTGTTTGCTATGACCAGTGCATTCTCTTGGCAGAACTCTATTAGCCTTTGCTGTGTTTCATTCTGTAGTCCAAGGCCAAACTTGCCTGTTACTCCAGGTGTTTCTTGACTTCCTACTTTTGCATTTCGGTCCCCTATAATGAAAAGGACATCTTTGGGGGTGTTAGTTTGGATGTTAGTTAGTTTGGATGTTAGTAAATCATCTCTAGGCTACTTCTATCTTCCCAGGTGGTGCTAGTAAACAACATGCCTGCCAGTGCAGGAGATGTAAGAGATGCACTTTCAATCCCTGGGTCAGGAAAATCCCCTGGAAAAGGACATGGCAACCCACTCCAATATTCTTGCCTGGAGAATCCCATGAACCCAGGGAAGTCTGGTGTGCTGCAGCCCACAGGGTCACAGAGTCAGACACAACTGAACTGACTTAGCTCACATGCTTTAGGTTACTTGTAAGACCTAATATAATGCACATACTATATAAATAGTTGGGTAGCAAATTTAAGTTTGTTTCTTGGAATTTTATATAATTTTTTTCCCAAATATTTTCCATCCTCAGATGCAGAACCAACAGATAAGAAGGAGCAATTGTATAAGCCAACATCACCAATACAAATTTTATTCATCCCCAAATTGTCTACCTTGTTAACACTACCTTAAATTATTTTACTACTATTTTGTTGACACAATGATGTGAATTTAATGATGGGAATGTAAGTTTTGAATTATTATTCAATATGTATTTTAACTTTGCTCACTTATTCTACAGCTCTCAGGACAGTGTTAATGAAAGGTTTTGCTATGCCTGTTGCTATATAACTGTCAATAAAATGAGGTCTGAGATATAGATATAAATATCAATGTGAAAAAAATGCTCAAATCTTCAAGAGAAAAGACAAGTTTCTTAACATCTATTTAGCATGCTTCCATGTGTTTACATAATGCAGTATAATAGTCCATTGTCAGTATTCACGTGTACAAAAATTACCTAGAAGAATACAGAGGCATTAAGGTTGCAACTCTGCGAAATAGGAAAGGGGACAGTGTAAATCAGACTTTAATATTTAACTTTACTCCTGCTCATTGTATTTTTAATAAAGTGTTATAATACCTATCTTAATAAAATTTATTTTGGAAAAAAAAGGAGAGTAAAAAAGCAGAGTACAAATAAGGCGTTTACCTTTAAATGTACCTTTACTTGTACTCTGCTTTTTTATTCTGCTTTTTACTATAAGGATCAGTATTTCTTTAGACTTTAATACCATAAGAAAACAAACCTGATATAAGTATAGTCTTTATCTCTTAGTAGATCCTTGATTAACGATCTGGATTACGATTCTACACAGAGATTTTCTAAAGGCTGGAGTATGGGAGTGTTGGGCACCTGTTCGCAAAATTTTTAAAAGTTGCCTGATTATAAGAATTTTGAAAGGCAAGACCAATGCGTACCTAAGGATATTTCAATTTATGCTGCTGCTGCTGCTAAGTCGCGTCAGTCGTGTCCGACTCTGCGCGACCCCATAGATGGCAGCCCACCAGGCTCCCCCATCCCTGGGATTCTCCAGGCAAGAATACTGGAGTGGGTTGCCATTTCCTTCTCCAGTGCATGAAAGTGAAAAATGAAGGTGAAGTCACTCAATCAAGTCTGACTCTTCGCGACCCCATGGACTGTAGCCTACCAGGCTCTTCCATTCATGGAATTTCTCAGGCAAGAGTACTGGAGTGGGGTGCCATTGCCTTCTCCATTTCAATTTATACTGCTTAAGCTAAATATAAACCATTATCATCTGCTTTCCTGTACACCAGTGACATTGCAACTACTTCATGACTGAGATTCAATAATTCATAATGAGGAGGTTCAACAAAGTCTTACAATTTTTTTAAAGCTTTTGCTATGGAAAGAGTTTCCAGATAAGAAAGACAAAAGTTGTAGTTTCCATCTTGCCACTAAGTCACAACTGGGCAAGATAACAGCTTTGGAAAGCAATTTAATCTTCTGAAACATTGAAATTTACATTCCAAAACTGCTTTCCACTTCCATTTCATTTCATTTACATTTACGTTTCTCAAGAAATTACCACACCTCTGTGAATGTATAAAGTTCTAAATACTTCTTTTTGCTGGAGCATAAGAATAAATAATAATTTATTATTAAATTATTAAATTTTTTTTCACACAACATTGTAAGTTAGCTTAGACCAGAGAGGGAAGTTTTGTTTCCATTTCACCAGAGATTAATTTGGGCAGAAATTTGAACTAGGAAGCTCAGAGAGGTCATTTTCTCAAGTTAGTACATACATAAAATCACTCCAGATGATGATGGCAGCCATGAAATTAAAAGATGCTTACTCCTTGGAAGGAAAGTTATGACCAACCCAAACAGCGTATTAAAAAGCAGACATTACTTTGCCAACAAAAGTCTGTCTAGTCAAGGCTGTGGTTTTTCCAGTGGTCATGTATGGATGTGAGAGTTGGACTGTGAAGAAAGCTGAGCACCGAAGAATTGATGCTTTTGAACTGTGGTATTGGAGGCAACTCTTGAGAGCCCCTTGGACTGCAAGGAGATCCAATCAGTCCACTCTAAAGGAGATCAGTTCCGGGTGTTCAATGGAAGGACTAATGCTGAAGCTGAAACTCCAATATTTTGGCCACATCATGTGAAGAGTTGACTCATTGGAAAAGACCCTGATGCTGGGAGGGGTTGAGGGCAGGAGGAGAAGGGGATGACAGAGGATGAGATGGCTGGATGGCATCACCGATTCGATGGACATGAGTTTGGGTAAACTCCGGGAGTTGGTGATGGACAGGGAGGCCTGGTGTGCTGCAATTCATGGGGTTGCTAACAGTCGGACACGACTGAGCGACTGAACTGAACTGAACTGAACAGACTGAAGGTTATAATGCAAGACTGTTATACTCCAAGATTTTAATTTTCAGTAGAGATAACAAATATATGCAATGTTATAAACAAATAATGAAATTAAGAGGCTGAGTCAAATTTTTCTGAAATATAATGCTATAACAGTCCATAAGTGGAGTGCTCAGAATACCCAAATTTCAATATGTTTTACAGAATCATTTTTAGAAAAGTGTTCTACACACCTTCATTTTAAGCACTGGCAATAGGATAATTTGTGTGTCTGTATGTGTCCAAGAACCTCTGAATTCTAATAGCACTAATTAGAAGCATGTGGAGTTAACAGCCTCTTCATAAGCTATTCAGTTATAAAATGGATATGATTAAGTTTGTTCAATCCTTTGTTCCAGTCTTTAAGTGGCAAATTATGAGCTCTCCATTCTGGATTAACTCAGAAAATGGAAGAATAGGAATAAAATCTTGCAGACAATCAGAATAGATTTTTCCAGCATCTCATTGCAAAGTCTTATGGTAGTAACTGCTATTTTCAGAATTGTCCTCACCAGATTTGCAAAATAAATGAGGATAGGAAACTTTCTCTGTTGATGTTGGTGTGTGCTCTGGCTTAAGGGAAAGCAGCAGTTCTCCTGTGTTTAATGGTAATTGACCATGATATCCAATGGGAAGAGATGGAGGAGCTAGCTCTCCATGAAGTAGTATTTCGTTTTTAGCTTATATTTGCTCCACAACACCCTTTCTCTAGAGACTGTCTTAACTTTTTCCAAGACAAAAAAGAATGATGATAGAGATTAAAATGCTTTATCAAATACCGTTTGGAGTTTGTGCTATCAAATTGGGCTTTAGTTTTTTTTTTTTTTTAAGCTAAGTTAGTGAAGAAAACTGAAATTCTGAGGTCAGTTTCTATATAGTAAAATAAACTTCTGTTTAATTTATCATAGAAATATTTTTATTACCTTGATTTACATAAAGAAGTTTTATTATATCCAAATGTTTCTATTTTTTTTTCATAGATTCTTGCTTAGTGTCTAGCATTTCTAGGCTTAGTTAAGAAGCTCTCTTTAGTTTAATCTAGTTTCCTAGATTCGGGATAAGGAAAACATTTTAAAAATGATTTATATTTTTCTAAAGTCTCTTCTATCCAGGATTTATTCTTATATGTTGTGCTATGAGGTTTCATATGAGTAGACACATGAAAAACATATCTATAATTATGAAAAAAGCTAGTATCTACAATACAAAAAGTTTTTACAAAGTCTAAGAAAAGATACAAATAACACAGTAGAAAAATGTCAGATAATATGAACATACAACTCAGAAT
Source organism: Budorcas taxicolor (assembly GCF_023091745.1). Taxonomy (NCBI): domain Eukaryota; kingdom Metazoa; phylum Chordata; class Mammalia; order Artiodactyla; family Bovidae; genus Budorcas; species Budorcas taxicolor. The sequence continues at coordinate 29,868,926 of NC_068920.1, read as the reverse complement.
AGCAAACTGTGTGAGATTTTATATTTCCAAATAATCAGGGAAATATATTAAAGTAATGATGATGATCACTTACTAGAGTGAAAAAAAAAAATGTAACCAGCAGTAACTCCCAGTCCTAACTTCACTGAAGGAAAATGGCTACTCTTAGAAATTCTGGGTAGAAATTCAAAGTGTCACTAGATTTTTAGAAATAAATAGGACAGTTAATATCCATCAACCTAACTATAGCATTCATGAAAATTTATCCTATGGATTAAGTTATCAGTATATAAGGGACACAGGAACAAGGAGTTTTATTGTAACAATGTTTGAAACAGCCAAAGACGGGAGACAAATTTACTCCCTGGAAGAAGAATTGACTGAATAATAATCTACACCAGCGATTTGCCAGCAATATTACTGAGTGAGAAAATAAACATGCAAGAACGATTGAACGACATAATCTTTCAAAAAGAAAAGTTATTTTGGCTCTGCTGGTCTTTTTTGCTGCCACAAGCTTTTCTCTAGTTGGGGAGAACAGGGGCTACTATTTTTTGCGGTGCACGGGCTTCTCACTACCGTGACTTCTCTTGTTGACACGACTGAAGCGACTAAGCAGCAGCAGCATAAGATTATATGAGAATGAAGAAAATAAGGAGGGACACTTATTAGATGCTTAACATGGACAATCCATAGGGAACAGAGGCTGATATCTGTGGAAGAAGGAAAGCTCAAGTAAAACAAGAAAACGAAAAAAATTAAGATCTAATCCCCCCCAAAAATGTATAATAACTCAGGAGTTCACAAACCAGTAACAGAGCTCACCTCTGAGTGGGCTGCTGCTGCTGCTAAGTCGCTTCAGTCGGTCCGACTCTGTGCGACCCCATAGACGGCAGCCCACCAGGCTCCCCCGTCCCTGGGATTCTCCAGGCAAGAATACTGGAGTGGGTTGCCATTTCCTTCTCCAATGCATGAAAGCGAAAAGCGAAAGTGAAGTCATTCAGTCGTGCCCGACTCTTAGTGACCCCATGGACTGCAGCCCACCAGGCTCCTCCATCCATGGGATTTTCCAGGCAAGAGTACTGGAGTGGAGTGCCATTGCCTTCTCCTCTGAGTGGGCATGAGGATGTAATTAGTCAGGGGAAAAATGCTCCTTTTAGTGTAGAAATTCCTTTTTTGTTTTCACAAGTTCTTATAATGATTAATTTAAAGGAAATAGTTTAAAAAGAAAATAGAAGACCAAACAAATTAGAAAATATGAATATAGAAAGTCTTTAGTTTGCTGAACAGATGAAGATAAATAAACCAAAAAATTTCAGTAGTCCTTAAAGTAAAAAATTAAAAATAATGCCCAGATAACAAGGGCCTGGAAATAGGAAATAATCTGCAGAGTTTAATAGTAATAGCAACAATATCTCATTAGTGCTCACTAACCTCAACAACACCCTTTAAAATAGCCACACTTTTATCTTCATTTTGTTGATGCAGAAACTGAGACATAGAGAAGTTAAAACTTCTTAAAATTCACAGAGTATTTTAGAAAACTGGAGATATATATGAAATGGTTATTGAATTTTATCAAATACTTTGACTGAAAGTATAGGTTTTCTTTCCAATTAAAAAAATATTGACATATATCACTGATTTTCAAATGTTATATCACTCTATTCCTGTGATAAACCCTATATGTTGACAATATGTTATACTTTCTATGTAACACTAGATTAAATTTGGTAATGACTGTTTAGGATTTTTGTATGTGTTTTCATGAGCCATCTATCTGTAATTTTCCTTTCTTGTAATGTCTTTGTCAGATTTGTTACCCAAATTATGGTGAGCTTATAAAATAAGTCATAAAATTGTATCAGTTATCTATTTTCAGAATAACTGTGTAAGAAATAACCACAAAATCCCAGAGCATACAAAAATAACAAGATGAAAAGTGATCTGATAATCTGATTAATAAGCATTTATTGAGCTGTCTTCTCATGGCTTTTAATTTAAAATCACAGTGAGTATAAACATATATATATATATACACCTCTGGACCACCAGAAAAGACCCTAAAAGTTTATTTTAAACTTTAGTAGAGTTTGAATGTATCTCTACCCCCATTTCCTCCTAGGTAAGCCATTATCTCCAGCCTTTTGCAACATTTCTCTTACAGAAAACACAGCAATGCTTACCTTTCTACTACAGACTTTCATTCCCTGCCTACCCTACCATTGCAGGCTTTTGTTCCAATATGCAATATATTTCCCATTTTTTAAAAAGTCAGATAGTCAAAGAGTAACATACCAAATAACCTTCTCCTAGAGCTTCTTTCCAAGCAAAAGAAGAGAGCTACACTAATTAAACTAATCTCTTAAAAACGAGTCTTGGTGGTAATGAAACGGAGCAGGACTCTATGCTCTTTGTCTACTATGTCCTCTGCCTGCCTTTTGTCTGTGGAAAAACTTCAGCCAAAGAATAAATTTATTCAGAGAAGTGAGAACACACAGAAAGGAAGGAAAACAAAGGAGACCAAGTAATGGTTTAGTCATTAAGCATAGGCAAAGACCTTTAGTTCCTTCTTAAGGCTATAGACAATACTCTGAACCATATCCTGAGAGGTGTCTTGTAGATACTGAAACTCCCACCAGCTGGAGAGTTCACTGCATGTTGTAGCCATGACAGAAGCTGCCACAATTCCTCAAGAAATGGAAACAAACATACCCTGGGATTGAAGATTAATGGTATTTTTAAAAGTCAGGATGATTCTGGTCAGACCACTGATGACCCATTCCAAGAGGCTGTGCTGTTTCTGCATGTAGGCCCTTTCTCACCTATAGAAGTTCTTGCCCACTGATTGTCTGTGGTGGAAACTGGCCTTTGGACAGGAGTCTGCCCACTCCTTACCCTGCACTGGTTGCCAATATCTAAAATAAAACAAACTTTCCTTTCCACCACCTGGCCTCCTTATTGGGTTTTTGAGTACTGGAGCAGCAGGATCCTGCTTTTACTTACAGTAAGAAGGGAGGCATATAACTCTTCGGTAGCAGTGCCAGAGGTTAAAAAAAAAAAAAGAATAGAAGTTGGACTTTCACTTATGTAACCAATTTCCTAACACATTTTATTTTAACCAGTCTAAGCCTCTATTTCTATATCTATATATTTTTGGAAATAATGGATGACTGTCTCACAGGGCACTTATGAGGACCTAGTGAAACAATCCTTTCAAAGCACTTGGCACTGGTGTCTGGATAATAATAACAACCTCAATAGAGCCTTCCCTATTTCCAAGATCTTGGATAAGTGTGCATTACTTGGTACTTTCTAAATTTAAAGAATTCTGAAACAATTTCAGTTTGTATATACTTGGTCCATTCTGCAGAATAGGTATTTACCTTTATTCATATTTTCTTTAGTTCTTTCTTTACTTTCTTCTTAAATTGTGATTTTTTTTTTCACTGAAATGCAATCTGTTAAAAAAAAAAACAAACTATAAATACAATTCATACCCTAGTTCAATTTGTCCCCTAACCATCCTCAACCTTACTCCTACTCTTATGTAGAGAAGTAACCAGTGTCATTAATTTAAAAGACTTTTAAATATACACAAAGTCTCAATTTGTTTCTTTTCTAGCTTTACTTCATGCCCCGTCTTCCTCTAGATATTACCCTCTGCCCCTTTCCAGATTATTCAAGCTACTGTTAATTACATAATAATATTAAGAATTAGTCATTCTTAGTCTTAAAAAGATAGATATTTTCTCATGTAATCTCATACAGACACACAAAGCATAATAAAATCACACTTCAGTGTCTTAAATTATTGTTTTATAAAAGTAGGACCATGTTATGTGTTTGTTTCAGCATTTTTGATTTCCTCATTCAGCAAAACCTCAAGAAAACATCTCCAAGACATGTGTTAGTGCTATAATTCCTTGTTTCAGATGAATGAACACTTTCCATTCTGTGAATATATTAATTATCTAGTAAATTTCTTATCAAAGGACCCTGTACTTTTCTTCACCATTGGTCATTAAAACATTTCTGCATTAAACATTATTGTTCATTTGTCCTTTTTAGGGGAATGATTCCTGCAAATTACAGTACTAGATTGAGAGTTTATGTAGTTTTTACAAACCATTACCATATTTTTCCCCAGGAAAACTTGTGACACTTTGAATTTCCACCAGTAATCTGTGAGTAGAACTTTTCCTTCATTCTCATTGGCAATAAAATTCAATCCTTCTTTTGCTTTCAGTCTGGTAAATATGAAGAGCTTTATCGTCATCATTTTAAAATCTCTTTCTCTATTTGAGAATTTGGCCACACTTTCTTATATGTCTTGTTTATTTGGATTTGATATTCTAAATCGCAAAGAGTTGGGCACAACTTGGTGACTGAACAACAACAACAAATTGTCTATTCATATAATTGCTTTCCTATTGGGATATTTGTGGGTTTTCCCCATGTTTGTTAAAATCATAATCTTTTTTCTGCATTATAAATATATGTCTTCTAAATCTACTCACCTGGAAAAGAAATTGAAAAGAACTTGAATAATTAAAATAAAAATATAATATTTGGGCCAGAATAAATACTATAATATAAAACATTTAAATCTTACAAGACAATCTATATAATCATGAGTTGAAGAAGAACTTGGTTACTAAACTGGAAATTTTAAAACTCTATAAAAAAATATAGAATATATTGGTTCTACATAAATTCTTTAAAACTGCTTTATGTAAAACGTGTTATAAACCAAGTTAAGCATTTCTCTTAAGATAAAATAAATTTTATCTATTTTCTGATACACAAATCAAAGGTTTGGTAGCATAACCTCAGATGGGTTCTCAGCAAATTTACACACAGAATAAAAATTTCTTTCTGAGAGAAATAAGTAAGTCACTTTAGACTGGAAAATGAATTACAATTCAATAGCAGAAAGTCCAAACTGTCTTTGAAAGATATTTTAGTTCCCATTGTCATTTTGTCTTAGACAAAGTTGCGGATTCAGTCCCTGGAGAAAGGGTTTGCTGAGCAAATCAAAAATGAAAGAGGAATGTCTCTCCATAAAGCTCTCCTCCTTCCCACTGGGTATGCGGTTAATTGCTATAAACTATGGGGGAAGACTTTTGCAATTCAGTGTTTGAGATTTCTGCCAGAGACCAAAGCAAATATCAATATTGATCATCCATTTTGAAAAACTAGTTGGAAAAAAAAAATCTGAAAATAGCAGTTGGTGCACTAATTACAAGTGATGCCAGAACACCATTCGGATCATCTGTAATACTTCATTCTTATCTTCCAGTTAACTCCGAATGGAGACATCATGACTTGCTACATTTTTAGTATAACTAAAAGAAGCTGAATGAATTTCATCAAATCAGTTATACAACTAAATAGTATATGAAGATGACAGTTTATCTGTGCACTTTAAATTAGCCCTATTTCAAACTTAAGTCTTCGTGGACATAAAATTGATCTATCGCCAGTGTTTAAGATGGAGGTCAGTAGAATATATTTCAAAAAATTACTAAATAAAATGACATTAAAATTTGAGTATTCTAAGCATGCATTTCATGGACTGTTTATATTTCAGATCTCAGCAAAGACCAACAACTTATCTGTTAGGAAAAATCTGATTTTATCCAGCTTCAGCTTCTAAAAACTTTTTTATATAGTATGTGTAAGTATATGTTTTATATATGTGATACAGTTTATATTTTATATCATTATATATTTAAGTATAAAGTACATATGTACATACAAATTATATTATATGTTATGTAAAAATATGTTCATATGTTTTTTATACACAAATATTTTGAACATATCCGTAAAATCTATGGGAAATAAGAACTTTAGAGCAGGTCAGCTTTAGGTTCTAATCTTTAGTCTGTTATTTACTAGCTCCAGGACCTGAGGAAAGTAATTTCTCTAAAAATATAAATTCAGTTTCTGCCTGAAAATTTAATATTTAATAAAATGGAAAAATTTTTTTGACAAACTTCCTCGTATTGATGAGCCAGTTTACAATGTATTAGCCGTGTGAAAAATTACTCCTATCATTCATCTTTTTGGGCTTCTCTGGTGGCTCAGACAGTAAAGAATCCACCTATAATGTGGGAGACCTGGGTTCGATCCCTGGGTTGGGAAGATCCCTTGGAGGAGGTCATGGCAACCCACTCCAATATACTTGCCTGGAGAATCCCCATGGACAAAGGAGCCTGGTGGGCTACAGTCCATGGGTGGCAAAGAGTCAGACAGGACTGAAGCGACTGGACAAAGTGCTTCGAGTTCCCACATCACTATCATACTTTGACTAACATAAGCACATTCATCTTTATACTCCTGCAAGAATATGGTATCTATGTGGTATTTAAAAGCCTACCTCATAGGGATATGAAATAATTTGAGAAAATGTAACAGTGAAGTTTTCGTGCTAAAAGGAAAATACCATTCCCATAGTCTTACTGAAGGTAAAACTGATATCCAAAGCTATTTAATAACTTGTTCAATTATAGAATGATTTATTGGCTATTTGGGGACTAAAATTCTTGTTACTTCTATTGTCTCAAGGCTCCTTCCATAGTGTAGCTTAAAATGATGCTTCAAGACGCTGTTGAATTTTACCTTTTAGAATGTTCAAAGTCAGATATGGGATAAGAGAATTCAGTAGAGAGATGATAAATATAAGATTAATATGTCACAGATAAAATTTATTAATATTTCATCAGCAGCTTTCTAAACTTCTCTCCTATCAACTTCCAGTAACATCTGTTTTAACCCAGTTATACTCCCTTTCTAATCTCCTTGATATCTCTCATAATTCAAGTGTTTTCTTCTGCTGCCTTCTTGAATGCTACTCAAAATGAGATAAACAGTATCTTGTGATTCTGGCAATGTATGTTTACTCAAAAGCAGAGGAATCTTCTCAGTGGCCTTTCAGGAATTAGCCACAATTGCAAGCAATTAGAGAGATGTCCACAGGTAATACTCAGGAGCCTGTCTGATATAATTTCAGAGAAGCAGATAAGGACTTCCTAGGTTTTTGTTCTTTTGTTTTGTTAATAAACACTTCAGTCCTAACACTGGGAATATGAATCAGAATTCAAATTACTTAAAACTTCTAAAATGCAAAAATAATACCACAACTACTTAGTCTAAAGATATACTTTCAAAATGGATAAATATTTGAGGTTACTGTGTGCTTGAAAGACGGGTGAATGTACAAAAAAAAAGAGTAAAGCAGAATACAAGAATTCAATGCTCTGAAACCTCCTATTTTCTCTCCTCATTACTTTCTGACTCCATCATCTTTATATCTTATTCTGCTCCAGTGCTTTGTGCTGGAGTGATAAATATTTCCCCCCTTACTGTGCCCTCATTACAGAACATGAGAGGATATTACATATGACAAGATATGTGAACTAATATATCATATTGATGCAGAAACAGTTTATCATGTTTGTATGTAGTGAATCTCAGAGGGAGAGGGGTCAGTTGATTAAATAAATTAACTGATTCCCTCTTCTGTAATCTTCCATAGAGAGGACTTCCTTGACTGAGTTTCAGGAAGTAACATCTTATCTAGGATCAGTCAGGAAAGGACATTGCCCATGTGAGAGGAGAAAATACATGCAATGTCCCCCATGATGAGATACCTCCTGAGCAATAATATAAGAATTGTGTCACTCTTCAGTATTACATTTAAAGAGATACTGCACCTTATCCAAACAGAAATACTGAGAATGAAAATGGCTCTATTACCAAACTGCAGTAGGAGACAACTCAGCAGTCCTGGGTAAACTGGGGAGTGTCATTCACCCCAGTTACACGGACTAGAGGGGATCTGTTCAACACTTGTGTAACTCAAGGAAATTACGGATTGTGTGAAATCTCTCTACTGATGCCATTTATCCTGTTTTACCTGATTCCTCCATTCCTTGGCAACATTATTTTTTTTTGCCAAAAAAATACAAAATGCCCCTACACAATCCATCCCTTAGAAAAAAATCCTTGCAGATTCAGACATAATTTTTAAAAAACATGAAGAATTTAAAAAATTAATTTTCTTGCAAAGATCTGCACCCGAATGGGGATCAAAGTACTAAACCAAAGCAATGCTGGTCTGAGAGTAAAATACAGTGAGTAAATTAGTGTGTGTGTGTGTGTGTGTGTGTGTGCGCGCGCGCGCGCTCAGTCCCTCAGTTGTGTCAGAATTTTTGTGGCCCCATGGACTGTAGCCCACCAGACTCTTCTGCCTGTGGAATTTTAAGTGAGGACTTTTTTTTTAATGTTAAAAGAGTAATATCTGCTTTTTAAAAATTAGAACAAAAAACAGGTAAATTTATAAATAATTCTGCTTACTCTCCACCATCCCCATTTCTTAGGAGTGACACTTCTGTATTCTTCAAGGTAATTTTTAATTTATGTATTAGTATTTTTATGTATGTATGTATAAAATACTATCTTTAAAATTGATAGAATCAGGCTATACAAATGTTACAAAAGTAACTATTTTTTTTCATTTAGAGATACATTTGAACATCATTTTATGTCTATATCGACTATGTTTCTCAAAGTTTTTATCAAATGAGAGCAAGGCAATTTTTAGGGGACTAGTAGTCCGAGATGGAGAAGGCAATGGCACCCCACTCCAGTACTCTTGCCTGGAAAATCCCATGGATGGAGGAGCCCGGTGGGCTGCAGTCCATAGGGTCGCTAAGAGTCGAACACGACTGAGTGACTTCACTTTGACTTTTCACTTTTATGCATTGGAGAAGGAAATGGCAACCCACTCCAGTATTCTTGCCTAGAGAATCCCAGGGATGGGGGAGCCCAGTGGGCTGCCGTCTATGGGGTTGCACAGACTTGGACGCTACTGAAGCGACTTAGCAGCAGCAGCAGCAGTAGTCCGAGAATAAGAACAAAATTAAAATACACGTTGCTAACATTCAAATGAACCTGAATAATCATGAAAAATTTATATTCTGATACTGATAAAATAATAAAATAATTTATAGCGTCCTGTTAAGATTTCTTCAGGGCGAATACACGTTTAGCAGGTGGAACTGACATAGCAGCAGTTTTAGGAATTTCAGGGCGTTGAATAGCTTTTGCTTAAAGCATCTCAAGAGGGCTTCCTGTGTGGCTCAGAGGTAAACAATCCACCTGCAATGCAGGAGACACACGAGATGCAGGTTTGATCCCTGGGTTAGTAAGATCCCCTGGAGGAGGGCATGGCAAGCCACTCTGGTATTGTTGCCTGAAGAATTCTATGGACAGAGGAGCCTGGCAGGCTTACAGCCCATGGGATCGCAAAGAGTCGGATATGACTGAAGCGACTGGGCAAAGTGTCTCAGAGTTCTCACATCACTATCATACTTGGGCTAACATAACCGTGTTTCTATGTGCCAGGCACTATGCCAGCAAATTTTCACTGAAAAATCACATTTATACTTCACAGCAGGTGGTAACTGGGATCCTTACTTTGAGGGTTGATAGTTTGGGGGCTAAGGAGGAAAAAGCAAGGTGAGTTTTCAACTGGCAGAGCCATCTTTCATTGGTAACTTTAGAAAATTTATAGTTTTATAAACCATAAGTAATTCCTCTCTGAGTAACCTCAGAGGCCTTGAAACTAAGTTTTTTCATCCACACTGCTTTGTTTCTAAGGGCCCAGGTCTACACTAAGCAATGTGTGTGTATGTTTCATATCAAGACAATGTAAAAAATCACAATTATCTTCACAAGTGAGAACTTGAAGATCAGAGGATAAGAAACATTCCCAGTATAATGTAACTAATGAGGCAAGGTAGCCTATGAGCCTAAGTCCAGTTCCGTATTATTAAATAATCTCATATGAATTCTGAGCTTCTAAAATAAAAAATATATATGTCCTCAGTTGTATCCATTATTAGATGCTTTCTACATGTTCTTCTTTTTTTTTTTTTTTTTTTTTTTGAGGGGATGAGATTTACACAATTTTAATTTACACAGTTTTTACACAGGGAATCTCATTGGCATTAGGAGAAAATAGATGGCACTAGGGGTGAAGAGTTCACCTGCCAAAGGAGACGCAGGAGATGTGGGTTCGAGCCATGGATTGGGAAGATCCCCTGGAAGAGAGCATGGGAACCCACTCCACTATCCTTGCCTGGATAATCCCAAGGACAGAGGAGCCTGGTGCGCTACAATCCATAGGGTCGCAAAGAGTTGGACATGACTGAAGTGACTTAGCATACTCTCACAGAAGAATTTCAAATGGCAGGAACTGTGTCTATAACTATTTAATAGAAGGTACTGAGGGTAGAAAGAAGTGAGAACAATGAATTTACAGAATAACAAAAGATCAAATTTTGATATTTTATAAAGAATAAGTTCTTTGAATATGGAAACTGATGTTACTTTAAATTTTTTGAAATTTATTTTACTAATATACTTAAATAAAAATAGAAACACTTGAAATACTTGGAAAGATAAATATGCATATTTTTGTAAATATATTTTCACATTATTAATAGCATCATTCTATAAGTTTATACAAATTGTTAGAAAAATGCTTAAAACTGACAGTAAATAAATGTGCTTGTTAACTGACTTTTTATATTCCAGAGAACCAAGAGCTGACCATTTAACATGAATAGCATCAATGAGAGTGTCCCCCAAGAGTTCACCCTCTTAGGTTTCTCAGATCGACCATGGCTGGAGCTTCCACTCTTTGTGGTGTTCCTGATTTCCTATATCTTGACCATCCTGGGCAATCTAGCAATAATTGTTGTGTCCCGTCTGGATTCCAAGCTCCATACCCCCATGTATTTTTTTCTTACCAATCTCTCACTCTTGGACCTTTGCTACACCACAAGTATAGTTCCACAAATGCTGGTAAACATATGCAGCATCAGGAAGGTGATTAGTTATGGCGGCTGTGTGGCACAACTTTTCATTTCCCTGGCTTTGGGTTCCACTGAATGTCTCCTCCTGGCTGTCATGTCCTTTGATAGGTTTGTAGCTATTTGTCGGCCTCTCCGCTACTCCGTCATCATGCACCAAAGGCTCTGCCTCCAGCTGGCAGCTATATCCTGGGTTAGTGGCTTCAGCAACTCAGTATTACAGTCCACCTTGACCCTGCAGATGCCACTCTGTGGCCACAAAGAAGTGGATCACTTCCTCTGTGAAGTCCCTGCTCTGCTCAAGTTGTCATGTGTAGACACAACAGCAAATGAAGCTGAACTATTCTTTATCAGTGTGCTATTCCTTCTAATACCTGTGACACTCATTCTGATATCCTATGCTTGTATTGTCCAAGCAGTGTTGAGAATACAATCAGTGGAAGGTCGGCGAAAGGCATTTGGAACATGTGGCTCCCATTTGATAGTGGTGTCTCTTTTTTATGGCACTGCTATCTACATGTACCTGCAACCACCATCCCCTGCCTCCAAGGACCGGGGAAAGATGGTATCCCTTTTCTATGGAATCATCACACCCATGTTGAACCCTCTTATATACACACTTAGGAACAAAGATGTAAAGGGAGCATTTAAGAGGCTGATTGCAAGGATTTTCTTAATCAAGAAATAGGAATACCCAAATGATAGGCCTTCTTAAAACTTGAAGTTTACTTATTTTAATAATTTAATAAATTAAATTATTTAACTTAATAATAATTTAATTTAATTTAATCCATCCAAGTTACTTTAGTCTACTCTTAGAACTGTTATGATGACCTTCTTCAAATAAAATGTCACTGACAAAAAAATGCACTTATTTCCTACTGTCTACCTATAGTCATTGCACAAGTCCTGAGAACTGGTGCATTATGATCCTCTAAAATAGTGTAAGCTTGAAATATTTAAAGTCTCAGGCTTTATAACACTGGTTATATACTTGGTAAACCGCCTTAAACTCCTGTGAGTCTAGAATAAAAGCTCAGGAAACATAACATTTTTATACACATTCAAATGTGCTTACACATCACAAATATTTTCTTAATTACAGAAGATACAACAGAAGACCATAAAGCCATACAAAGCTCCCCCCCCCCCACCTTATAGATATAAAGTTAATGATAATAGCTTAAATTTTAACACTATTCCCACATTAAGACAATACTTGGGTTGTACAATGATTTTTCTTCCACAATTTTACCTGGATCTCCTCTCATGTCTATACTTTCCATTTATCTTAAATTGAAGTATCTTATCTTATTTCATCTACCAAATTAATTTGTATTTATTTATTTATCTGAATCACACACTCTTTATTGGAATTTTTTTCATGATTCAATTACCATCTATGTTATCTGTCTCCTTTTAAGCCCTAAAGCAATTAGAATCTAAATCATAAAACTAGCACAGTATATAACAATATTCATTGTTTGTTTAATGTACTTCCTTTGTTCAAGAAAAAAAGCTTATTATGTTAGCTCCCTTAGGTAGCATAACTTATAATTTATACTTCTTCCACATGGCCTTCAGAGCTCATCAAAGTGCTGAGAGAAATATTTGCACACTGTGAGTCAGTTTTTGGCTGATTTTATGAATAGCAGGCGTGCTGCAGTCCATGGGGTCACAGTCGGATGCGACTGAGTAACTGAACTGAACTGATGAATAGTTGCACTGTGGTCATTTTAACGGCTTCTTTTTCTTATTACTTCTACTAAACACAAAAACAGAAAGTTCAATAACTAAGAAATACAATTAGCATATTTCCTCTGAATACCGGTATTCAAAATGTACCAACAAGGTACATTTCTGCCTCAGTGTAATTTTCTGACACAATATGGTGGATCTTAAAACTTCAACCTGCATCAAGACCACCTGGAGGGCTTTTAAAATCCAAGATCCCTGGGAATCAACCCACCTACACTCCCAGCGTTTCTAAAGTAGGAGGTCTGGAGGAAGGGGCCAGGAATTGCATTTCTAATTAATTCTCAGGTTGTGCAGATCAAGGAGTGCACTTTAAGGACTGCTGTGCTAATAGTTAAAATGAATAAAGAGGTCTTGCTAGTACTGGGGCTCGGGGTGGGCCACCTCCTAAAATATCACAATGGTATTATTTTGAGCTGAAGTTGCTTGAGAAGCAGCAGTTACAAGAAGGAAACTCTGACCGTCCTCTATCCCCCGGAAAACAGAGAATAAATCTCTCATGTGAAAGGTACACTCCCTCCATTTGGAGTTAGGAGGACATCCTGATCACCATAGACAGGGAATTTGGGCTAAGAAGCCAGTATAAACCAACTGTTTTTAATTAAACATACAAATCACTGACTTCAGTTCTAGGATTCACATTTCAGTTCAGTTCAGTTCATTTCAGTCTCTCAGTCGTGTCCGACTCTTTGTGACCCCGTGAACCGCAGCATGCCAGGCCTCCCTGTCCATCACCAACTCCCAGAGTTTACCCAGACTCATGTCCATTGAGTCGGTGATGCCATCCAGCCATCTCATCCTCTGTCGTCCCTTTCTCCTCCTGCCCTCAATCCTTCCCAGAATCAGGGTCATTTCAAATGAGTTAGCCCTTCACATCAGCTTGGCCAAAGTGTTGGAGTTTCCGCTTCAACATCAGTCCTTCCAATGAACACCCAGGACTGATCTCCTTTAGGATGGACTGCCTTGCAGTCCAAGGGACTCTCAAGAGTCTTCTCCAACACCACAGTTCAAAAGCATCAATTCTTCAGCTCTTAGCTTTCTTTATAGTCCAGCTCTCACATTCATACTTGACTACAGGAAAAACCATAGCCTTGATTAGATGGACCTTTGTTGGCAAAGTAATGTCTCTGCTTTTTAACATGCTGTGTACGTTGGTCGTAACTTTCCTTCCAAGGAGTAAGTGTCTTTTAATTTCCCGGCTGCAATCACCATCCGCAGTGATTTTGGAGCCCCCCAAAATAAAGTCTGACACTGTTTCCACTCTTTCCCCATCTATTTGCCATTAAGTGATGGGACCAGATGCCATGATCTTAGTTTTCTGAATGTTGAGCTTTAAGCCAACCTTTCCAATCTCCTCTTTCACTTTCATCAAGAGGCTCTTTCGTTCTTCATTTCTGCCATAAGGGTGATGTCATCTGCATATCTGAGGTTACTGATATTTCTCCCAGCAGTCTTGATTCCAGCTTGTGCTTCCTGCAGCCCAGCGTTTCTCATGATGTACTCTGCATATAAGTTAAATAAGCAGGGTGACAATATACAGCCTTGACGTACTCCTTTTCCTATTTGGAACCAGTCTGTTGTTCCATGTCCAGTTCTAACTGTTGCTTCCTGACCTGCATATAGCTTTCTCAAGAGGCAGGTCAGGTGGTCTGGTATGCCCATCTTGTTAAGAATTTTCCACAGTTTATTGTGAAACACACAAAAGCTTTGGTGTAGTCAATAAAGCAGAAATAGATGTTTTTCTGGAACTCTCTTGCTTTTATGATGATCCAGTGGATGTTGGTAATTTGATCTCTGGTTCTCCTGCCTTTTCTAAAACCAGCCTGAACATCTGGAAGTTCACGGTTCACGTATTGCTGAAGCCTGGATTCACATTTAGAGAGGTACAAACATTGTAAAACCAAAATGTTTCTGCAGAATATTGACTAGAGAACTGAGGAATCAGAACATAATGCCTCTTAAAGAACTACTGAAGGCCTAGCTTTATTTAACATGGAGTGAAAATGCTTTGTCAATGTTTGATGTAATAGTTCTCTTCGCGTATTTGAAGGGCAGTCACGTAGAGTATTGTTTGATCTGTGAAGGATAGGATTCATATTAATGGGTAAAAATAAAGTTGGTATTATATTAAAAGGGATTCACAATAAAATTTGAATTATACCATGATGAAATAGTGAAACATTTTTGGCAATATGGGAAAATAGAAATCTATATAAAATAGGCTCAATTAATCTACCTATGTTTTTCATCTTTAAATTCTGCTTTAGAAATTTTCTGTAGCTAAATCACATGTCATAACCATTTCTGTGAATGACCAAAGAACAAAAGTAGACACAGAGAAAATGATAGATATAACCAAGCCTTTAGAAAAATGTCATGCAGAAATTTATTCTTGTGGCTTCTAAGGGAAGAGTTAGGTGGAAGCTACTGTGATTCAGTGAATGGGAGTCAACACTGGTAAAAATAAATAAGTAAATAAATAAATAAAGAAGTTTAAATTAATAAATATCTCTGTGAAGACAGGATTTTCAATTCTGGAGGGAAGTTGGACTACATGGCTGGTAAGATCATTCCTGATCCAGGAAGTCTGTGGCTATGTCAGTAACAATTAGGGAGAATTTGGTTAGATATAAAACATAACTTCCTGAAGATAAAACTTGCAAAATAACAGAATATATAAATAAAGGATACAATGAAATTTATTCTCTCACAGTTCTGGAGGTCGAGTGTCTGATGTCGAGGTGTCAGTAAGGTCATGCACCCTCTGGAAGCTGTGGTGGGGGAGCGGGTAATTGCTGGGATCTCTTCCTTGTCTTTTTTGGTTTCTAATGGCTGCTGGCATGTCTTGTGTCCTTGACTTGTGGTCTCATCACTCTCAGCTCTGCCTCTGTTTTCATATCTCCTCCTCTCTATGTGCCTCAGTCTAATCTCCCTCTGCCTTTCTCTTATAAGGAAACATGTGATGGCAGGTAGAACCCACCCTGATAGTCTAGCATAAATTTCTCAATATCCTTGAGTAGTCACATCTTTTGCTATTGAAGGTAACATCTGAAGTTTTGGAGATTATGAGATGGACATATCTTTTCAGTTCAGTTGCTCTTTGCGACCCCATGGACTGAAGCACGCCAGACCTCCCTGTCCATCACCAACTCCCGGAATCCACTCAAACTCACGTCCTTTGAGTCAGTGATGCCATCCAACCATTTCATCCTCTGTCGTCCCCTTCTCTTCCCACTTTCAATCTTTCCCAGTGTAAGGGTCTTTTCTAATGAGTCAGTTCTTCGCATCAGGTGGCCAAAGTATTGGAGTTTCAGGTTTAGCATCAGTCCTTCCAATGAATATTCAGGACTGATTTCCTTTAGGATGGACTGGTTGAATGTCCTTGCAGTCCAAGGGACCCTCAAGAGTCTTCTCCAACACCACAGTTCAAAAGAATCAATTCTTCAGCTCTCAGCTCTCTTTATAGTCCAACTCTCACATCCATACGTGACTACTAGAAAAACCATAGCTTTGACTAGACGGACCTTTGACAGAAAAGTAATATCTCTGCTTTTTAATAAGCTGTCTAGGTTGGTCGTAAGTTTTCTTCCAAGGAGCAAGAGTCTTTTAATTTCATGGCTGCAGTCGCCATCTGCAGTGATTTTGGAGACCCAAAAGATAAAGTCTGTCACTGTTTCCACTGTTTCACCATCTATTTGTCATGAAGTGATGGGACCAAATCCCATGATCTTAGTTTTCTGAATGTGGAGCCATCTTTTTTACTCTCCTCGTTCACATTCATCAAGAAGTTCTTTAGTTCTTCACTTTCTGCCATAATGGTGGTGTCATCTGCATATCTGAGGTTACTGATATTTCTCTTGGCAATCTTGATTTCATCTTGTGCTTCATCGAGCCCAGTGTTTCTCATGATGTACTCTGCATACAAGTTAAATAAGCAGGATAACAATATACAGCCTTGACATACTCCTTTCTGATTTGGAACTAGTCTGTTGTTCCATGTCCAGTTCTAACTGTTGCTTCTTGACCTGCATATAGATATCTCACGAGGCAGGTCATGTGGTCTGGTACTCCCATCTCCTGAAGAATTTTCCACAGTTTGTTGGCATCCACACAGTTAAAGGGCTTTGGCATAGTCCATAAAGCAGAAGTAGATGGTTTTCTGGAACTCTCTTGCTTTTTTGATGATTCAACGTGTGTTGGCAATTTGATCTCTGGTTCTTCTGCCTTTTCCACATCCATCTTGAACGTCTGGAATTTCATGGTTCACGTACTATTGAAGCCTGACTTGGAGAATTTTGAGCATTCCTTTACTAGCATGTGAGATGAGTGCAACTGTGCAGTAGTTTGAGCATTCTTTGGCATTGTCTTTCTTTGGGATTGAAATGAAAACTGACCTTTTCCAGTCCTGTGGCCTCTGGCGAGTTTTCCAAATTTGTTGGCATATTAAGGCCATTATTTGTCAGTTAACAGAGATACTCAGTGAAGAGAATTACAAACGTTTTTTGCCCTTAAGTAGCTCACAAATCAGAGGCTGAAGCAGAGATAGTATACAAAGACCAATAAATGTTTCAGCCATCTACTGCTGAGTAAAAAATGTAACGGCATGAAATTATATCCATTTTATGATGCTCATGGATTTTGTGAGTGACTTTGGACAGGGCAAAAAGGAGACAGTTTGTCTTTGCTCTACAATGTCTGGGAAAACTTAGGCTATGGGAACTAGAATTCAATGGCGACGTCTTCACTTTGTTGATCTAAAACAATAAAACAGCCAGTTATTTTACCAATAAAATGGATTTATTCCGGAACAGAGAAGAATAGCATTTAAGCAGGATGGAATCTATGGGAAACCACAGATAAGTGCAAAGAACAAAGCAGAGGAATGCTCTTTTATAGGGAAGGGCAGTTAGGTGGAGCTGCTATAAACAAGAAGTCCATTGGAAGAAACTGGAAGTTTCTGAAGTGTACCAGCTTTTCACTGGCTGAGTTGTGGCAGTCTCTTACTGGCTGGGCTCTTGTCTGGCAGTGAAAAATTCTTTCTTCCTCCTGCTGGGTAGTCAAGTGATAACTGTTTTCCTTTTGGAGACACCAAGATACCATGTCTTCCATTTGGGTCAGCAACTGACCTGGAGTGGTAGGTAGGGCTGAGAGCACTCCCTATGGCCTCCTAACTCCAGTTAAAATGAGGTTTCTGCTTATTAATTTTCATAACTTGTAAGTCTGGCAACTGGGTTGAGATAATTGGAAGACTAGACTCTTGCTGGGAACGTTAACCAGGGCACTGCTAGTAGCATCTCCATGTGGCTGGACTAGGCTTCCTCACGGAACGGTTTCAGGGTGGTCAGACTTCTTAATATGGTTGCTCAAAACTCTAAGAGTGATTTCTAACCAACAAGGTGAAAGCTGCAGGTCCTGTTAAGACCTAGCCTTTCGTGTCACAATGTCACTTTTGTCATACTCTATTGGTTAAAGCAGTCACAAGCTCACAGACATCTCTCATCTTCAACCAAGACAGAGTAGTGTAAGTCTGGATAGGAGGAAGTGGGAGACTCTGAATGTGATGGATATTTCTCCTTAGCTGCCTCACATTCTCACCCTCTTCCCCTCTCTACCTTAAGTAACCTTAACAGTAACAAACAGGAATATGAATGCTTAAAAATAGCTGGAGAAAAAGAAAAGAGATTAAGATAGGCCCAAGATTTATCCTCCTTTTCACAGATCCTGACATGGCAAATTAAGGTACAATGCCCAAGGTTTTTGCAGTAAGAGATGGAAAACATCCTTTATTTCCTAACATATTATCTTGGGGAATTTATTTGAATTTCATTTAATCAAATGTCAAAATAGGATAATACTCCCTCTCCCCACCCCACCCCCAAATAATACTAGTAAACTCAGCCAGTTAAAGATAGTTCAGAAAGTTTCTTTTGGACCAAAATTTCTATGTGATCTGTTGTTATGTTTTTACATTTTTCTGAGTTCCTAATTCCAATGATCACTCAGCATGGCTTAGATCTTTCAATTATTAAACAGTTGTATCTTGGGCATCTTTGCTAATGTGGGGAGTCACCAGTGTCTAGGTGGCTTTCCTAATCCTATTCTTCTAATAGGTCATTTGCTTTGATTTGTTTCTTGCTTCTATTCTATTTCTTCTCAAGTTTGTAATTAAGATTTGTATTACTATTTATATTTTAAAATCTCCATTCATGGTAATAAATATAGGAGAAGATTTGTATAACTGAATGACCTTTATAATTGATGGTCAAATTCTGTGCCTAGTTTTTAAACTATATCTTGTATTCTTTCTTACAGAAAAGAAAAACATTTTTTATAAAAGTGTACAAACTCAATCAGAATTAAAAAAAAAAAAGGCACGATGAGAAGAAAATGGCCAAATAGCAGTGATATTAAGAGAACCCAGCAGTTAAGACAATTTTCCCAACTGCATTAAAAAAAAAAAAACAACAACACTTTAAAAGTGGCCTGGCAAAACTCACAGTTCATATGGGATAGTAATTCTAGTGGAGTAAGTATATTTCGTTCTTCCTTAGAAGGATCTGACATAACTGCTTAAAGAACAAACATAACTACTCCCATTTCCCACCAAGTCACTGCACAGGAGTTGTGGATGGTTGTCTTGACCTCCTATTTTCCATCTGATTTTAGGGAAGGATGAGAGTTGCCTCCACCCCTTGGTATGCATTAAAAAACATCTGGAATGAGGGGTACAGACTAATTCCCCTGTGCCAGGGGAAACAGTTTACAGCCCAGGCTTTGAGTGTGAGTCTAGGCTCCACAAGTTACCATTTTGTGTTATGGAGTAACTCATCTAACGCTTGGTGCCTCACTTTCCTCCTCAGGAAGGAAAAACTAGCAATACCACTTACTTCACAGGATTGTTGTAAAGATCAAATAAGAGTAACACACAAAACTTGCTTATAGTCTCCACTAGATGATGAACTACTACCTCAAGAATAGAGAAGGGGCCGTTTTCATCCTTTTGTACTGTTTAAAATGAAGAGTGGGTATGCAATCAATGCCTGACAAATCACTGAAAGAATTCATCTCTGGTAGAAATTGGTAACAGCTCAAATTTCTTTCTCACTATTAAATGCTAATGTTGTAAACAGAGTTCACCTAGTTTAAAATAATCTAGTCTCCAGGATCTTTAAGTTCATCTGAATATGTTCTTGCCAATATAGCTAAGTTTCAAGACCTGGCTCCAAATGTGTGGGCCATTTCAGAACCTTCTCAAGTAAGGCTATAGATATTTTTCCTAAGGCCTGTCAAGTGCCGCGCACTATCCAAAATGCCTTGGGCAATTCAAAAGAATCACAGAGCACACAAGTTGGAGGAAATATAGAAATTTGAGGCTTGGGGGAGTTGACTGATTTGCATAACAGCATAAGAGAAACAGATCTACAGCTGAAGTCAAACTCTGACTGCCAGTCAGTCCACTGTGTCCTGTCAACTGTGGAAATTTCATATTTGAGCATGTGAGAATTGAAGAGAAACACAAGCCCATAGTACCTGACTTGACAGGCTTATTCGGTGTACAATACCGTCTTGTTGCTCAGTTGCTCCATCGTGTCCAGCTCTTTGTGATCCCATGAACTACAGCGTGCCAGGCTTCCCTGTCCTTCACTGTATCCCAGAACTTGCTGAAACTCATATCCATTGAGTCGATGATGCCATCCAACCATCTCATTCTCTGCTTTCCCCCTTCTCCTCTTGCCCTCAACCTTTCCCTGCCTCAGGGTCTTTTCCAGTGAGTTGGCTGCTCACATCAGGTGGCTAAAGTATTGGAGCTTCAGCTTCAGCATCGGTGCTTCCAGTGAAAATTCAGGGTTGATTTCCTTTAGGATAGACTGATTTGATCTCCTTGCAGTCCAAGGGACTCTCAAGAGTCTTCTCCAGCACCACAGTTCTTAGTAGTCTGGCTTGTTGAAAGAGGAAAAGTAAACTCAACCTCACTGTTTGAGGTCTTTTCTGGGAACTTTTCTTCAGTCTTGATCCAGGTGAGTGGAAATTCAGGGGTTTTTTTGTCCAGAGGGCTCAACAGGCAGTCGAGAAGTACTCTGCCGAATGTGCTGTGAGGAATTCTACTGAGGTGTGCTGCTATTGCTGGTTATGGGCAGGCTTCTTCAGGATCACAGCTTTGCCCTTCTTCTGAGCAAGTCGTCTTCTCTCCTCCTTTCTGAGTAATTCATCCAGGAGCCAGGGTCCAAAGCCTCAAATTCTGACAATTAATTGTCAGTTGGAGATTATATTTGTAATCTAAATTTAAATTTGAAGGAGAAAAAAAAATTATCTTTTGAAAAGTTAAAAGATATTGTCAAATGTCAAAAGCGAATACAAAAAAAGATGAGCTCAAACCAAACTGATACCCAGGAAGTAGTTATGGCACAGTATCAATTCCAAACACTGATCAGGTCACTTGATCACCTGGGAGGTGAATTTCCAGTCATTTGGAGGGGAGTACTTTTATGTTTTTAAAAGATTTTTCTGCATCCAATATGTTACATAATAAAAAAATTAACACATCTCCCCCCTCCAAAAAAAAAGAAAGGAAAGGTACAAAAGAGCAAAGAAAGTATATGATCCAGGTTCTCAAACTACGTCTTTTTCTAAGAAACAAGTACATTTAACTGCATGAGAAAGAAAATGCAAGCAATAAAATTCTACTTTTAAAAGTTTTAAATTTGCCAATATATGAAATGTAAAACCCTGTGCAGAAGAAGCTGCACTGATATAATCACCAAAGAGGATGCTGCTGGGGGCTCTCTGAATCAAAACAGAATACACACTCAGATTCTACTGACATCAAAGACAAACAAAACCCTTACAAACACACTTTCATATAGGAAAGTTCTTCAGTGTCCCTCAGATTGATCTCACCTCCTCTGTGAAGATTCTACCCTTGCTCACGTGAGGGTATCCCACAGTCCTTTGAACTATCATAAATTACTGCATTGCATTCTTAAGCAGAACTTCCCAGGTGTTTCTTTTTCCTAACACTTAAGTTACTTGAAATTTGGGACTTTTTTTCCCTTCGTCATTCATTTTGTCACTCCTCGGTACCTGGTATCAGGCTTCAGACACCCTGGATTTCCATAAAGTTGAATAGTAATTATATATTTTATATTTATAAGGTATAGATATTCCTGTATTCAGTTCCTGATTTCATTCATTATCATCTGAGTGATGAGGGGCTAACCCTAATCTCTCTGCTCCCTCAACTAAATCACTGGGACAAGAATCCTGGCCTTGGAGGTTCTTTTGCAGGTACTCAGAGAAGTAAGTAGTGGCATGTAACAGAAATGATCTCAACAGATGGTCTGATTTTGTGAATTTTCATGATGCTTTCAAAATCCTTTAATATACATTACCTGCTAAAAAGAAATACCCATTGCCACTGGATCAATTCCCTTCTCCAGGTCTCAATATCTCCTCCTGTAAATGAAGGACGTTAGGCTAGATTTAATCCATCCCTTAGTGAGCCTTCTTTCTGAGAAATTTGTTCTCAGGTACCACTGAGGAATAGTCCAAAGTGGCATTACTCTTTTCTCTGACTGGCTTGTAGCTAGAGGACGAGCATAGTCCCCTAGCATAGGGATCCAAAGTTGCAGGTGAGATACAAAGGCCTCTCATGCTCACCCCACAGAATTCCCACACTCTCTTCCTGATGTGGCTCTGTCCCTCTCCTGCCTCTTCAAATCCACCTTCAGAAGAATGTTGCTTTGATGAGCCAACGGTCATTCTAAAGAACTTAAAAGCCCAGACAGTCATTGCTGCAACAGTCAGAGCACGAGGTTTTGCTTTGAGTGAAGGGTCAGGGCGTGCTGGGAGCAGGTTGGGGGCGCAAGGGTTCCTTCCACCCTTGCCTTTGTCCACGACGCTGGCTCTGGTTCAGCCTCAGTTTTGTTCCTATTTGTTCTCAGACCCATGTGACACTGGTAGGTCTCTACTGGTGCTTCTGATTGGCTGTCTGCCTCACTCAGTTCCTCGACCCTCTCACATCCATCCTTGGACCAATCATCCTTCCTTGTCTTGCTACCCACGCTCTACTTGGTAACACCCTGCTGGTGGAGCCTGGTACTGACCTCCACTTCTTTCACCTGCGTTCAGACATCAACTTCTTATTAATAGATATATGTGAAGAGGAACTAAAAAGCCTATTGATGAAAGTGAAAGTGGAGAGTGAAAAAGTTGGCCTAAAGCTCAACATTCAGAAAATGAAGATCATGGCATCCGGTCCCATCACTTTATGGGAAATAGATGGGGAAACAGTGGAAACAGTGTCAGACTTTATTTTTTTGGGGCTCCAAAATCACTGCAGATGGTGACTGAGGCCATGAAATTAAAAGATGCTTACTCCTTGGAAGAAAAGTTATGACCAACCTAGATAGTATATTCAAAAGCAGAGACATTACTTTGCCGACTAAGGTCTGTCTAGTCAAGGCTATGGTTTTTCCAGTGGTCATGTATGGATGTGAGAGTTGGACTGTGAAGAAGGCTGAGCGCTGAAGAATTGATGGTTTTGAACTGTGGTGTTGGAGAAGACTCTTGAGAATCCCTTGGACTGCAAGGAGATCCAACCAGTCCATTCTGAAGGAGATCATCCCTGGGATTTCTTTGGAAGGAATGATGCTAAAGCTGAAACCCCAGTACTTTGGCCGCCTCATGCGAAGAGTTGACTCATTGGAAAAAACTCTGATGCTGGGAGGGATTGGGGGCAGGAGGAGAAGGGGATGACAGAGGATGAGATGGCTGGATGGCATCACTGACTCGATGGACGTGAGTCTGAGTGAATTCCGGGAGTTGGTGATGGACAGGGAGGCCTGGCGTGCTGCGATTCATGCGGTCGCAGAGTCGGACATGACTGAGCGACTGAACTGAACTGAACTGAACTGAACTGAACTGAACTGAAAGGAGATCCAACCAGTCCATTCTAAAGGAGATTGGTCCTGGGTGTTCTTTGGAAGAAATGATGCTAAAGCTGAAATTCCAGTACTTTGGCCACTTCATGCGAAGAGTTGACTCACTGGAAAAATCCTGATGCTGGGAGGGATTAGGGGCAGGAGGAGAAGGCGACGACAGAGGATGAGATGGCTGGATGGCATCACTGACTCGATGGACGTGAGTCTGAGTGAACTGCAGGGGTTGGTGATGGACAGGGAGGCCTGGCATGCTGCAATTCATGCGGTCGCAGAGTCGGACATGACTGAGCGACTGAACTGAACTGAACTGAACTTGTCTGTGCTCTTTATGTTTAATTCCTCTATTGGTTTAATTACTACAGATTTATAAGAAACCTTACTATCAAATCAATCAAGACCAACTTTTTCTTTCTTATCAAAATTATATGGTTCTTTTCTTGGCTCTTGACATTTCCCTAGGAAGGGGTTCAGAGAATGCTTTCCCCAAAATATACCATTCTGGCATAGGATTATTTTAAGCTGAAGGCAATGGAGAAGGAGTAGACAGAAAAATTCTCTCCTCTCCCATGCAAACAGGAAGGGCAGGAGGATTCTTACTTGCTAGAGACAAACCTAGACTCCTCAGCCCAGAGAAGGCTTGGAGTTTGATCCCACCACCATATAAAGGTTTTGTCACCCTAAAAATTTCCCCATGTCATCCCTTGCAATAACCCTTGAGTCATGGCCTCTTACAAGATTAAAAAAGAGAGCTATCTTTTAAAGAGTCTGTGGTGACCCAAGGATGAAAGAGCAGATAAAACCAAAGAGGGTCTTGGAATGCAGGAACAGAAAAACCAGACATTTATCATCCTTCCCTTCCCAATGTTGTAACTATTAACAGATTTCAGGTCCTCCTGAGCAGTATAACTTTTCTCCCTTCCTACCGTATGGGGAGAAGGTTTTTACCTTACTCCACCTCAACCCAGTATACGTGCCTCATCCAATCAGCAAGTGACCCATGAGATCTGTATCCTACTCCTTGTACCCTGGGTATAAAAGTGGACAAAGACCCCTCCCTGTTCAACATCAGTTCTCCATTGAGCTTCCCCAGTGTTCTGACAGTGTCCCCCACTCTAATAAACTTTATTCTCCTCTTATTCTGCCTCATGTCTGGAAATTCTTTTCCAAGCCACACACACACTAGGATTGAGTTGTCTTGGTGCAGGGAGAATGTTGCTTTTTATGGTTGAGCAGGCTTGGTGACGTGTAACACAGGTACACAATGCACAATGGAGGGGAGAGAGGAGGCCAAAGGGTGGAGAAAATATTTTATGATTAAATTTTTCTTCCCTTGCCATAAAATATGAATTTTATTGCACATTACTAAGTTTAGATTTTTGTTTTTTTGATAGCCTAACCCTTCAGACTGGAGAAGGCAATGGCACCCCCACTCCAGTACTCTTGCCTGGAAAATCCCATGGACGGAGGAGCCTGGTAGGCTGCAGTCCATGGGGTTGCTAAGAGTTGGACACGACTGAGTGACTTCACTTTCACTCTTCATTTCCACTTTTCACTTTCATGCATTGGAGAAGGAAATGATAGCCCACTCCAGTGTTCTTGCCTGGAGAATCCCAGGGATGGTGGAGCCTGATGGGCTGCCGTCTATGGGGTCGCACAGAGTCAGACATGACTGAAGTGACTTAGCAGCAGCAGCAGCAGCAGCAGCAACCCTTCAGACATTTGCAGAGCTTATGGTCAGAGTGCTATCCCTACTTTTGTCCTTGTACTATTGTCCCTACAGGCTCAAAATAGTGTCACTCATGCTAAAGTCCATGATACTAAACCTAGACTGTAACTTCTGAATTAACTACTGCTTCAACCTTCCCCAGGTATCTTATTCAACCAGCTTGGAATTTTCTGGTCAGCACTAAAGAGATAATCTAGTCTCTTGGGTCCATACAATGTGTGGATATGGGTGTAAGGCAGGCATGTGTGGCCTTTGGCATGATTTTAAGGAATGTAGGTTGATCTACACCTGGTTATACATTAGCTCCCAGCCACCCCCACCCCTAATCTAAGCTGAACCCCCAGAGTGAGGCCTTTATAAAGGAGAGGCTGCAGCTTCTGAAGAAGACAGGGACAGGAATGAACAAATGAGAAGTATGGAGAGGATGGCACTTAATGAAGATCACCTTCCAGGTTAAAAGACACTTGGAAACTATGAGAGGATATACTGACTGAAACTGATCACCCGGCAGGCACCATAGCAACTGTTTGCAGGAGTTATTTTACAACAGGAGGTCAGGACTGCCTTACACAGAATTAACAAGCCACCACCAACCAGAGGTATTCAGAAAGGTCAAAGGAGATGCCATGTGTCCTACCACCTCCCAGAATCTTTCTTGCTGGCATCCTTCTTGGCTGAGCAATGCATGAGACACAAGGAAGTACCTGAGTCAGAATGATTGGGTTGAGGCCAGTGTGAGGAAAGCAGGAGAGACTCCATCTTGAAACCTGTCATCCCTCTTAAAGACAGGATGTGAACTGGGCCTGAACCCTGCCCAAGAGTGAGGAAACTGTTGCTAGTGAAAACCAGGTCTCCTGGAGGCTTCCTTCCCTAAAGATGACAAATGGAGATTGTAGTTGAGGTCCGGCTGCCCCTGTTAGACTAACCATGGAGACATCCCCCCTTGATGTATAATCATTGTTTCTCCCCTTTAACCTTAATTGTTTGTTCTCTTAGCACCAAAATCATATACAACAAAAAAGTTGCTAACATGTAACCAGTCACAAACGTAATGGGGGGCATAAAACTGGGCCTCTCAGAAACAGGATCCTTGTTGGGAACTGATTCCCCCGGACCTGCTGGCATAATAAACTGTACTCCACTGCGTTGTGTGTCCTTCAAGGTGTGTTTCTGGATTCCACAACAATTGGACAGAGACAACCCAGAAACTAATCCCATCACCATAAACCAGAGATTGGCAGAGCAGCTCTCCTGGGTTCCCTTACCCTCCTGCTCTCCCCCACAAGACTCCTTCCCAATAGTCTCTTGCTTTGTCAGCACCTGTGCCTCCTCCGATAATTCATTTCAGAGCGTCATACAAAAGTTACCTTTCAGGCCCTGGAAGGGGTTCTTCCAGGAACAGAAGGACAAATCAGGGACAGTCATCCTAAGCCCCAAACTGAATTTCAATGTGTGTATGTGCACAGGCTTTTAAGGAGTTTATACAGATCTTTCGTCAGTTCTTACAGGAATGTGTACACCCACATGGTAAGAATCTCCCACCCTAGATTTTAAGGGGAGATAGTCAGAAACAGCAGACCAGCACTCACGGGTTTGAGCAATGGAGAGCTTCTTAAAGAGTTTAACTTATGAGTTTAGTCCTTTTGTTTGTGCTGAGTCCACAGAATTTTCCTAAAACAAGAAGGAACTGTCAGGGAAATGTATGCCTCAAAGGAAAATTATAGCACACCCTTTAGTGTCATCTGATTCTGATTCAATGAGAGGTATTTTACAATTCTGTAAATTTTTGATAACTGGCAGCAATAGAAAATAATTTCTGTCTTGCTCAGTTGCTAAGTGGTGTCTATGCAACCCCATGGACTGCTGCACACCAGGCTCTTCTGTCTTCCACTATTTCCTGGAGTTAGCTCAGTTTCATGTGCATTGAGCCTGTCATGCTATCTAACTATCTCTTCCTCTGCTGCCCCCTTCTCCTTTTGCCTTTACTCTTTCCCAGCATCAGGGTCTTCTCCAATGAGTTGGCTCTTTGCATCAGGTGGCCAAAGTATTGGAGCAGCAGCTTTAGCATCGGTCCTTCCATTGAGTATTCAGGGTTGATTTCCTTTAGGATTGACTGTTTTTATCTACTTGCAGTCCAACGGACTCTCAAGTCTTCTCCAGCATCACAATTTGAAAGCATCAGTTCTTCCTGGCTCAGCCTTTTTATGGTCCAATTGCTGTCTATAGACATGCAAATTAATTCTGTCTCTTGAAGGGACATTTTTTCCCCTCCCAAGTCCACCTTCCTCACCAATCCTCAGCAGTATAAAAGCCAGTTTGGACTTTATTTACACTTTACTTTCAATATTCCTGATCTATAAATGGCATCCACTCTTTGAATTCTCCTTTTAACTGGTAGTAAAACCTCACCAGTTGTCTCATTAAAGAGGTAAAATCTTTTCAAAGGGGTTCACTTTTACACTTGTATGAATGAGACTCACGATTGTATATTTTGGGGGAAAATTAAACTTTAAGTAGGCTTCCCAGGTGGGTAGTAAAGAACCAGTCTGCCAATGCCAGAGACGCAAGAGATGCAAGTTCGATCCCTGAGTTGGGACGATCCCCCGGAGAAGGAAATGGCAACCCACTCCAGTATTCTTACTTGGAAAATCAGAGGAGCCTGGTGGGCTACAGTTCATGGGGTTGCAAAGAGACAGACATGACTGAGCTGCTCACACAAACACTCTTTAATGACACTTTTATTCCCTGTTTGACTGGAAGGAGTTTCTAGTGCCACTTTCATAACCATAGCAACCAGAGCCTAAGGTAAATGCACAGAATTCCTAAAACCCCCACTGCCTCTCCTTTGGGGTGACCAGAAGGGAACAGCACTAGGCTCCTTTCTTCCCCCCTTCCCTCTCATTCCTCTCCGTCTTTCTCCTTTTGCTCTGACACGCTTCCCTTCCTCTTCTCAGATTCTCTTCTTTCTGGATCTCCCCTTCGTCCCCATTTTCTCCTTCCTTCCTGCCCTCGTCCCCCCTTTCTCCTCTTCCCCTACCTTCCAGAACCCGCCCGGACATGGAGCTCCTCCATACACACACACAGTTTCTCCCACCGGGACGGGGGCCACCATCCGCTGGGACACGCCCAGGACTGGGTCACTCACACCCAGACCAACCTCCGGTGTCGCAGAGGGACGCTGTTAACTTGCAGTGGAAAGGAGGATTTCCTAAAAAGAAGGGAAAAGGGAACATTACAAGGTTCTATTCAGTAAAACCAAAAAACGAAACCTAATATATAGTTTCGGTGTAGCGAGTTTAAAAAAAAAAAGTAAAAGCCATTTAGAAAGGGAGCAAAAACTAACACCGTGAGCATTGGTGGTTCAGTGGTAGAATTCTCGCCTGCCACGCGGGAGGCCCGGGTTCGATTCCCGGCCAATGCAACACTGTTTCTGTTTTTTTCTTATTCTAATTTTGAAAATGCTCTGGTTTTGAGCTCGGAAATGTTCTATTTTCGAATTTTGACCTACTCATATATTTTGTAACCGTTAAGACCCGCAATCACTTCTGCTAGGTGAAAGGGGCAGACTGGTTGGCGACCGGTTGTTCTCCTAACAGAAGCATCCAATTTTCTGCCTTCAGAATATATAAATCAATCTGTTTTGGATTCATTCTTTTGTTTGTAGCATGAGTAAAATTAATGAATGGGCTTTGAAAGAAAAGTTTCTCCAGTTTCTAAAAATAGCCTTTTACGTAAAGTGTAATAAAGGAATTATTGTGAATAGCTATTCTCGCGGTAAGCAGAGTGGCGCAGCGGAAGCGTGCTGGGCCCATAACCCAGAGGTCGATGGATCGAAACCATCCTCTGCTAGCTCTTTTGTATTTTTCCTGAGGGGAGCTGTTTTGTATTTGTCCTGGGGGGGCGCGCGAGGGGGGGGCGCGCGAGGGGGGGGCGCGCGAGGGGGGGGGCGCGCGAGGCGGGGGGGGGGTGGGGGGGGCGCGCGAGGCGAGGGGGGGTGGGGGGGGCGCGCGAGGCGGGGGGGGGGGCGCGCGAGGCGGGGGGGGGGGCGCGCGAGGCGGGGGGGGGGGCGCGCGAGGCGGGGGGGGGGGGCGCGCGGTAGTTAGAGGAAATGAAAGACTGTAGTCTTAGCAACCCTGATGCCCGTCTTTCTATACCTAATGAAAACGTGGGTAATACAGGAATAAACTTTATTCCAAGAAAATTTTGAGACGAAAATAATTCACAAATCAGAAAGGTTTTAATGTCAGATGTGTTATCTCAGAGAGCAGAAAATTAGTGTTAACCCATCGTATTGTAAACAAGAACTTAAATTTAGAATTAAAACCATATATAGCGAATTTCAGTTTCAGAAATTTGGTTAAAGGGAGTTGAAATTTATTTAAAATAACAATTCTCAAAAATCTCTCCCTGCTGCTCTGTTTTCCTCCTTAACACATCACTATGTAGTATAAAGGTATATTTTACTTTATTCATTCAGTATTTTGTCCCCCTGTGATTGCTGTAGTATCTAGACCATGGCCTGTCACATCTTAGGCACTGCTTGTTTGTAGAAAAGCTACAATTTCAAATACACCAAACAACACTATTCATTGTTACTTTTCACCTTTTAAAAAATTACAAGGGTACAAAAATGACCACAAAAAAATCCATCTACTGTTTAACATTATGATATATATTCACTACAAATTTCTTTTATATTTATGGAAAACAACAACCCATAAAATTGTTAAGCACCCTTCAGCTGCACCCCCAACCCTAACATCCCTTTTCTTAGGGTAACTCTATCGTGAATTTGGGAGAAGGCAATGGCAACCCACTCCAGTACTCTTGCCTGGAAAACCCCTGGAAGGAGGAGCCTGGAAGGCTTCAGTCCATGGGGTCGCTGAGGGTCAGACACGACTGAGCGATTTCACTTTCACTTTTCACTGTCATGCATTGGAGAAGGAAATGGCAACCCACTCCAGTACTCTTGCCTGGAGAATCCCAGGGACGGGGGAGCCTGGTGGGCTGCCGTCTATGGGGTAGCACAGAGTTGGACACGACTGAAGTGACTTAGCATCATGAATTTGATATGCATATCTCCCGTTCCCCTAACCTCCCTTTTTTCCTTTGGATGAATAATTTTTATTTACCAAGAGCCTGAGAACAAGTCATATTATGAAGTTTTTTTTTTAATCACACAATGCTTATTCAAATGGTTTGACAAAGTATCTACATGAAAGTCTTTTCTTTATAATACTATTAATTAAGCCTATTTCTATGCAACTATCTATAAACAAACATGAGAATACCTAATATCTATCTACATAAATGTCTGGAATGGAAGGCCAAAGGGTCATATTTGATTTTCACTTGGTTCTAAAGTGAATTCCTTGGTGGTCCAATGGCTAAGACAACACGCTCCCAACACAGAGCGCCAGGCTTCCATTCCTGATCAGGGGGCTAGATCCCACACACTGCAACAATGATCGAAAATCCTGGGGGCTTCAGCTAAGACCCGGTACAGCCAAATAAATTAACTAACAATAATATATAAAGGCAACTTCTTTGTCAACCTGGTAACGGAGTCTTTAGAAATCCTGTCATTAAAGCCCTTTTATCAACTGTATTTTTTTCCACATTAAAGTCCTATAACTGTATAGAATCACTATATTCAGTTCAGGTGCCAGGTGAAATCTCATTTCATTTTCAATCTGCTTACACTGATGCCCATAGCAAATACAATTTCCATCTGAGGTGGTTCTTAAAGTACTATCCTCAGTAGCAAGTTTTCTAATCTCACAGATCACCAGAGGCATATGTGATTAATCCAAAAGAAAACATTTGTCAAGAAAGATGTAACAATTCACTATTTTCTTCTGGGTTCTATTTAAGAATAAATTTTAAGACTGTTCTTGGATATTATAACCATAGATTGAGCATCTTCTCAAAGTGGAAAATTCATGCTCCCTCCCAGCAAAAATCAGGATTTTGTCAGGTGTTTAGTTTTACAGAAAATATTCAAATATTTATGGTTTGTGGACAGAGCTAGTGTGTCCATGACCGTCTTGTTTTATTTATTTTAGGGTGCAGAATGTTTGATTTTTGACTTTTTATTTGGACAGCTCTGACCAGACCACAGAACAATACCTCTCTCCTTCTCTCTCATGCCCACAAGTGATTTCTGGGGAAGCTAACTTAAATCCGGTGATTAAACAGAGACAGAAATGATCACTTTACTTATTCCAATTTACTGTCAGTAAAAAGTTGAAGCATTTCAATTGGATCTGGAAAACCCAAGGCCTTTGATCTGTCCTTCTGTTTCCTTGCCACAAGATGGCAGAAGAGGGCAATACTTATATCACCCACTGACGGTAATTATCCCTCAGATCTCTTGACAGTAGAAGGAAAAAAATCTCAGAAAGAGCAAGTAATAGAGGCGATGAATAGGAAGTCGATGGGTTCAGGATGAAATTAGGGGACTGCTCTTGCCAGCTTCCAAGACCTAATGACAGGGGCGCAGGTACTGGAAAAAGAGGAGTAAATGACAAACCCTGTATATTTTGCAGGACTCATTGACATGTTGGCATAACTTTCAGGAGGCTTGTTGCCTGTGACAGGGACAAAGCTGTTCATCTAATATAGGTCCATATCCCCAATTTTAAGGGACGTAACAAAGGGAAAGACACTAAATGCTGCACTCTTAAGTGGGGTTATGGGTGTAGGGGCTTATTTTGCTGTTAATGCGGAGAAAAAAAAGAATTACAAAAGCAATCATTTGTTGGTAAAAGGGGATGCCAGGGTAGCGGAAGATGTTAATGATTCCAACTGAAAAGAATTTAGGCACTAATGAAAGATGCAGAAGAATGGGGGAATTGAAGGACTTTCGATCATGCCTTGAGAAATTCCATTCCCTAATAATCCTAACTAGCCCATGCGTTAAATAAACATGCTCTTCTCTTTAATACTGAGTTCGCTGACCTCTTTCGCGGGATTTTTAATTGTGTACTCAGGACACTACCAGAAAACTGCTCCCCCGGCCAAATGATTCCTGGATGTTTCCCTTCCGTTGCATCCTGATTAAACATTGGAAGAACGCGGCTTTCCCAAGCTGCTGAGTTTCTTGTTCAACCTTTTCTCTTTAAGTACCGTCCCGGACCTTTAATATTTCCATAAATCATTCCAATTCACCCTAAGATCTTCGTAGACAGGGGTAATATTGCAGAACCTATTCTGTAGAGGATGGGAAATAGAAACAAAGAGGCAATTTCGCTCAGGATCCGACTGCAGAACACAGAACCGTTAATTTTCAGCTTTATGGCTCTAGGCTCCCGAGCCTTGTGCATTCCAAGACAGAGCTAGTAATTTACTTTCGAGAAAATCTCTACAAAACGCGCAAAACTGTTGGCAGAGTATCAGGCCAATTGCAACCCACGGCGGGCTTTTCAAATAGTCCTGCTGCCCAATCAGAGGGGGCGTTACTCGCTTTGAAAAAAAGAAATTTCGGTTGCTGTACTGGACTGCTACTGCTAAGTCACTTCAGTCGTGTCCGACTCTATGCTACCCCATAGACGGCAGCCCACCAGGCTCCCCCGTCCCTGGGATTCTCCAGGCAAGAACACTGGAGTGGGTTGCCGTTTCCTTCTCCAATGCATGACAGTGAAAAGTGAAAGTGAAGTCGCTCAGTCGTGTCCGACACTTAGCGACCCCATGGACTGCAGCCCACCAGGCTCCTCCGTCCATGGGATTTTCCAGGCAAGAGTACTGGAGTGGGGTGCCATTGTAGCTGAGGGCAAAACTGAAAATCCATTTCAGTGGGGAGCAACTAACCCATACTAAATCTGCATGGCAATTTTGCGCTCTGTTGCAGAGCCATGATCGACTGAGGCCCCAGAACCTGCCAGGCTCCTCTGTCCAAGGAATTTTCCAGGCAAAAATACACTGCCTAAATGCTTATCCAAGACTGCTTGTGGAGAGCTTTAAAAAAAATTTTACCTCGTTTTCCGCCGTCAAACCAGCAGCGTTATCTGAGTGAAACTAGGCAAGTGCACCAGCTGTTTCTCTGAAAGTGTAGGTGGCTCTGAAAAGAGCCTTTGGGTTTTGCAGGGCTGCGAGCCGGCTCACTTAGAACTGGTGTACTTGGTGACCGCCTTGGTGCCCTCAGACACCGCGTGCTTGGCCAGCTCCCCGGGCAGCAGCAGGCGCACGGCCGTCTGGATCTCCCTGGATGTGATGGTCGAGCGCTTGTTGTAATGCGCCAGGCGCGACGCCTCGCCCGCGATGCGCTCGAAAATATCGTTCACGAACGAATTCATGATGCCCATGGCCTTGGACGAGATGCCGGTGTCCGGGTGGACCTGCTTCAGCACCTTGTACACGTACACGGAGTAGCTCTCCTTGCGGCTGCGCTTGCGCTTCTTGCCGTCCTTCTTCTGCGCCTTGGTCACCGCCTTCTTGGAGCCCTTCTTCGGGGCCGGAGCGGATTTGGCTGGCTCAGGCATGTTGACAGAAATTGCAAAATCTCGGAGAAACAAAGCGAGCATAGAGCCCCTTTTGTAGTCACAACTCCATATGCAAATAAGTCTTAGTAAATCTCTCTATCTGATTGGTGAATACTAGTGATGACGTCAATGCCAACATTGTCCAATAAGAGAACGTATTGTAAGAAATTGCATTTGTCTCGTTTAAAACAGTTAAGGGAACTTTAGCCAATGGAACGGCTGCTTTTTCGCGCGCAGTGAGGCTATAAATTGTGAGTTCCTTTGCTTTAGTTATTTCTGGTGTGTCTTCTGAGTACTGCGCTATGTCTGGACGTGGCAAACAAGGCGGCAAAGCTCGCGCCAAGGCCAAGACCCGCTCCTCGCGGGCCGGGCTCCAGTTCCCCGTGGGCCGAGTGCACCGCCTTCTCCGCAAGGGTAACTATGCTGAGCGGGTCGGGGCCGGGGCCCCGGTGTACCTGGCGGCGGTGCTGGAATACCTGACAGCCGAGATCCTGGAGCTGGCGGGCAACGCGGCCCGGGACAACAAGAAGACCCGCATCATCCCGCGTCACCTGCAGCTGGCCATCCGCAACGACGAGGAGCTCAACAAGCTGCTGGGCAAAGTCACTATCGCTCAGGGTGGTGTTCTGCCCAACATCCAGGCGGTGCTGCTGCCCAAGAAAACTGAGAGCCATCACAAAGCGAAAGGCAAATAAGGTCTAAATTCATGCTTCAACCTCTAAGAACAAAGGCTCTTTTCAGAGCCACCCATAACTTCTGTGGAAGAACTGAGCACTTTCCTGAAACCTGTCGTGCCTGGCTAAGATTACAGTACTGTATACGGAATATGTAGGCCCCTACTGACTGAACATGCATTAACATCTGGTAAAGAAAGACCAATTCTCAGTTTACTCCACTGTAAAACCATAATTGCCAGCCAAGAAACATTTCTGACGGTTATTTTGCTTCAGCGATTCTGGGTTTTTATTATTAGAACCCAATGGTCCAAATAGTTAAAACTTCTCAAATGTTTTTTTCAGGGCTACCTATTTACAAAAACATCTAATCACTTGTTCAATGTAAACCTTGCATCACTCCAGGCCTTCTGGTTAATACGCAGTTTACATATTGAAGTCCAACCATTTGCATCAAAATCAATTAAGTTAGACAACCACTTACTAGTATTCAAGCACACAGCAACCCCCCACCCCACCCCCCACCTCCCTTTCCCTACACCACGCTGAGCAAATCAAGTTCTGTCTTCATAGGACCAGTGTGCCGGTCTATTTTGAAACTTTATTTTAGGTCTTGATACAGACATTAAATGCAGATCTTGATTCAGTTATGAAGTGGAACTTTTTAGATTAGCAAATACATTACTTTGCTGTAATTTCCCCCCATATTATCTGAAAAGGGAAAAAGACCCCAATGAAAATGAATTTCTTTTAGAACAACTTAGTCCCTGACTTACAAAAATTCTGGACCAAATTCCTTTCTTACTGGTGAAATCAATATTTAAGTCGAAAACCAAAAACTCAGACAAGATACAGTGCAGCCATAATTCTTCCCTGCGAAAATACAAAACACAAATTTAAGAGGACAGAAAACAAAACCTTTTCAGGATAAGAGCCAAATGAAGATCGGTTTTTAACCAATCAGATTACTCCAGCCAAGTCTGGCCAATCAGGATCGGATCATCTGTATAAAGTCTCGTCCTGGCACCGGTTGTTCAGTTGCCTCTCCCGAGACACAACTGTTCAAGCTATGGCTCGCACAAAGCAGACGGCTCGCAAGTCCACCGGCGGCAAGGCGCCGCGCAAACAGCTCGCCACCAAGGCGGCCCGCAAGAGCGCGCCGGCCACCGGCGGCGTGAAGAAGCCGCACCGCTACCGGCCCGGCACGGTAGCTCTGCGCGAGATCCGCCGTTACCAGAAGTCCACGGAGCTGCTGATTCGCAAGCTGCCATTCCAGCGGCTGGTGCGCGAGATCGCGCAAGATTTCAAGACCGACCTGCGCTTCCAGAGCTCGGCGGTGATGGCGCTGCAGGAGGCGTGCGAGGCCTATCTGGTGGGGCTCTTCGAGGACACCAACCTGTGTGCCATCCACGCCAAGCGCGTCACCATCATGCCCAAGGACATCCAGCTTGCTCGCCGCATCCGCGGGGAGAGGGCATAAAGTCCTTAACTGGCTTGGGGGCATTAGCTTCCTCCCAAAGGCTCTTTT
This sequence comes from Budorcas taxicolor, assembly GCF_023091745.1. Taxonomy (NCBI): domain Eukaryota; kingdom Metazoa; phylum Chordata; class Mammalia; order Artiodactyla; family Bovidae; genus Budorcas; species Budorcas taxicolor. Next base: position 29,832,958 of record NC_068920.1, on the reverse strand, counting down.
AAGAGCCACTCCCGTCTTCACTGAGAACAGCTGTTACACAATTTTTCTTCTAAAGCCGAGAAAAATTTTATCTAAAAACTACATAGTCTTCGTCACACAATACAGGTATGAAGCGTACTTGCCAAGGCTGGACACGCCATGACAATTTTGTAAGCTATTTTTAAAAGCTTACTGATAACTGCTAATAGGGGCAAGAGTGTCTCCACCCATGAGACCACCTGGGCCCTGTCTTGAGTTTTACAGTGTAAAAGTCTCTAAGGAGGAGTCAGTTAACAAAGTTCTAATCAATTACTCATTAAACTGTCCAGGGTCCAAGGAAGGGCAGAGTATATCTAGGTTAAGTCAAGCAGTGTGGCCCAGGATCTAGCAATAGTGGGCAGACCTCTAACGTAACTGAAAATCAGATTATTTTACACAACTCCAAAAAATAATGAATCCGGTTGAAGCTGGCTACAGGGTGTTCAACGAACTAAGCCCTTCTGAGAACTGCATTTCTCACTGTTTAGCGGTAGCACGTGGTAACCCTGCAGGATCAAGTTCTGAGCTGTTTATTCTTCACCCCCATTCTAAGATTTGATATTGGGAAATTAACAAATTAGTCCTCTGGCTTTTATTTGCCAGCTTTCATGAACACAGACAAGCACAAGGAGCAATCCACAGTGTTCAGTCGCTGTCTTGTCCGACTCTACGACCCCATGAACTACAGCACACTAGGCTTCCCTGTCCTTCATCTCCCCGAGCTTACTCAAACTTACGTCCATTGAGTTGGCGATGCCATGCAACCATTTCGTCCTCTGTGGTCCCCTTCCCCTCCTGCCTTCAATCTTTCCCAGCATCGGGGCCTTTTCTAATGAGTTGGCAAGAGCATCAGGTGGCCAAAGTTTTGCAGCTTCAGCTTCAACATCAGTCCTTCCAATGAATATTCATGACAGGCGTCATGCATGCCATCAACTGGTGCATGCAGACATCTGGTGACTGTCTAGAGGTAGAAGCCACAGTGAGCCTGTTTGAGGCAGTAATGCCCTCCACACCACTTGTGGGCTTATCCCACACCTGACATCACACTCCCACCTATGAAATTCTAGGACCTGGAGAGTATTCTCCTAAGTCTGTGTGAACCTGTTTTATTTTTGTAACTTTTTATTTTATATTGAAGTATAGCTGATTATATAGCCAAATGTTGTGATAGTTTCAGGTAGCTAGCAAAGGGACTCAACCATTCATATACACATATCCATTCTCCCTCAAATTCCCCTCTCATCCAAGCTCCCACAAAATATTGAGCAGAATTTCCTGTACTATCAAGTAGGTAATTCCTAGTTGGTTATCTATTAATATCTTAAATATAGCAGTGTGTACATGTCGATTCCAAACTCCCTTTCTATCCTTTCCCCCTGGTTTGTTCTAAGTCTGTGAGTCTGTTTCTGTTTCGTAAATAAGTTCTCTTTTATCATTTCTTTTTTAGATTCTGCATATACGGGATGTCATACGGTATTTCTCCTACTCTGTGTGAAACTGTTTTAAATGTAAAAATTTGCCACTTTTCTATCACCATATACATATCATAAGGCAAAAAAAAAAAAAAAATTTCACGCTATTCACTGATGATTCTCCAGAATAGAAAAAGCCTGACACAAGTAGGTGCTCATCAAATTCTATTTGAATGAATGTAGTGCTGATTTGCAACACTGTAGACACAAGATAGCCTCAGGTAATTACTGAGTGTTTCCCACCTCCTGCATTGCCCATTTCATCCAAGATACATCTTGAATTCTATGGGGAGTAGGTATAATACTGATGACAAGAATTATATAAAACTTCAAAGTATTTTCACATGTGTTTTCATTTGTGAGTTTGGTGATAGTTCCCCAGATTTAGAGAATATACATATTAATCCTTCACTAATGGCACCCCACTCCAGTACTCTTGCCTGGAAAATCCCATGGACGGAAGGGCCTGGTCGGAAGAGTCGGACACGACTGAGCGACTTTTCTTTCACTTTTCACTTTCATGCACTGGAGAAGGAAATGGCAACCCACTCCAGTGTTCTTGCCTGGAGAATCCCAGGGACGGGGGAGCCTGGTGGGCTGCCGTCTGTGGGGTCTCACAGAGTCGGACACGACTGAAGCGACTTAGCAGCAGCAGCAGCAGCAGCAGCAGCAGCAGCAGCAGCAGCAGCTCTAGAAAACTTTGTCTTTTCTGAAGGTAGCCAAGTGCTGGGAAGACAAAGCCAATAGATCTCAGTTTGGGATTCTTTGAACAAACCCTCAAAGGAAATGAGATCTGTATAAGCCTCCCATGTCTGTAGGAAAATAAAGTAATTGTTTAAGAAAAAGAAAAAAAATGAACTAGGTAGAAAAACCTGTTTTCCTTTAAGTGGAAAGGCAGAAGTTAGGCTGTTTTAACATTTTGCAATTTCTCAGTAAGGACATCTGGGATTTGGATGCCGATTGAGATCTGAAGTTAAGAAGTGTACTATGGCTCAGTGAGGACATGCTCTATTAGAAGCCTAAGGTTGGTTGTAGAAAAGGTGGTTTTAGGAAATGTCCAAAAATTCTTAAAAAGAAAGAAAGAAATTAGAATAACCATTAAATTCAAAGGCACCAACTCTGAGTATTTTTTAAAAACATGACTTTCAGAAAAGTTTTGGCCTGCTCAGGCTGCTCTATCAGAATACTACAGACTAGGTGGCTTATAAATAATAGAAATGTATTTCTCACAGCTCTGGAGGCTGGGAAGTCCAAGATCAAAGCGCTGTCAGATTTAGTGTCTGGTAAGAGCCCTATTCCTAACTCATAGATGGCTATTTTCTCTATGTGTGGAAGAGTCAATGGGGTCTCTTTTATAGAGACATGAATACCACTGATGAGGGTACTGTACTTAAAACCTAAGCCCCTCCCCAAAACCCCACCTTCCAAATACCCTCACGTTAGAGATTAGATTTCAACATATGAATTTTGGGGAAATAGAAACAGCCAAAAAAACCAGTCTGCTTTTAAAGATTAGAAGCTTAGGAGCAGTGTTCGTAGCCTCTGACCCTATTGTAAACCCAAGGGGGCAAGACAGCAGGGGATTCCTGCTCCATGGACTCCAATCTTTATCTTGATTTTTATTTTCTCAATATCCATCCAACCCTGGAGATGCTAGTAAGGTGAACTGAATAAAAGGGAATCAGAGTTTCTGGCAGTTATCTGATATATTTAGGCATGAAAAGTGACTAAATTAGGAGATAGAATGGACTATGAAGACCACTATTGGTCACATTGTATTACAGAATTTTGGAAACAAGGTAAGGCAAAACAAGGAGAGAGTGTTAGGCATGAATAGCTGTGTATATTAGAGAATATATTTAGGTCTTGAGAGAGCCTCGGGAGAAGGTAAGGGGTTTCTTAAAGGGTTTTGCAATTCTGGCTCCAAGTCATGAGCAGACACAAGCAGGGCAGAGTGGGGACTTCACTGGTAGCCTGTGGTTAGGATTCGGTGCTTTCACTGCTGTGGCTCAGGTTTGATCCCTGCTCAGGCAAATAAGATCCCAAAAGATGCAGGGCAAAAAATAAGTAATAGAAAGTGTAATAAGATGAAGGGGCCAGTAGATTCTACACCCTCAAATTTCTTTAACTGAAATAATACATGGAGGCGTAGATGCTTGAGGAACCCTTGAGAATGAAAGCAAGGATGGTGGTTGCTCTGGGGTAGGACCAAGGAAGAAGGCTTGCCTGTCTCATAATTAAGATTCTGACTTGGTAAGGCCAATCTGTGTTGAGAAGTAGGACTCTATGGAATGGAAGGAAAGATTTGAGAAGTTAAGCTCATGGAGTAGAAAACATTCTAAAGGACTAGTGTTGGATTAGTGTATGTCTGCATGTGTCTTTGTGTGTTTATGCGTAAATATATGTGTTTGGAGGACAGAAGAAATGAGAATTAAGAAAGGCACTAATTACTAGTAAATAAACTAACTTTGAATGAAGAACAATGCAAGAACAATAATGATAGCTTATGGTGAACAGTCTTGGATTTGTGATCTCCAAAGAATTAGCTTCAGGACCAGGGACCAGGCTTGATCACTCAGAGCTTTTGTGTAGCAGAAGTTTTATTACAGTGAAAAAAAACAAAGAAAGATTCTGACATAGACATCAGAAGGGGGATAGAGAGTGCCCCACTTGCTAGTCTTATCAAGGCCTTATATACTTTTACCAGACCCACTCCCACAACATACATCTTAAATCAACAAGGTTAATCAGAAGGTTCTTGTTAAGAAGGAGAAACATGTCCTCGAGCAACATACATTGTTGTTATATACTCATATGGCAGAAGTCCTCTAGAAGGAGGTCACAATTAACCCCACCATAGAGCCAGAAGTTACACAGGACTGGGGAAACAGACTCTTGGAGGGCACAAACAAAATTCTGTGTGCACCAGGACTCAGGAGAAAGGAGCAGTGACCCCAAAAGAGATTGACCCAAACTTACCTGTGAGTGTCCAGGAGTCTGGCGGAGGCATGGGTTGGCGGTGGCCTGCTGCAGGGTCGGAGGCAGCAATGCATGCATGGGACCTTTTGAAGGAGGTCGCCATTATCTTCATTATCTCCACCATAGTTTAGCCTCAGGTCAAACAACAGGGAGGGAACACAGCCCTGCTATCAACAGAAAATTGGGTTAAAGATTTACTGAGCATGGCCCCGCCCATCAGAACAAAATCCAGTTTCCCCCTCAGTCAGTCGCTCCCATCAGGAAGCTTCCATAAGCCTCTTATCCTTATCTATCAGAGGGACAAGACAGAATGAAAAAACCACAATCACAGAAAACTAACCAATCTGATCACATGGACCACAGCCTTGTCTAACTCAATGAAACTATAAGCCATGTCATGTACGGCCACCCAAGATAGACGAGTCATGGTGGAGAGTTCTGACAAAACGTGGTCCACTGGAGAAGGTAATGGCAAGCTACTTCAGTATTCTTGCCTTGAGAACCCCATGAACAGTATGAAAAGGCAAAAAGATAGGACACTGAAAGATGAACTCCCCAGGTCGGGTAGGTGGCCAATATGCTACTGGAGATCAGTGGAGAAATAACTCCAGAAAGAATAAAGAGACAGAGCCAATGCAAAAACAACACCCGGTTGTGGATGTGACTGGTGATGGAAGTAAAGTCCAATGTTGTAAAGAGCAATATTGCATAGGAATCTGGAATGTTAAATCCCAAATCAAGGCAAATTGGAACTGGTCAAAAAGGAGATGGCAAGAGTGAATGTAGACATTTTAGGAATCAGTGAACTAAAATGGACTGGAATGAGTGAATTTAACTCAGATGACCATTATGTCTACTACTGTGAGCAAGAATCCCTTAGAAGAAATGGAGTAGCCATCATAGTCAACAAGAGTCCAAAATGCAGTACTTGGATGCAGTCTGAAAAACGACAAAATGATATGTGTTCATTTCCAAGGCAAACCATTCAATATCACAGTAATCCAAGTCTATGCCCCTACCAGTAATGCTGAAGAAGCTGAAGTTGAACGGTTCTGTGAAGACCTACAAGACCTTTTAGAACTAACACCCCCCAAAGATGTCCTTTTCATTATAGCGGACTGGAATGTGAAAGTAGGAAGTCAAGAGATACCTGGAGTAACAGGCAAATTTGGCCCTGGAGTACAAAACAAAGCAGGTCAGAGGCTAACAAAATTTTGCCAAGATAATGCACTGGTCATAGCAAAAACCCTCTTCAACAACTGCTAGGTAACAAGGCAGAAAGCTGCCTGGTTTTTCTATAGTTGCAAGGCAAGAGGATTGTTGCGATTACCCACCCAATAACATCTTCAAGGTTAAGCACTCAGATTCCATTACTAAACAGGAGCAGGAAGAAGAAGAAAGCCAGACAAGTAACTCAATAAGAAATGGATTAACTAATAGAAGATGGGCATGCAGTCTTTTGCACATGTAGTATTTACAGAGATTATAAAGCAAATTTGGAGAATAATATTAGGTATTTGTTCAAGTAGTAAATAATCAACCACACATATTTGAAAGAGAAAAGGTAAACATTTCTGAAGCTCGGAAAAAGAGAAAAAGTAAATGCGTTATGCGTTAGAGAAGGCATTTTCTCGGAGAAATGAAATCTGCTACAGACAAGCCAGGGCTCGAAAGGTCATTTTAAATAGCCAGGAGTCAAGGAAACATTTGAAAGTTTTTTATTTTTTAAATTCCTGGAACAAAATCGTCCCTGGTCTTTACATTCAGCGCTTTATTAAAGATACTATTAAAGGCACAGAATTTTGGGGTGCACTTGATTTCTCAATTCAAGAAAGGAGAGAAAGAGGAAGGTGGTGATGGCGGGGGTGGGGGTGGGTAGAGGGTAGGGGGAGGACAGGAAAGGAGTCGCTGAGAGGATTTTCATTTACTCATGGACTCGCCAGAGGAAACGGCGGGTAAAAACTGAGCTTCCTCAATTTCCTGAAGTGTTTTTAAGTGAAACGAAGAACATTTGAAAAAACCAGTTCTACCAGCAAAAATGTGGCAGCTAGTGAGGGAAGAGAAAGGAAGATGATAGGATGAGTAAAAGATAAGGAAAAGGGGAGACCACTGCTGAGAACGATGAGGAAGCCCATCCTGAAGTTATCTATAATCAGGCTCTCAGCCACGAGGTTTCACAAAAGCCCCCAAAAGACTACAATCACGGCTCTCGAGATGGGCCATTCATTCCGGAAGCCACAACTCGCTAGTAAGATCAATGCCTAAGAGAGAGCATAAAAAGAGAAAAGGACAGCAAGTCCTAACCCAAACAAAGGAATGGTTTTCCAGTTATGGGCACGGGCAACACAATGTATTCTAGACGCTGAACGGAGGGATTTTATTAGGACCATTTTCTGACTCTGTATTTTAAGCGCCTCTCCATTTTGCGGAAAACGTGGGCCGGGCTTCAGGTCTGGAAACTCCCAGAGGCGTCACGGCTGGTCTGAGCGGTTCCCAATCAGGTCCGAAACATCACTATATAAAACACGGCCTTGGGGCACTACAGCGCCGTAGCGAGGGTGGTTGCAGAAATGTCTGGACGGGGCAAGGGCGGTAAGGGTCTCGGAAAGGGGGGTGCTAAGCGCCACCGCAAGGTTCTTCGCGACAACATCCAGGGCATTACCAAGCCCGCTATTCGTCGTCTGGCTCGTCGTGGTGGCGTGAAGCGGATCTCCGGTCTCATCTACGAGGAGACTCGTGGGGTGCTAAAGGTGTTCCTGGAAAATGTGATTCGGGACGCGGTCACATACACCGAGCACGCCAAGCGCAAAACTGTCACCGCCATGGATGTGGTCTATGCGCTGAAACGTCAGGGACGTACCCTTTACGGCTTCGGCGGTTAAAGCTGCGTTTAACTGTCATATCTTAAAGGCCCTTCTTAGGGCCACCCACTAAGTCTGGTAAAGAGCTGTAGGCGCTAAAGTCGTTAGGTTTTGTGGGAAAGATTAGGGTCTCAGGTATAATTTGCGTATGGTCACAACCTCCAGTCTTTCGTCAGTATTTCCGTCACCAACAGTGGCAGATTTTCGTTTGATGTCGTTTCTTGTAAGCCAGGCAAAATGGTCTTTGTGTTGACTGCTCACACTTCAAGAGTAAATAGCTCACGAAGCAGTACGGCTAGCAATAACAAATATGAAGTATTAAGGGAAAAAGGTAACCAAGCTTCGTTTTAGTTAGCTATTACAGAGTTCTGGAACAGAACGTGGTGGCTGGGTTGACTTTAACTTCATTGCCTCCACTTAAACACTCCTTTCATGTTATTGAAGCTTGTCAAATCATGACAGCTTATATCTAAAATAATGCAAGATTCTCTAGATTAGCTGTCCCCAACCTTTTTGGCGGCAGCGACCGATTTTGTGGAAGACAGTTTTCCACGCGCCTGGGTGGTGGATGGTTTCGGGATGATTTAAGCCACGTTAGAAGCTCCAATAGTTTGGCCGCGTCATGCGAAGAGCCCACTCATCGGAAAATATCCTGATGCTGAGAAAGATTGAGGGCAGGAGGTGAAGGGGGCGACAGAAGATGAGATAGTATCACTGACTCGGACATGAGTTTGAGCAAACTCCAAGGGATAGTGAAGAACTGAGAACCCTGGCATGCTGTAGTCCATGGGGTCGCAAAGAGTAGGGACACGGCTGAGCAACTGAAGAGCGACGACTATTTATTGTGCACTTTATTTCTCTGGAGTAGGAAACGGCAAACCACTTGAGTATTCTTGCCTGGAAAATCCCATGGACAGAGACTGGTAGCCTACAGTCCATGGGATCACAGATTCGGACACTGAGAGACTAGCACACTTTATTCTTACTTTTATTTCATCAGTTCCACCTCAGATCACCAGACAGATCCCGGAGGTTGGGGACCCCTACTCTAGATAACAAATTTAAGAATTTGGATACATCCTGCAGGCTTTTTAAAAAAGCCAACAAGATATTTCCTATCTCACCACGTAATCCTAGAGTCCGAAGAAGAGGCGGGACAATGCTTCCTAAACCCAGAAAGAATGGGCGTGGAAGGGCGGGGTAGGCGAGGGAGCAGCAGTTTATTGTCCAATCAAGACGCGAGGTTCGCTATATATTTTGGGAAGACCGAGTGCTCACATCATTGTTAGGTAGTTGGCACTACTTACCAATGGCTCGCACTAAGCAGACGGCTCGCAAGTCCACCGGCGGCAAGGCGCCGCGCAAACAGCTCGCCACCAAGGCGGCCCGCAAGAGCGCGCCGGCCACCGGCGGCGTGAAGAAGCCGCACCGCTACCGGCCCGGCACGGTAGCTCTGCGCGAGATCCGCCGTTACCAGAAGTCCACGGAGCTGCTGATCCGCAAGCTGCCGTTCCAGCGGCTAGTGCGCGAGATCGCGCAAGACTTCAAGACTGACCTGCGCTTCCAGAGCTCGGCCGTGATGGCGCTGCAGGAGGCGTGCGAGGCCTATCTGGTGGGGCTCTTCGAGGACACCAACCTGTGTGCCATCCACGCCAAGCGCGTCACCATCATGCCCAAGGACATCCAGCTTGCCCGCCGCATCCGTGGGGAGAGAGCATAAATTTAGTGGTTTCTCCAAGTAACACATACCACCAAAGGCTCTTTTAAGAGCCCCTCAATTGTCACCAAAAGGGAGCTGTTCATTGTCGAGTATACATAATTACCAGCAAATGAAAAACGCCATGAGTTTTAAATGGAACGTATTGTGGACCCGAATATTACTGTGCCACGTCAATACTATGCAGAAGTGGCTGTATCCTGGGCTCCGAATCAATTGAACTGTTTCTCGGGGAAGCATTTTTTTAAAGTGATAATATTTAATCCTTGGCTAAAAGAAGTGACTGAAAGTGGTCCATTACTTCTTAATTAGTGCTTTCTGTGGACAGTTCTGTAATGACAAATGAAGCGCCTTCCCCCCACCTTTTGCCAAGTGCCATACAACTTAAGATAATGTGTCTCCTGTCTCCCTGTTGCAGGAAGAAATATTGGTCGAGGTTCACAGCAGCCAGTTGCCCCATTACTCAGCTTTCTGCGACTCACCTACAACAGTTGTAAAATGTGGCAAATGAATTAGTTTGTAGACCATACTAAGACGTTCCTGGCACTAAATGCTCGATGAATGTTAGCTATATTATGCCCTTCTTTTGTAAAGCAGACACCACCACCGCACCCTCCCCTCCCAGCCTTCCCAAGTTTTCTGAAAGTTTTGTGATTGAAACAGTGGGAAATGCTTGATTGAATCATTTTCTTAAGATCTTTTCTTTAGATCTGGGTTTGCATAATTCTGAAAAAGGCAGACCTGTAAGAAAAACATGAACTATCTGAGGAGGAATTCAAACTGTGAAAGCCATAAAGTAAATATTTTAGGTTTTGCAGGTAACATATAGTCTCTGTCACATCTTAAAAATATTCTTAAAAATACAGAAACTTACCTTGGCCATACAAAAATAAGCCACTGTCTAGATTTGGCCATAAGAGGCTATAGTTCCAACTCCAGGAACCCCTGAAGACATGAAGTGTCAGCCTACAGGTTTTCACAAGAACTGACTGTTGAATGTATGAGAGACCCTAATCATCATTGCATCCAGGGACAAAATCCTCTCCAAGCTTCCTCCTCCCAAAAAATAACAAACATTACCGTCCATTTCACCTCAAAGTTACTGCCTCAGGGCCCTTGGATGTTAATGTTTTCCTGAATTCTCTTGAACTTATATAACCTCCACTCACTCCCTTACTATCCAACCCACACTTATAGTCAGAAGCCAATTATTTCACTGAAAGATACAGGTCTATCTTCATTAAATATGCAGAAATATCCACACTGAGGTCCTACAAAAGAAGGTGTTCCTGACCATTCAATTTGTTAAATGTTGGTGGAAATGGAGTTTGAGGGAGAGCAGTGGAAAGTGCTGAAGCTCCAAAGGAGGAAAACAGCTTCTGAGAGACAGAGAGAGACCCATGCCAACTAAACAGCTTTTCCGGTGTGGCTGGAAGCCCTTGAATAATTTTTAGCCGATTTCAGAGTTTTTTTCTAAAATACATTTCTCGGTTAAGAAATTTTCTGTCTCATTTTAATGGATTTGCTTACAAATTAAAGGGAGAAAACTTCTCAATCAAAAACAGACTAAATTTGTTTGAATTTGAAGACAGGTCATTGGATTCTGAAGCCAAAGCAATTTCTATTCCTCATGGAAGAAGTCACTTTGACTACAGAACTAGTCCGAGCCGTGAAATCCCATTCTCTAAAGACATTGGCACCTGGAAACTCCTTGGAAGGCAAAACCGATTTTTAAAGTAAAATCTATATGCTTAATTTGTGGCTGTAGGCAACTGGCCATCCTGCACCTGTGTTATTTGCTGCCGTTCGAAGCAAAGTTTAAGCAAAACCAAGGAACCTAGTGTCTTTCCTCTTGCAAAAATCGAAGGCCGAACTTGGCGACAATGCCTTTTAAAAAACATTCACTTGACACTTAACTAAAACTTTATTGCAATATGCAACTACGTAGCTCGATGCCTTAGGTCCGGTGAATCTATAGGAAAAGCTGAAGGGGTTTTTTAAAATATCTTTCGTTAACTGCGCGTGAGTCATAAAAACACAAACAAGTATGTGAACTTGGAGGCTGTTTTCCTCCTTTGAAGCTTCAAAGAGTCAAATTCTGTACCACTGTTTTTAACATTTAATCAAATTTTGGGGACTAACAAACACAGTTTGGGAGTCCAACCACGACAGGCGGCTGCCTGAGGGCGGTGGATCGGACGTTCCACCAATCACAGGGCAGCACCGACTTATATAAACCCGGGCCGGCGCAAGACAGCATTGCAAAACTTGCTCTTTGGAATTTGAGTCTCTCTGCTTCTAGCAGGTTCTCCCATCGCAATGTCGGAAACCGCTCCTGCTGAGACGGCTGCCCCGGCGCCGGTGGAGAAGTCTCCTGCCAAGAAGAAAACAACCAAGAAGACTGCGAGCGGTGGAGCGGCGAAGCGCAAGGCTACCGGGCCCCCAGTTTCCGAGCTGATCACTAAGGCTGTCGCCGCCTCCAAAGAGCGCAATGGCCTTTCTTTGGCTGCGCTCAAGAAGGCGCTGGCAGCCGGCGGCTACGATGTGGAGAAGAACAATAGCCGCATCAAGCTGGGTCTCAAGAGCCTGGTGAGCAAGGGCACACTGGTGCAGACCAAGGGCACCGGGGCTTCCGGCTCTTTCAAGCTCAACAAGAAGGCGGCTGCTGGGGAAGCCAAGCCCAAAACCAAGAAGGCGGGGGCTGCGAAAGCGAAGAAACCCGCAGGGGCCACCCCTAAGAAACCCAAGAAGGCTGCAGGAGCGAAAAAAGCCGTTAAGAAGACGCCTAAGAAGGCGAAAAAGTCCGCGGCCTCTGGTGTCAAAAAAGTGGCCAAGAGCCCCAAGAAGGCCAAAACAGCGGCAAAGCCAAAGAAGGCTGCTAAGAGCCCCGCGAAGCCCAAGGCAGTGAAGCCAAAGGCGGCGAAACCCAAAACCTCCAAGCCTAAGGCAGCAAAACCCAAAGCTGCAAAGGCGAAGAAGGCGGCTCCTAAGAAGAAGTAGAAAGTTGGCGCTTGAGAAGCAAACCCCAAAGGCTCTTTTCAGAGCCACCCAGAGATCTCTGGAAACAGCTGTGCACTTTGATCTATTTTCTAATCGCTCTCCAAGCCAATATTCCTTCCCGTTAATAATTCCCATTTTCCCCCTACCAATAGAACTTAACATGCAGACCTTTATATATTGTACTGTAAGCGAGCAAACTAGCACTGACAGCCCGAAAACTAGCGTCTTGGGCTGCATGCATCAGTCCATGGGGTCGCGCTTTTCACTTTTATGGTATCATCTAGTGTTCTTGCCTGGATAATCCCAAGGACAGGGCCGCCTGGTGGATTGCCCGTTTATGGGGTCGCAGAGTCAGACACGACCGAAGCAACTTCGCAGACTAAGGTTAATTAATACTACTGTCCCAGCTCCTCAGCAGAAAAAGTAGGTGGCTCTGAAAAGAGCCTTTGGTTTAGAAGGCGTGGCTCTTGACCCCTTACTTCCCCTTGGCCTTGTGATGGCTCTCGGTCTTCTTGGGCAGCAGCACCGCCTGGATGTTGGGTAGGACACCACCCTGAGCGATGGTGACTTTGCCCAGCAGCTTGTTGAGCTCCTCGTCGTTGCGGATGGCCAGCTGCAGATGACGCGGGATGATGCGGGTCTTCTTGTTGTCCCGGGCCGCGTTGCCCGCCAGCTCCAGGATCTCGGCTGTCAGGTATTCCAGCACCGCCGCCAGGTACACCGGGGCCCCGGCCCCGACCCGCTCGGCGTAGTTCCCTTTGCGGAGCAGCCGGTGCACTCGGCCTACCGGGAACTGGAGCCCGGCCCGCGAAGAGCGGGTCTTGGCTTTGGCGCGAGCTTTGCCGCCCTGTTTACCACGTCCAGACATACTACAACTCTTCAAGACTACACCCGAAGAGACTAAAGTAAAAGAAAACTGCACATTTTATAGCTGCAGTTGGGCGCGAAAAAGAAGCTATTCCATTGGGTAAAGTTACAGTTAAAGGTGCAGAGTAAAGTGTAGGTCCTTAAAACGAACGTTTTCATTGGACAAAATTGAATGTGATGTCACTACGAGTATTCACCAATCAGACACAGAACGGTACTAAATCTAATTTGCATATTGCATGATTAAATGGACGCGCTGAGAGATCCTTCATTTTTTTTCTGCGATCTTGTAATTATCGTCAGTTATGCCTGAGCCAGCCAAGTCCGCTCCGGCCCCGAAGAAGGGCTCCAAGAAGGCGGTGACCAAGGCGCAGAAGAAGGACGGCAAGAAGCGCAAGCGCAGCCGCAAGGAGAGCTACTCCGTGTACGTGTACAAGGTGCTGAAGCAGGTCCACCCGGACACCGGCATCTCGTCCAAGGCCATGGGCATCATGAATTCGTTCGTGAACGATATTTTCGAGCGCATCGCGGGCGAGGCGTCGCGCCTGGCGCATTACAACAAGCGCTCGACCATCACATCCAGGGAGATCCAGACGGCTGTGCGCCTGCTGCTTCCCGGAGAACTGGCCAAGCACGCCGTGTCTGAGGGCACCAAGGCCGTCACCAAGTATACCAGCTCCAAGTGAGCCACTGACTTCTTGATCAGACCCCAACACTTCCAAAGGCTCTTTTCAGAGCCATTCACGGTTTCCAAAGAGAACTGGCACTTATTTTATCTAACTTTAGAAGTAGGTAAAAGCAGTATTGGGCTTCCCCGGTGGCTCAGCGGCGAAGAATCTACCTGTAATGCAGGAGCCGCAGGGAGATGCGGGTTCCATCCCTTGGTCGGAAGGATCCGCTGGAAAAGGGCATGGCACCCCATTCCAGTATTGTTGCCTGGAGAATCCTATGGATAGAGCAGTCCATGGGGGTCACAAAGAGTTGGACACGACTTACTGACTGAGCACGCATAGAAGCAGGTTGTCTTACCTTTAGATTTTTCACGTAGTTTGGTGCTGCATCATGTTCTTAAATTTAAATGTTTCACCCCTTTTGGTAACGGCACTACTGTTCACTTTTTTACATGGTCAGATTCTATAAGGGAAAAATCTAGAACATGTCAGTTTCTTTTCTGAGTCAGCTCAACAGTTCATTTCACTCATTTCTTCTTTACTTTGTAATAAGGGAGAAATTCTAAATGAAAAGGCAGTCTTTGAAACCTGGAGAGTAGCAGGATGGCATATTTTCTCCCAGTTCAGTTAATTCAGTGTTTTGTCCGACTCTGCGACCCCATGAACGGCAGCACTCCAGGCCTCCCTGTCCCTCATCAATTGCTGGAGTCTACCCAAACCCATGTCCATTGAGTTGGTAATGCCATCCAACCATCTCATCCTCTGTCGTCCCCTTCTCTTCCTGCCTTCAATCTTTCCCACCATCAGTCTTTTCAAATGAGTCAGCTCTTTGCATCAGGTGGCCAAAGTATTGGAGTTTCAGCTTTAGCATCATTCCATCCAAAGAACACCCTGAACTGATCTCCTTTAGAATGGACTGGTTGGATCTCCTTGCAGTCCAAGGAACTCTCAAGAGTCTTCAAAAGCATCAATTCTTTGGCACTCAGCTTTCTTTATAGGCCAAGTCTCACATCCATACATGACTACTGGAAAAACCATAGCCTTGACTAGACCAACCCTTGTGGACAAAGTAATGTCTCTGCTTTTTAATATGTTGTCTAAGTTGGTCATAACTTTCCTTCCAAGGAGTGTTTTTTAATTTCATGACCGCAGTCACCATCTGCAGTGATTTTGGAGCCCCCCAAAATAAAGTCAGCCACTGTTTCCACTCTTTCTCCCAGCAGGAGGTTCAATCTCCCAGCGGTGGTCCTTTAGTCGTTAAGTTGTTTCCCGCTGTTTTGTGACTAAATGGACTGTAGGCCGCCAGGATTATCTGTCCATAGGATTTTCCAGGCAAGAGCCCGAGTGGGTTGCCATTTCCTTCTTAGGGAAATCTTCCTGACCCAGGGATCGGACCAGCATTTCTTGCAATGCAGGCCAATTTCACTTAGCCACCAGGGAAGCCCATATATATTATTTAACCTCAGTTATATGCTATTTACTGCCTACTAGTTTGGCTTCCCAGGTAGTGCAGTGGTAAGAATTCAGACTCGAGGTTGGATCCTTGGGTCAGGACAGTCTTCTGGAGGAGGAAATGGCAACTCACTCCGTTATTTTTGCCTGGAAAATTGCATGGACAGAGGAGCCTGGTGGCCTGCAATTCATAGGGTTGCAAAGAGTCAGCTGTGATTGAACAAGAGCATGCACTTTGAGCCTAAAAATTGTTCTTTGTATGACATTGAACAATCAGGGAAGGGAGCAAGGATTAACATGTGTTAGGCCTTGAAGACCTACCAGCACCAAATTAACACATCCCCAGTTACTTCATCAGAAAGATTTAAAGAGAGTAGAAAACAGAATGATATTTACACTCTCTGTTTCAACATTTTAAATACCAAAGTCCACATACTACTTACAATAAATTTCCATGCTTCCAATGGTACTTAGTACAGCTGTGAAAAAAAATACTAGTTAACTAATGCACTATTCAATTAAGACACTATATGTCTAACTCAGAAAATACAAAACTGTATGACACAGAGAAGATCACTCTGTGGTGAAACATTTATTATACTTTTTATTTCTCAAATTAAATAATTACTTATTTTGTTGGAAAAAAAAAACACAAAAACTAATGTCTCTTTCATAGTAACATTTGTGGATCTCATCCAGCTTCCAAGAACACACTTGGAAGCAGTGTATATCATCTCATAAGGTCCTAAGAAAACTGGGGCTGCATTATTATCTCCATTTTACAGGAGACTCATGATGTTAGGCTGTACTCTGTAGCCCTACAAGTCCTGTAATCCCCCAACCTTGAGACCAAAGAAAATGTCTGGAGACAGCAACAGAGACATCAACAGTTTATTGGCTAGTGTATCTTACAGGTCTGAAGCAGAGTTCTAGAGTGACTCCCCGCTGTGTACCAACAGCAGACAGGACAAGGCAGCAGTCTTCATGGGGGTAGGGTGGTGAGGTGTATCAATTACAGTGGGAATGGATGTCATGTGAGCTCATCAACTACCAGGGAAACCAACAGATGACCTCCTTCACAGTTCCTTTGGTTAACAACCATCAAAGTTTCTCTTTATTAACCCAGCATGCTAGAGCTATTCTGTTCTAAGAATACAACAATCACTGGTTGGAACAGGGGGCAAGCACTGAAGAAGTTTAATCTCTATGATTAAGAAAAAAGGTCAGTCCTATGAGTGGGATAATGTAAAGCAGGGGCTTTTCACACAGGGAATGTACAGAGAGCAAGAGAACAGCTATCTTGTGTGGCCTGATCATACACATGGGTTCACTAAAGTAAAATCCAACATATCCAGCTAGCAAGTATTGGCATAACCTCAGTCTCAAATAGTTTTCTGGGGCCTATGCTACTTCTACCTGTTTAGGTTGCTTTCAGGTATACTCTTATTAGTTCAGAATATCAGAATGACCTGCTTTGGTACTCTATTCAGTTTTTCCATCTTTAGCATTTTGTTCTCGTATATTTCATTTACTTTATCTCCTTATACATCTGGAAGTTTTTTATTTAACTTGCTCTAATATTTTGTCATTTACGGGATTACTGAATGTCAGGGTTTATGTTATGGCTCTACTCAAAGATCTGCCCTCAAGGACTAAATTATATGGCATTTACATCTTGCTTTTGACATATGGGGGGAAAAGTCACGTTAGTTATTGGCTGCCATGTGTTAAGTGTATATTATCTTTAGATTCTGTGCATTATTTTTCTTTTTTTTCAATTAATTTTTTCAGTCTAAGGAGGTAAGCGCTAATAGTATCTTTGGTCTACAGGTAAAGAGACAGAGGATTGGGATTGTAGCATTATATTTATGTTACTGGCTGCTATGTTACTGCTACTGGCTGATTTCCTGGGTGGCTTAGACATTAAAGCGTCTGCCTACAATTCAGAAGACAAGGGTTCAGTCCCTGGGTAGGGAAGATCTCCTGGAGAAGAAAATTGCAACCCACTTCCATATGCTTGCCTGGAAAATCCCCTGGACGGAGGAGCCTGGTAGGCTACAGTCCAAGGGGTCGAAAAGAGTTGGACACGACTGAGCAGCTTCACTTTCACCTTCACCACTGGCATTAACAAGGTACTCCCATCTGGGTGTCTGGGTGGTTGAAAAAACAGAAAATTGTTTTCTCACTCTTCTGGAATCTAGAAACCTGAGATCAAAGTGCCAGAAGACTTACTTTCTTCTGAGGACCATGAGGGAAGGATGGGTTCTAGGCCCTCTCTTTAGCATAGATGGCCATGTTTTCCCCTCTGTCTTCACATATGTTCCCTCTATGCCTGTCTGTGTCCAAATTTCCTCTTTTAAGAGAACACTGGTCATACTGGATCAGGACCCAATCACTCTCCAATGACCTCATTTTAATTTAATTACCTATTTAAAGACTCTATCCCTAAATATGGTTACATTTTGATAGGGGGGAAGATTTTTCCCCATTGAAGCTGCCTTCCTTTAAGTAGAACAGCCCATAGAAATCAGGACCTTATGACTCCGTTCTCTGGACTAGGCCTAGTTTTGATCCTTTGGAATGAGGAGGACAAAAGAAACTAAGAATAAGGATAGGTTAATGTTTAGCATCCATTGCAAATAATTAAACAGCAGTCAGGTCTCATCCACAGTGAAAGTTTAAGCCTTTCACTTGGGGAAATGTGAATTGCTGACCCTCTAGGAAAATGAATATAAAGGGTCTTCCCAGCTGGGCTGCTGCTTCAGGGAGGGACTTCTTGTCAACTTCATTACCGCCTTCAAGGCAGAAATGATGGTCAGATAAGAGATATAATTCCATGTCTCACACAGAAGTTTTAGTGGGCAGGTTTCTCTCTGCTCCTTGGTAGCATGACATAACAGCAAATTGACACACATTTCCAACAGATGAAATACAGTCTATGTACAAGCACTAGATGAATTTAAGTTGTAATTTTCGAACACTGTCTTTTGGAAAAGTTAGAAACAGGTTTCAGTTGTTTTTTGTTTAAATTTCAGTATTATAATCAACAGGCAGACTTTGTTATACACACTTGTTTCCCACAGGAAAGGCAAAAGTTACTAATTGTGTGATGGTAAGAGTAGGGCTACAGGACCCTCTAAAGAGAGCTGGACCAGTGTTTGCCAAGAAAAAAAATAATAAACTGCCCTTTTTTTTCTTTTCTGTTCTTGGGAAGGATAAACTTTTTTTTTTCCCCCAAATAAAGAATGGCAACTTTTTCACTATGAAAACAAATACAAATGGCCCATCTCCATTTCTTTATTTGTTTTGAAAGAATGACCACAAAATACATCATTTTTACAGTGATGGCCACTACCATGAGGCTTAAAAACTGACTCTATCATTGATCCTCTAGCTATTTAGACAAAATACTCCCCTTCTCTATGCATTAGTTTGTTCATCTAGAAAATAGATATGGAATGAGAATGGCCTTAAAGGACTATTGCAAGCTTTCACCTTCCTACATAGGATAGACTGAAGTCTGGAACATTAGAGCAGCAGCACATGATACAGATAAATGTTTTATTCACATACATGTATTCATATACATGTATTCTATATTTCTTAGTTCCATCAAATTACAACTGAAAAACTATTCAAAGTCATGGTTTGTGGCTTTTAGAAGTCTATGTCCCACGGTGTGGCCACTGCCAAAATTTAACACTAGGTTTGAAGGAAGCAACAGCTACAGTCTCATGTAGCCTAAAGAGATAAGCATTCCACCTTAAGAAATGAGGATAGTGTTCAGGAATTTTCCTCCACCAAGATTTTGGATCCAATGAAAATGTATCAGAGGACTATCAGGATGACAGAAGTGAAGAATCCATAGTGGACGTTGTTCTGAGTACTCTCATGAGTTTAATTGCACTGATGGCTTCAGCAGGATCGCGAAGTGATGGATGTAGTTCTGGAAAACAAGGCATAAGTCAAAGTTTCAGGGAAAAAATATGTGATTACAGAGGTGATAGCTTTGATAAAAATGTCCTTGATAGTGAGGTAAAGGTGGTTGAATGTTAAGTGTTAAGCTCTTTGGTGTGAACTCTGCAAAAATATAGAGCCAGATGGAATGCCTAACGTTCAAAAGATTTGACTCAGATACAGCATGCACTTTTTTGAGATATATCCAATTTCCATGACTGAAGTGACTGAGCATGCATGCACAGTGTCGGGGATGGCTACCATAGAAGCTGATACACAGGATAATTTAAGGCTGCCTTGGGAATTAGAGCTTGGATGGATTTCAAAGAATGGAAATCATTAAAATGCAATTTGCTTTCCTGAAATGAAATTTTAGTGAACAAAGCATCAGTGAGATTCTCAGGAAGATCTTTTTTGAGACTTGATCCTATAGCATCACAGGAGGTTAAATTTCCCCTAATATAAGTACAATAAAACCTTAAGAATGCAAGGCCAGGCACCTTCTGGGAAGATAACTCATCTCCATAACATAGGGCACAAAGACTTGGGAAAATATGAATAGTGCGACATACCATGTAAACTTCTTATTCAGCTCATTATATAGTATTTGTTCCAATTGCTTATTATCATGGATTCATGGTTTTTTATATGCCAAACTATTCCAGTGGATGACTGTAATTGTTCTGTTTAAATCTCAAGTTAGCACTAGTTTCAGGTTTTCTTGCCTCTCTCATCTTAACTCTATTGTTACTCCAGACATGGGAGACCATCCTTGTGCTGAGTCAGCATACATGTTTTATACCCATCAGGACTTCCTTTGTCTCAAACTTGTAATTAGTTGCTCTTCAAGGACTTTAGATTCCTGAGTAGAGGTGGAAATCTCCAGACCAAGATTTATGTTAGACTGCTTTGTGTGATGCCTGGCTGCCTTAGAGAACTTAGAACACTGCGATAACAAACAAAAAAAATGTATTTTCAAAGGCTAAGGACCTGTTACTCTTTTCACTAAAAGTTCTTAATCTTTTCCCAAAATAGTTTTTTTTCAAATCAGACTCTTTTCTTCTTGAGCTGATAACTTCATTCTTCTCTGCCATGTAACACGTCACCTCACATTATCAAAACACTGTTCCACAAGAACTAACTAGTAAAAGACACTGATATATTTGACCTATATTTTAGATGCAACTCCAGATTCACATCACATATACATATTCCTAGTATCAAGGTGTAACTTTATAGTGAACATTGTCATTTTATGCATGAACAGGCCATGCCTATACTCTCAATTTTATATTCTGCATTATTTTCACAATTAAAGCAGACAGGATATAAAGTCATTTATAAAGAATTAAAACAGATTTTAAAAAGATCTTTAATGCGTATTTTTCTTCATTCTAAGCACATGAGGAAATCCTCTGGGAAAGATTTTGTCTCTGTTTTAATAAAACCTACATTAAAAATATTCTTTTTAATATGCCTAATATACAAACTCAGAAAGTTGAAATTATAAATCACCTAGTGGGAAAAAAATAATAGTTTCCAAAGATGTAGGTTATACCTATTAATTCTGAATGTGAGGTCTTAAGCAGATTCAGAGTAGTTTTCCACATAGTTAGACTTTAGTCTTAGGAAACTTTTCATGGCTACTCATTTATGTCTTGGCATATTGCAAATTAAATGTTAGGTCACCTATACATTTTCATATGCAATATGAACAAATGGTCATTTTTGTATCAACTGGTCACTTGATAGAATAACATACTTTTAGGGGGAAGCATTGCCACCTTGATTCCGGGTAAAGACCAAAATAGTTTTAAATATGCCATTCCTGAGGACCTAAAATGAAGAGATGGAATTTTATCTTCCTTTGAGGATGGGAGAACAGTCCTTCTATTTTAAAAAAATTTATTCCAATTAATACAGCAAAAGTAAATCCCAGAGACATACTGGAAAAAAAAGAAAGAAACCAGGGTTTGGAGAAAATGGCAGAGTTTTTCCCATTAAGCCTCTTGGCCCAGAACTCTCCGTTAGGATGGAGTCACAAACGACACTGTTAGTAAATTTCAAACTGCGCGCGCAGAGTCTGGATTGGCTATAGACAAAACGTGGCACCAGCCTGCTCAGGGCGTTAACTTTAATTAGGTTCTCACTTCCGCTTGGTTTGCTTCTGCCTTTTTAACTTAATACTTGGCAAATTTAAACTCAGGGAAAGGGGAAGAAAGCCAGCAGCGCTTCACAAAGAAAACATAAGTGAATAATGCGATTTGCAATTTTCTTACTGTGTTCCAAGGAACTCCTTACTCAGGCACACACACGTTAAAATTAAGGATGCAGGGGACAAGCCATGGTCAACGAAATCTTTTGCCAACTTCAAACGTAAAGGAGAGCTGATTTTGCTTTGGGACAAACGGTATTTTCTTCTCTTTACTAAATTTGTCTGATAATGAACCTGACCTTTCTCGACATAAACATATAAAAACGTCTCCAGCGTTGCTGCAGCACCTACATTACAGAGGAAGCAGTTTCTAACAAGTTCAAAGGAAATGTGAACAGAAAGAATACCTAGGGAAGACAGAAAAGATGGCCACCTGGAAGCCAAAGAGAAGCCTGTGCAGAAACCACCTCTGTTAACACTCTTGGGCGTCTGCCTTCCAGAACTGTGACAAATAAATTTCTCTAGTTTAAGGGAAAACAAAAAAGGAACTTATTACTTAGCAGCATATAAGGAACACCTACTGAATAAGGTGAGTGCCAGTTCTCTTTAGAAGACTGAGTGGCTCTGAAAAGAGCCTTTGGGTTGTAGGCCAAGCCTTACCGATCACTCCGTGGCGGGCCGGCTCACTTAGAGCTGGTGTACTTGGTGACGGCCTTGGTGCCCTCAGACACGGCATGTTTGGCCAGCTCTCCGGGAAGCAGCAGGCGCACGGCCGTCTGGATCTCCCTGGATGTGATGGTCGAGCGCTTGTTGTAATGCGCCAGGCGCGACGCCTCGCCCGCGATGCGCTCGAAAATATCGTTCACGAACGAATTCATGATGCCCATGGCCTTGGACGAGATGCCGGTGTCCGGGTGAACCTGCTTCAGCACCTTGTACACGTACACGGAGTAGCTCTCCTTGCGGCTGCGCTTGCGCTTCTTGCCGTCCTTCTTCTGCGCCTTGGTCACCGCCTTCTTGGAACCCTTCTTCGGGGCCGGAGCGGACTTAGATGGTTCAGGCATGGCGGGGACTTTACTGCCAAACAGCCCCAAAACAACAGGAAGAAAAGAGAAGCCGTAAGAATTTGCTTCCTTCACAGCTTCTTAAAGGAGGCAGTGAGTAATGCCAAGCGTCTGATTGGTGGTGGATGCTGGAAACGTCACATAATAGTTTTGTCCAATTAAAACAAGCGTATTTCAAACTCACGGTTTCATTGGGTTAGGTGAAACTGCAGCTTTAGCCAATGGTCTACCGTTATTTTCGCGCCCAGTAAAGACTATAAATAAGATAGGTCTGCTTGTATACTTATACTTTTTACACTGGTGAGATTGTATCTTCGTCATGTCTGGTCGTGGCAAGCAAGGAGGCAAAGCTCGTGCAAAAGCCAAGACCCGCTCCTCGCGGGCCGGGCTCCAGTTCCCCGTGGGCCGAGTGCACCGCCTTCTCCGCAAGGGTAATTATTCCGAGCGGGTCGGGGCCGGGGCCCCGGTGTACCTGGCGGCGGTTCTGGAGTATCTGACAGCCGAGATCTTGGAGCTGGCGGGCAACGCGGCCCGGGACAACAAGAAGACCCGCATCATCCCGCGTCACCTGCAGCTGGCCATCCGCAACGACGAGGAGCTCAACAAGCTGCTGGGTAAAGTCACCATCGCTCAGGGTGGTGTCCTGCCCAACATCCAGGCGGTACTGCTGCCCAAGAAGACCGAGAGCCACCATAAGGCCAAGGGCAAGTAAAAACCTGGCATTGTTTGCAACTCAAACCTGTTAAAACCAAAAGGCTCTTTTCAGAGCCACTCACTTTATCAGCAAAACGAGCTGTACTTTCAAATTCCCATTGTTTCAGATACCAAGGTGTTAAGTAATCCTATAACAAAATTTGCTAACTCACATAAACGTAGGTCGTTATCCCCAAAGTCTTTAAATTGACTTGAAGTTTTAGGTTAAATCTATGGGGGCAGAATTCTGTAGTTCCTTTACAGGGTAACATGGCTATCGGAGACAAAACCTTAGGACCATATGACGGGCCTAGCTCCGCTCCTAATTCAGTTGAATTTTAGGGCGCACCACTCACCCTCCTAAATGAGAATACGATAGTAACCCAGCAAGGTAAATTACTTGTTTCAAGTAACTTCAGGCAAAGAATACACCTTGTAGTGGGCTGTTTACATCAATGCTGGTGAAGTAAAAGACGTGAGTTATTCATCCATTAGGAAGATGTGCCTTAACAGACAAAAGTAGACATTGTAAATCACATTTATAAGATAAATCAGCAAACTAGGTTCTTACAGTCCTAATGCTGTCAATGATTCTTGTTCCCCTTTTCCCCCACTACCATCACTTACCTTTAGTTAGTAGTTTAGTCCTACTAACTAAAGAGGGCCTTCAATTCTCCACACCAGGTAATCTAGTTTTCATTATGAATACATTTTAATGAAAGGAATTACAATCGCATTCCTAGTCCACTGGAATAAGTTTTCTGAGTCTCCTGAAATATTTTTATTTCCTATGTTTAAATCTCAACTGCAATCACATGTAAATAATATTCTTTGAAATAACAGTGACCACAACAATCCTTTTTCTTTTTAATTTAAATTTCTTTGATGTTGGAAGAATCGCATCCTGATTTCAGTGAATCTAATTATTCAGTTTTTTCCTCTTAAAAAGTCATTTGCATTGAGTCTGTAAACTTTAAACAGCTCTATCTCAGAACTAGAACTCTCAAGAATAAATGATACAGCTGCAAGGAAAGCCTATGAGATCTTCATGTTTTAATAATAAAATATGCTGTGGTTATAGTTATTGATGTTGATCATACAAGAAGTAACCCTTGTATCATTTCTATTCCTTACAACAAGGACCATCACACTGTTAAAATAATGCCTTTATTATTAATGGTAATCAATGAACCTATAATCAAATAGTTGATAAATGAATATAAATTGTGTTTAAAATAAAATATTCAAGTGTGATATGTCATTACTTATAATTCCACATATTAACTGAGCTTTTAAAATTGGGCTACCCTTGTGGCTCAGCCGGTAAAGAATCCACCTGCTATATGGGAGACCTGGCTTCCATCCCTGTGTTAGGAAGAGTCTGATTCCTGGGTTGGGAAGATCCTCTAGAGAAGGGAACAGCTACCCACTCCAGTATTCTGGTCTGGAGAATTATATGGACTGTAATGGACTATTAATCCAATTTCATTGGATGAAGCCCTTACTGTTCTTACTATCTGCACAATCAGAAAGAAAATAAAACTTATATTTAAAAATGGAGATAACACAACTTTCCAAAAATCTTGCCAAAATAATTTATATATTTCTTTCAATTAGATCCTGAAGAATTCCGTAATTTATGCTGCAAAGTCTTCATAAGAGGTACACTTCAGTTTGAGTGGCAGAAGATTTATGAAAGTATTAGTTAAACTTTGTTCTTGACATTGGTCTTCCCATTAATTTCCCTCTCTGAAGACTGGACTACTATGCAGGTATTGGGCAGTATCTTCCCATATTACATTTTTTGGTGTATTATTGGGGAGAAAGAATTTTCCTCTACCCTTCCAAGGTTCTTTTACAGGTCTAATAATCAAATTGACATGATGAGATAGATTAACAGAAGAAAGATCAAATTGAATTTCATACATATGGAAACACCACACACGTGTGAAGTTCAAAAAAAGAATGTAAAATGTAGTTTATATCCCATTCTGAGCTAAGGAATTAGACAACAGCTTCTAAGTACAACAGGGTAATTCACAGAACAATAAGAGAAAAAGCAAATACTGGATAATTAGTTTGCCCCACCATGCAATTGAGTCACTCAAATTTTTCCCTGGTAATAATTCTGGGAAAGTAAAAGTATCAGTTGCTCAGTCATGTCTGATTCTTTGTGACCCCATGGACTGCATCCCACAAGGTTCCTCTGTCTATGGGATTTTCCATTCCATAGAGTTCTTTGAGTAAGAATACTGGAGTGGGTAGCCATTTCCAGTTCCAGGAGACAATCCTGACCCAGGGAAGGAACTCAGGTCTCCAGCATTGAAGGCAGATTCTTTACCATCTGAACCACCAGGGAAGCCCGGAAAGACTCCCATTTTGAATTCTAGATAGTTAAGAGAGGAGCAGAGTTTGTCTTGAGATTACAGGGTCTCAATTTACATTTACATTTAAAGTCACTCAGTCGTGTCTGAATCTTTGTGACCCCATGGACTATACATGGACATGGAATTAAAAGACACTTGCTCCTTGGAAGGAAAGTTATGACCAACCTAGACAGCATATTAAGAAGCAGATATCACTTTGCCAACAAAGGTCCATCTAGTCAAAGCTATGGTTTTACCAGTAGTCATGTATGGATATGAGAGTTGGATTATAAAGAAAGCTGAGCACCGAAGAATTCATGCTTTTGAACTGTGGTGTTGGAAAAGACTCTTGAGAGTCCCTTGAAATGCAAGAAGATCCAACCAGTCCATCCTAAAGGAAATCAGTCCTGAATATTCATTGGAAGGACTGATGCTGAAGCTGAAACTCCAATACTTTGGCCACCTGATGCGAAGAACTGACTCATTGGAAAAGATCCTGATGCTGGGAAAGATTGAAGGTGGGAGGATAGAAGGGGATGACAGAGGATGAGATGGTTGGATGGCATCACCGACTCAACGGACATGAGTTTGAGTAGGCCCTGGGAGTTGGTGATGGACAGGGAGGGCTGGTGTACTGCAGGCTACGGGGTCGCAAAGAGCCAGACACAACTGAGCAACTGAACTGACTGACTGATTGAACTGGACAATACAGTCGATGGAATGTGCCAGGCCAGAATACTGGAGTGGGTAGCCTTTCCCTTCTCCAGGGGATCTTACAAACCCAGGGCTCCTGCATTGCGGGCAGATTCTTTACCAGCTGAGCCATAGGGGAAGCCCAAGAATACTAGGGCACGTAGCCTATCCCTTCTCTATGAGATCTTCCTGACCCAGGAATCGAACCAAGGTCTCCGGCATTGCAGGGGGATTCTTCACAAACTGAGCTATCAGGGAAACCAAAAATCTGACACTTGTAGTTCGTTTCCTCCTGTCTCTCAGTGAGTCATTTCAGTTGCTCAGTCGTGTCCGACTCTTTGAGACCCAATGGACTGCAGCACACCAGGCCTCCCTGTCCATCACCAACTCCCAGAGCCTACTCAAACTCATGTACATTGAGTCGGTGATGCCATCCAACCATCTCATCCTCTGTTGTCCCCTTCTCCTCCCACTTTCAATCTTTCCCAGCATCAGAGTCTTTTTCAATAAGTCACTTCTTCGCATCATGTGCCCAAAGTGTTGGAGCTTCAACTTCAGCATCAGTCCTTCCAATGAATATTCAGGATTGATGAATATTAATTACATGGTGGAATAATAAAGAGATTGAGAGATTTGGGGGACCAGTAATTTGGTCTTCCCTGGTGGCTCAATGTTAAAGAATCAGCTTGCCAATGTAGGAGACAAAGGTTCAATCCCTGGGTCAAAAAGATCCCCTACAGAAGGAAATGGCAACGAACTCCAGTATTCTTGTCTGGGAAATCTCAGAGACAGAGAAGCCTGGCTGGCTATAGTCCATGGAGTCATAATAATGTTTGCACAATTGAGCGACTAAATAGCAACAATTTGGAAGAAGGCAGGGACTCTGGACAGGGGCCAGCATTAAGGACAGAGAATTATGGAGCCTTCAATAATACAAATTTCTGAGGTTCTCAAAAAATGTCTTTCCCCAAAGTTGTTTTTGTGGTTTTAAAAAACTTCTCCATTCCCAGACCTTTATCTATGCTATTTCAATTGTTTATATGAATATATTAGTTTTACTCATTCTGTGACTGAGAGCTTCCTGTAATAAGAAACAGATTTACAAGAGAAAAACAAGTTTAAAACCATGTATGTCTGATGTATACATAGAATACACAGAGGGGAACTGAACCTCTGTTCTGAACTTCAGAAGTGGCCTGAACCACTACTTTAAATATCATCTTCAGCTACAGACAAAATATGTTGGAGATAGTGGCATTTATAGGGATTGAGCAGGAAACCCAGAGTAAACCAGGTGTGGCAGATTTAAGTCCTGCTCCTTCCTCAGGTAAGTTTCTTGTGAGTTATTAATATCTTTCTCTTCCTGGCTCAAAGAAGGAGATACTCTTACAAATGGAGATTTCTGACATAAATGTAAATTTCCTTTAGTGTATGTGTCAGCTGCTCAGTTGTGTCGGACTCTTAGTGATCTCATGGACTGTAGCCTGCCAGGCTCCTCTGTCCATGGGATTCTCCAGGCTAGGATACTGGAGTGGGTAGCCATTTCCTTTTTCAGGGGATCTTCTTGACCCATGGATCCAACCCAGGTCTCCTGTATTGCAGAAAGATTCTTTACCATCTGAGCGACCAGGAAAGGTTTCGGTATTAAATTGTTTTTATAGCTTCTCCTATGTCTGCTTTTTCTCAAAACCATCAGCTCATTATAATTCATATGCTGAAGAAGGATATTTGGGAGTGACATATTCTGGTACACTTTGTTAGAAATGGCAGTATAGTATATCCAAGTATAGTGAAGTAAATTTTTACTAAGTGGAAAAAAAAAATTTTTTCCAAAACACTGATTACTTGGAAGTTTGTTAAAAGTATTACAGAGAATTCATAAGGTTAACAAGCAGGCGTTAAAAATACACTTTCTCGTTAAATAGGGGAAATTGATGAAAATGTAAACAGTGCAAGAAGTTTCCAAAATGCCATTTATGGCATTGCATACATTTTCTTTGAAAGAGTATGTGCTTTTATCTGTTCACCAAAATACCAAATAGCTACTAGCTGTGAATTATTACTTTATCACCTGCCTTCTCTGTATATTTTACAGAACATTCTTGTTTTGTGCTCGCATTCAAAAGCAATTGCTAGTTTTAAAACAAGGTAACAAGAGTCACCTCAGAACAAAGGAACAGAGAAGGCCTCTTTTTTGGCGGGGGGGGGGGGGGGGGGGGGGGGTCTAATTCCCCTCCCCCACTTAAGGCGTAACTTCCCGCCTCCTTCTTTCTTCAGGTTCTCAGTTCGGTCCGCCAACAGACGTATAAAGGGGCATCGCGGGGCCTGGAAGTTGGGCTTTTTCCAGTCTCCGGGTTTTTGCAATGTCTGGTCGCGGCAAAGGCGGAAAAGGTCTGGGCAAAGGAGGTGCCAAGCGCCACCGCAAAGTTCTTCGTGATAACATCCAGGGCATTACCAAGCCTGCCATTCGGCGCCTAGCTCGTCGTGGTGGCGTGAAGCGGATCTCCGGTCTCATCTACGAGGAGACCCGCGGGGTGCTGAAGGTGTTCCTGGAGAACGTGATCCGCGACGCGGTCACTTACACCGAGCACGCCAAGCGCAAGACTGTCACCGCCATGGACGTGGTCTACGCGCTCAAGCGACAGGGCCGCACCCTCTACGGCTTCGGGGGCTGAGTATCCGCGTTCCCCGGTATTCAACAAAAGGTCCTTTTAAGGGCCCCCACTCTTTCATTTGAGGAGCCGTGATGCTTTGCTTTTCAGTTTTCTTTCTTCTGTTACTCTGTATGCTTCTTGAAAGGCTTAGGAGCACTATTTCTACCCTTTGTTGTGAGTATTTAGTTAACATTTTACGCTTCCAGACAATGTTTAGAACATAATTTTGTATTTTGTAACCTATTCAGTGGAATATTTGGTCTAATAGCCTAGACATTCATAAGTGGAAGCAAATGTCACCCAAATATATGTGGCTTAAGATTTAGTGGTATTTCTCTTGGGATACAAGAGAATGTCTACCAAGGGAGAGAGAAAGACTCCGAGTTTAGACATGGAGTCTTACGGTTCGATCACAGTGATAGCTCTATATGTCCTCATGACTGTTCAATAGTCATTAACGCTAGTGGGGAAGGATGATAAAGTACAGGCTCACTGTAATATCCGGCAGAACAGTTGGTGAGGGTGGGATGCAATTAAAAAGGATTTCAACAAAAACAAAGTCATTACAGAAATGTTCTGTACAATGAAAAACTACAAGGCAGCTTTATAAACCAGAACAACGAATTTAAAATTTAAAAGATCCTTGGTACAGAATTGGAAAGGATTAAGATTGGGATTGAAATAGGAATAAATTGGAAAGGAATAAGATTAGGAAATCCAGACCTAAACTCTGAAGGAGGTCTTAGCATTTTCCTAGAATCTTAGAAGCTATAGAAAGAAACCCAAGGTCAAGGGGGAAACCTTGACTAATGTAGACACACATTCCAAAGAGTGATTGCCTCAGCTCAGTTCAGTCGCTCAGTTGTGTCTGACTGCGACCCTATGGACTGCAGTATACCAGGCTTCCCCGTCCATCACCAACACCCAGAACATACTCAAACTCAAGTCCATTGTTCGGTGATGCCATCCAACCATCATCCTCTGTCGTCCCCTTCTCCTGCCCTCAATATTTCCCAGCATCAGGGTCTTTTCCAATGAGTCAGTTCTTCGCATCAGGTGGCCAAAATATTGGAGTTTCAGTTTCAGCATCAGTCCTTCCAATGAATATTCAGGACTGATTTCCTTTAGGATGGACTGGTTGGATCTCCTTGCAGTCCAAGGGACTCTCAAGTCTTTTCCAACAACACAGTTCAAGAGCATCAATTCTTTCGTGCTCAGCTTTCTTTATAGTCCAACTCTCACATCCATACATGACTACTGGAAAAACCATAGCCTTGACTAGATGGATCTTTGTTGCTAAAGTAATATCTTTGCGTTTTAATATGCTGTCTAGGTTGGCCACAGCTTTTCTTCCAAGGAGCATCTGTAGTCTTCATCAGCAGTAATTTTGGAGCCCCCAGAAATAAAGTCTGTCAGTGTTTCCATTGTTTGCCCATTTATTTGCCATGAAGTGATGGGACCAGATGCCATGATCTTAGTTTTCTGAATGTTGAGTCTTAAGCCAACTTTTTCACGCTTCTCTTCCACTTTCATCAAGAGGCTCTTTCCTTCTTCTTTGCTTTCTGCCATAACAGTGGTATCATCTGCATATCTGAGGTTATTGATATTTCTTCCGGCAATCTTGATTCCAGCTTGTGCTTCATCCAGTGCAGCATTTCTCATGATGTACTCTGCATATAAGTTAAATAAGCAGGGTGACCATATACAGCATTGATGTGCTCCTTTCTCGATTTGGAACCAGTCTGTTGTTCCATATCCAGTTCTAACTATTGCTTCTTATTCTGCATACAGATTTCTCAGAGGGCAGGTCAGGTGGTCTGGTATTCCCATCTCTTGAAGAATTTTCCACTGTTTGTTATGATCCACACAAAGGCTTTGGCATAGTCAATAAAGCAGAAGTAGATGTTTTTCTGGAACTCTCTTGCTTTTTCGATGATCCAGTGGATGTTGGCAATTTGATCTCTGGTTCCTCTGCCTTTTCTAAACCAGCTTGAACATCTGGAAGTTCATGGTACACATACTGTTGAAGCCTAGCTCAGAGAATTTTTAGCATTACATTGCTAGCCTGGAGAGATGAGTACAATTGTGCAGTAGTGTGAACAATCTTTGGTGTTGCCTTTCTTTGGGATTGGAATGAAAACTGACCTTTTCCAGTCCTGTGGCCATTGTTGAGTTTTCCACATTTGCTGACATATTGAGTGCAGCACTTTCTCAGCATCCTCTTTTAGGATTTGAAATAGCTCAACTGGAATTCCATCACCTCCACGATTGTTGTTCATAGTGATGCTTCCTCAGGCTTTCTTGACTTTGCATTCCAAGATGTCTGCTCTAGGTGAGTGATCACACTATTGTGTTTATCTGGGTCGTGAAGATCTTTTTTGTATAGTTCTTTGTATTCTTGCCATCTCTTCTTAACATCTTCTGCTTCTGTTAGGTCCATACCATTTCTGTCCTTTATTGTGCTCATCTTTGCATGAAATGTCTCTTGGTATCTCTAATTTTCTTGAGATCTCTTGTCTTTCCCATTCTATTGTTTTCCTCTATTTCTTTGCATTGATCACTAAGAAAGGGTGGCAATTGCCTACATGTAAAAAAAAAAAATGACAAAATGACTAGGTTTACATATTTTTATATCTGAAGCTAAAAATTCCGTTGTCTCATCAATATTTAATCTTTGTAAAATCAAAGGCTAAATATTCATCTAGCCAGTGTCCCAACTCAGGAATATTTTTTCAACAACCCTAGCCCCATCTCTGAAACACTATCAAAGATAATAGGATCTCTGTTTTCCAGAAAGAGAGGGGGCTAACTTCCATTGTTACAAGATTACAAATTGCCATGTCTACTAATTTTTGAGCAGATTGTATCCATTTAGCTGTATAAAAGAGAGTGATTTCTCTCCTTGCTTTGCAATCCCTTTAGCAAAATTGCCTGTGATGTTCTTCACATTCTGGTTTAACGCTTATTTAGTAATAAAGCTTTTCTGTTTTTACTCCCTTTGTGCAGAGGTTTTTCTGAATTGGGAGGTATTACTTTTAGCTATAGTCCTACATTTTCTGAGGATCTATTACTATTTTTGTGGCTTTCCATCGATGTCTTGAATAATTCTGATAGAAGTCTCTCGGTTCTTAAACAAACAAAAACCCCCACAGAAAAAAAATCCTTAAATATTCAGCACATAATTTAATACTATCTTATATGTAGTGTTTTAGTATTTGTCTTTAGAAATATATTATTATATTTATAGCCTGATTTCTTTTTGATATTACCTTCTCTAAACCTGGACCACCAAATTTTGAATCATGAAGCCATTAAGATATTACCTATTTAACACTTAAGGTTTGTTCTCTCGTTTACATTTGTAATTAGGCATATATAATTGTGACAATTGTTCTGTTGTATATATTGTGCAATATTTGAAAAAAGAGGACAAATCAAAAACAGAAACTATACATCCCTAAATTAACCAAGTAAAATGTTATCAATGTAAATGTTTAACAGTTATACTTTTTAAGTTGGGTGAACCATACTTGCATGCATATAAAGGACACATTGCCAACAGTTTGTTCCTAAGTATAAATACCTTCTCATGGGAGGCAACAATAGCAAATACTTACAGCATATATCAAAGGGGAAATGTCAATATCCTCACTATAATACCATATCTATACTGGGGATTCTATCCCACTCCATACTGATAATATTAATTACTATTATACATTGACCAGGCTGATGGTTGCTGTTTTTCTTTACAGTTATCTCTAAGACCCCGCTACAAAATATTGGGTTTCCCTTGTGACTCAGCTGGGAAAGAATCTGCCTGCAATGTGGGAGACCTGGGTTCTATCACTGGGTTGGAAAGATCTCCTGGGGAAGGGAAAGGCTACCCACTTCAGTATCCTGGCCTGGAGAATTCCATGGACTATAGTCTGTGGGGTTGCAAAGAGTTGGACACAATTGAGTGACTTTTGCAAATTATAGATCTGAAATAGAGGTTTTCAGAAGAAGCATCAAAAGAGCTTTAAAAAATAACTGTACCTGATACTGTCAAGCTCTACTACAGGATTTCTTTAAGATTTTCCAAGCCATATTACAAATTTTAGAAAAATATTTAGGTAACTGAACTTTTGATAAACTGTCAGGAATACTAACAATGTTTTTGAAAATATAAAATACACGTTGCTGGGTTGTGTTTACAAAACAATACAGAAGAGTGATTGGATTTTGTTAAAACTCCTTTTTCATAGGAATGTGATTAACACAGGCTTAAAACTAAGCGTGAAAGTGTTACTCGCTCGGTCGTGTCTGATTCTTTGCAACCCCATAGACAGTAACCTGCCAGGCTCCTCCGTCCATGGGATTTTCCAGGCAAGAGTACTGGCGTGAGTAGCCATTCCCTTCTCCAGGGGATCTTCCTGACCCAGGAATTCAACCCAAATTTCCTGCATCTCCTCCGTAAACAAGAAGGAAGGCCTTCATCCCTTTGCACTGTGTCATATAAACAGACCAACTTGTTGGTTCAGTGGTTAAGAATCTACCTGTGCTTTAGAAATCCAAAGGCAACAACTACTGAGCCCATGTGCAGCAACTACTGAAGACCACAAGCCCTAGAACCCGTGCTCCACAAGAGAGTAGCCCCAGCTCTCTGCAAGTAGAGAAAGCCTGCATGGAGTAACAAAGACTCAGCACAGCCAGTAATAAATAAAAATAAATATTTTTTAAAAAGCAGACCAAGTTGAACAAAAGATACAAATTTAAATGTTCTATTATATACCTATCAAAGAGTCTGGTCATGTTTGATCAAATTCTTGATCTTGGCTTCCTAAACATTTTGAAGTATGTATTTCTTATACTATTTGCAGAGCTGTAGTTCTGCTGCAGAGGAAAAAGTGAAACTCAAAAGGTGCATTAAGTATTTTACATGATTCAGCGGTCATCCATCTCTTTGAACCCTTATTTTAAGCCTTAACTTACCCCATGTCTTTCTCCTTGTCTCAAGCTGTATGTTTAAATTTATTTTTAAAAAATCAGGCATCTCTAGCATTTTAATTTGATTTGAGTCTTTTTATGCCCTGGGAGAACTTGCCTCATAGTTTCATTGGAGGCTCCCAGGGCATCAAGGTAATTTCCCACAGGTTGGTGAGGGATCAAATATGGAAACAGGGAAAACACTAAAGATATTAAAGCAAGTAAACTAGGAGAGAGAAGATAGTCCTCCCACCGAGATGGGAGCATGGTGGTACTGAGAATTGATGTTTCCATATATATTTTGAAGGAAAAATCAGGAAGATTTCTAGAAGAAATGAATGGAGAATGAAGTCATTATCAATTAAATCAGGGAGTGATTTAATGAAAGATTAGAAAGAGGGAATACCAAAGATTCTAGTTTGGGCATATTAATTTTAGGATGTCAAACATCCATGTGAAGAAAGCAGTTAGGGGATAGGAGGGATTTCCTGGCAGTCTGGTAGTTACAATTCAGCACTTTCACTGCTGAGGCCCTGGTCAGGGAACAAAGATAGCACAAGTCACTTGACCAAAAGAAAAAAGACAGAAGAGAAAGAAAGTAATTGAGGTTATGTCTGTCTGGAGTTTAAGAGAGAAGCTGAGTTGGCAATATAAAGTTGGAAGTCATTGATATACAGATGGTATTTAAAGTCTGAGCTTGGTCAGATCTTCAAGAGGGTGAGTATAGAGCAAGAAGCAGTAAAAACTTAGGCCTGTATCCCCCAACATTAAGGGTCTGTGGAGAAGAGATGAACTAATAAAATATACAGAGCCTCTGATAAAATAGAACCAAGTGAAAAAAGCATATCAAAGAGAAATTATAGGATCAATTATGTCAGTGTTTCCAATAGATTAAGTAAAATGAAGATTAGCTATTGGCCATTGGATGTATCAATAGGAAAATGATTTTGATGATTTTATATTACTTACTTTCTGTCTTTTTTCTAGTAGAAAAAAAGTGGGGACTTTTCCCCCTCGTAATATCACCGGTGCCAAGTACAATGTCTGAAATCTAGCAGTTATTCAATAATTAATAAATAAATTAATTAGTTAACTAACATTCCAGAGAAGGCAATGGCAACCCACTCCCGTACTCTTGCCTGGAAAATCCCATGGACAGAGGAGCCTGGTAGGCTGCAGTCCATGGGGTTGCTAAGAGTCGGACACGACTGAGCATCTTCACTTTCACTTTTCACTTTCTTGCATTGGAGAAGGAAATGGCAGCCCATTCCAGTGTTCTTGCCTGGAAAATCCCAGGGACAGGGGAGCCTGGTGGGCTGCCATCATTGGGATCGCACAGAGTCAGACACGACTGAAGCGACTTAGCAGCAGCAGCAGCAACTAACATTCCTGCCGCTGTCGACGGACAGCTCTTCTTACTGACTGTCCTACAGTGTACTCACTAGGGTAGAGTCCTGAGCAAGCAATGGAACTGTGTTAAGCAATACATGCTAGTCCTCAGGGCATTTAGTCACAATATATATTTTTCTATTTGTTTAAGTTTTAAAGACTATGGTTTTTTTTTTAAGGGTAGTTTTCCTAGTATAGCTGGAAAGGAAAGCCAGGCTGTTTACCTAGGCTTCTGATGCCTCGATTCTATAACCACTGAACCTAGCAGATGTTTATAGCAAGATCTTTCTATGCAACAAACTTTAATTCATTGACCACAAATAAAATAAACCCTTGAATTTGAACTCAATCCTCTCTTTGGAGAAAGGTAAGAACTTGAATTCCTGAACAAGACCTCTCATCGCAACAAAGACAGATTGATGCTTTATCTCTTAATTTGGGTCTGAACCTTGGGGCTGAGAGTTCCACAGCCTTTGATTGTATTCTCTTAAAGTTGAAACCGATGAAAAAATGATATTAAAAACCAAAATTTGCCCTTAGATTTTAAAAGGCCTGTGGAACCAGGAGAAATGAGAGGTGCTGATAAGTTGTATTTGAGAAGACACAATCCCACAGATTCTAATAACTGGTCTAGGGAAACATCAGTTATTAATATTTAAACAAACAACTTTCTCATAGTAATTCTTATGTGCCTCCACATAAGAGAGAGATCTCATGCCCACGTGATGTCTGAGTTCCTTTATGGCAAGTAAATTCTATGCCATTCAAAAAAAATGAGACGAGGTTGATAGAAAGGGAGAACAGGGAGTAAGAGAAAAACAAAAATTACAGCAAACCTATCAGTTATGCTGTGATCATCCTTAGAAAGCTAAGGAAGGCTCCTCCTCCTCCCCTTTATTTACCACCCAGATTGTGAATACAAATGAACAGAATGATATTGGAGAAATAATCAAAGTGATCCTTATCACTCAATTGTATACATGGAGAAGCTAAGGCCCAGAAAAATATATAACTTAAAATTCATTATCACTAAGGAACGATTTAATCCCAAATCATCTGCTCCTAATGATTATGCTTAAACTTTTCACCATCTTGCACCCCTTTAGTTGATTTCAATAGTAAAATCACAGTAAGTCGGAAAGAGAAAAACAAATATCGAGTATTAACTCATATATATGGAATCTAGAAAGATGGTACTGATGGACCTATTTTCAGGACAGCAATAGAGACGCAGACATAGAGAACAGATTTGTGGACACAGTGAGGGAAGGAGAGGGTGGGATGAATTGATTAGTGTTGAAACATACACATTTAGTTCAGTTCAGTTCAGTCGCTCAGTCGTGTCTGCCTCTTTGCGACCCCATGAATCGCAGCACGCCAGGCCTCCCTGTCCACCACCAACTCCTGGAGTTCACTCAGACTC
This sequence comes from Budorcas taxicolor, assembly GCF_023091745.1. Taxonomy (NCBI): domain Eukaryota; kingdom Metazoa; phylum Chordata; class Mammalia; order Artiodactyla; family Bovidae; genus Budorcas; species Budorcas taxicolor. The sequence continues at coordinate 29,796,559 of NC_068920.1, read as the reverse complement.
ATGTCCATCCAGTCAGTGATGCCATCCAGCCATCTCATCCTCTGTCGTCCCCTTCTCCTCCTTCCCCCAATCCCTCCCAGCATCAGAGTCTTTTCCAAGGAGTCAACTCTTTGCATGAGGTGGCCAAAGTACTGGAGTTTCAGCTTTAGCATCATTCCTTCCAAAGAAATCCCAGGGCTGATCTCCTTTAGAATGGACTGGTTGGATCTCCTTGCAGTTCAAGGGACTCTCAAGAGTTCAACACCACAGTTCAAAAGCATCAATTCTTTGGCACTCAGCTTTCTTCACAGTCCAACTCTCACATCCATACATGAACACTGGAAAAATAACAGCCTTGACTAGACGGATCTTTATTGGCAAAGTGATGTCTCTGCTTTTCAATATGCTATCTAGGTAGGTCATAACTTTTCTTCCAAGGAGTAAGTGTCTTTTAATTTCATGGCTGCAATCACCATCTGCAGTGATTTTGGAGCCCCCAAAAATAAAGTCTGACACTGTTTCCACTGTTTCGCCATCTATTTGCCATGAAGTGATGGGACCAAATGCCATGATCTTACTTTTCTGAATCTTGAGCTTTAAACCAACTTTTTCACTCTCCTCTTTCATCAGGAGGCTTTTTAGTTCCTCTTCACTTTCTGCCATAAGAGTGGTGTCATCTGCATATCTCAGGTTATTGATATTTCTCCCGGCAATCTTGATTCCAGCTTGTGCTTCTTCCAGCCCAGCGTTTCTCATGATGTACTCTGCACAGAAGTTAAATAAGCAGAGTGACAGTACACAGCCTTGACGTACTCCTTTTCCTATTTGGAACCAGTCTGTTTTTCCATGTCCAGTTCTAACTTTTGCTTCCTGACTTGCATATCGGTTTCTCAAGAGACAGGTCAGGTGGTTTCAGAATTTTCCACAGTTTATTGTGATCCACACAGTCAAAGGCTTTGGCATAGTCAATACGGGTCTGCTTAGTGATGCCAAATCAGACTTTTCACAAGATGAAAATAAGTACATTTTTCATGAATATATTTACATTGGTGACCTAAAAAATTAAGAAAAAATAAACATCTGCACTGCATATGTGGGCCAGAAATTTTGTGCTTTTGCTTTATCTGAATCCATTACTATAACTGTCCCTTCTCAATTCTTACCACCAGTGGTATTCATTTCACCAAATACAGAAACACCTAATGAGGACCAATTATGAACCTCGCCTTTAAAAAAAACCACCAAAAGTAATGTAAAAATATTCTTTTTAAACTAACTCACTTGATTTTATGAGTATACTAATTTCAAGTCTTCTCCCAGAATTCCCTTGTAGTCCAGTGGTTAAGAATCTGCCTGTCAATGCAGAGGGCATGGGCTTGATCACTGGTCCTGAAAGATTCCACATGGCACGAGGCAACCGAGCCCAGGTGCCACAACTACTCTAAAGCCCGCGAGCCCCAACTATTGAGGCAAGACGCTGCAACTACCGACAAGTGCCGGTGCCAGACTCGATTGTACTTTGTTAAGTGTACGGCATGTTAATCGAAATTTTCGAAGTACCCTACTCTTAATAGGGTGGCTTAAATACAAGAATTGTGTTTGGGGTTTTTTTTGGTAAATAAAAATAAAGGTACTTGGTATCAAACTTTTATATTGACTAGCTACGTCCATTAGATAGTCATGCAACTTTAGGCCCCAACCAACCTAGTATGAATGTATTAAGATAAAAGCTTGACGGGGCACGGGATACCGCTGTACAAGGTGGAACTTGGCGCGCACGCGCCCTGGAGCAGAAACAAGACGGCCTTTTTATTCTTCGCACTTGATGAAACGAGAATTACAGCTCCTTACAAGGGCAATTGGGAAGCCCTGAAAAGGGCCTTTTGTTAAGTGAATGGAAACAAAATGAATACTCAGCCGCCGAAACCGTAGAGAGTGCGGCCCTGACGCTTGAGGGCGTAGACCACGTCCATGGCGGTGACAGTCTTGCGCTTGGCGTGCTCGGTGTAGGTGACCGCGTCGCGGATTACGTTCTCCAAGAACACCTTCAGCACCCCGCGGGTCTCCTCGTAGATGAGGCCGGAGATGCGCTTCACACCACCACGACGAGCCAGGCGCCGAATAGCAGGCTTGGTAATGCCCTGGATGTTATCACGAAGAACTTTGCGGTGGCGCTTGGCACCTCCTTTGCCCAGACCCTTTCCGCCTTTACCGCGACCAGACATAGCGATAGACCTGAAGACCGATAAAGCCTAACTTCGAAGCCTGGGGATGCAACTTTATACGTCTGTTGGCGGACCGAACTGAGAACCTGAAGAAAGGAGGAGGCGGGAAGTCACGCCCTAAGTGGGGGAGGGGAATTGGGCCAAAAAGGAAAAAAAAAAGAGGCCTTCTCTGTTCCTTTGTACTGTGGTAACTTGTTACCTTAATATTTAGAATTGATTTTGAATGAGAGCGAAAACACGAATGTTGTGGAAAATAGAGAAAAGGGGAAGTAATAAAGTAATAACTTGTTATCGCACCGCACACAGATCTCCCCTAGTAGCTAATTTGGTATTTTGGTGAACAGATAAAAGCGCAGACTCCAAGAAAATGAATGCTATTCTATATATGGCCTTCTAAAACCTCTTTATACTGGTATATTTAAATCAACTCCCCTTGAGTTTTTAATAACAAGTTAATGTCTGCTTATTATTGCTTACGAATTTTCCATAGCACAGTTTTAAACAGTTCTCTACCAATTCCTTAATCAGCAAGATATTTTAATATAATTTTTTTTCCTGCTCTTGAAATACCACGTTTAACATTCTTAGAACTAGTACTAAAATTCTGTTCTCTCTATTACAGTTTCTAAATAATCTATTTGTTACATTCAGAATTAATTTTGGGATAGATTATATTTTGTCTTTGATCAACTCTCCACCCAGCAAGATTTATGGATTTATTTCCCACTGAGTATCATTTTAATGTAATTTCTGTAATATACTGAGAAAATTTGTCCTTCCTGGTGAGTTTCCATTAGAATGTTTTCGACATTGCAAAATGTTTCAAGAAAAAAGAAAAGAAAACTCCTTTGGGCTTTTCAGAGGCACCAGGCTTTCCTGCCAACATAGGGAAGGTGCATTGTTTCAAAGATAACTGAAGAGGTGAAGGAAATTTAAAGTTCTCCAATTCTTCACTCTTAAACTGGCATAAGAGAAAGGACTCAGGATTATTTTTCAAACTGCTCTTTAGCCATCTACTACCTTTAACAACGCTTATCATTTTACAGTTTTTTTATGGAAGGTGGTGGAGCAGGGTGGGGTAAATTGCAGAGAGAGGGATCTAGAAGAGAACCTAAAAAACTATGCTGTCGCATGACGAGTCATCAAGTTCTGTAAATCCTCTATCTTAAAATTACTGTACATCCCAACTATAAAGGTTGAGATTTTAACAATGCACGAGGTTCTGGGGCAGCTGCGGCTTGGAGAGCAAGCACTCAAGACACACTGGTGGTGAAATCGGCCTCCTTGTCATCTAATATCTAAAACTACTAGATCAGCCTCTTCAATTTCAAACGCAGTAAGTAGAAAAGTAGTGAAAAGTTCCAACCAGGAGAGCCGTGAGCCACACCGGGTTTCATGACCTCCGGAGAAGAGGATTTCGATCAAGGGTCAGAGACGAGGCTTGATCGTTTCAAGCTTACGTGAAACAAAACTTTATTAACGTATAGAGGGATAAAAGAAGCTTCTGACATCAGAAGGGGGCATGAGGAAGGGACAGAGTGACTCCCTAGCTAGCTCTTCAGGTCAGTTCAGTTCAGTCGCTCAGTCGTGTCCGACTCTTTGCAACCCCATGAATCGCAGCACGTCAGGCCTCCCTGTCCATCACAAGCAGTTAAAGAATCACCTCAAATCTGAGTTGCATCAGGCCCCTTTTCCATAACAGGCATTTTGAGATAGCACTGGCATAAAGTGAGTCATCCCCTGCCATAAAACAATTGACATGAAATTTAAAGAAAGGCAGGTTACCAGCAAATACATAGTTTAATTACCATAGCTTAAGAGAAATTTTCCTTGAATAAGACAACAATGGTTTGTTGAGCCATTATTTGTTCAAGGTTTGAGTCTTAGGCTGAACCTACTTGAAGACAGGCAGATTCCAAGGCAAATACATCGTTCGTTAACACAGCTTAAGAAAAAGATTTCCATAAGAAAAACCCATTGGTTAGCTCAAGGTTTGGGAAAGGTTTAAGTTCAGGCAGAACCAGGTGTCATCATGACAACACAAAAGAAACCTTTTAATTTTGTATGCTGCTGCTGCTGCTAAGTCGCTTCAGTCGTGTCCGACTCTGTGCGACCCCATAGATGGCAGCCCACCAGGCTCTGCTGTCCCTGGGATTCTCCAGGCAAGAACATGGTGGAAAAAAAAAAGAAAAGTCTGCCACTTGGAGTCTATTTCCTCCGCTTGGGGACCCCTAGCCTTCCAGTTACCCTCTGTGTAGCTTATTGGTTATACTGCCAAGAACCAATTCTATGTTAGAACTGTCTCTTTGACTTGCTTCTCCTTGTTATAATCATACATAATGAGCTGCCTCAGAGGATCCTGGCCCTCGGCCTGTTAAATTGCCTTTGTTCACGTCACAGATAATCTAAACCGCCCGCCTGTGGATGGCTACGAGAAGTTATTAACACATGCCTTCCCTGATGCTGGCCATTCCCGGAGATGGCCCTTTTTACTTCCTTATTGCCTCTCCCGCTTCTGCTTTTTGACTTTTCCAGATACCGAGATGGTTATTAAGACATTAGTCTGCCATCATCTCGGTTTAGGCGGCTTTCTGAATAGTATCTCTTACCTAAAGTTTGTTTCTGAGGCTCATTGGCCTAGAGTGCGGCGAGCAGCGAGTTTGGAGCCGGCAATGAACAAGACACAGATGCCAGATAGCTTAATTGGAAGACCTTAACTGTAAGATCACAGAAAAACCCAGAAATGATTGTAATGCTCACTTACACTGCAACGAGTTATCGCCAGATACTTTTGCAAAGTGAAACTTAAACCTTTCGTCAAGAAAAAAAAAAAAAAATCACCGTATTGTAAAAACAAAACAACCTCTCAAACAGGAAACATCTAAAATCACTTATAAATTGAACACTTCAAAACCAGTTATCAGTGGACAGGCCCTTTTATAGAAAAGGTAGGTGGCTCTGAAAAGAGCCTTTGGGTGAGAAGAAATCTGACTACTCTGCAGGCAGTCCCTCACTTGGAGCTGGTGTACTTGGTGACCGCCTTGGTGCCCTCGGACACGGCATGCTTAGCCAGCTCCCCAGGCAGCAGAAGACGCACGGCCGTCTGGATCTCCCTGGATGTGATGGTCGAGCGCTTGTTGTAATGAGCCAGGCGCGACGCCTCGCCCGCGATGCGCTCGAAGATGTCGTTGACGAAGGAATTCATGATGCCCATGGCCTTAGACGAGATGCCGGTGTCCGGGTGGACCTGCTTCAGCACCTTGTACACGTACACGGAGTAGCTCTCCTTGCGGCTGCGCTTGCGCTTCTTGCCGTCCTTCTTCTGCGCCTTGGTCACCGCCTTCTTCGAACCCTTCTTCGGGGCAGGAGCGGACTTCGCTGGCTCAGGCATGGTGAAGTACTGCAGTCACAGAACCACGATAGAAGGGAGAGCCGAAAGGCACCCTTTTAAGGACAAGGGTTTATGCAAATGAAGCGCAGTAGAGGTTTCTGGTGATTGGTGCGCCTTCTGCGTGACATCACAGCTCAGCTTCGCCCAATCAAGGTAGGCATTCTGCACAGTCGCATTTCCATTGGTCTAAACAAAAGTAAAACGGTAGCCAATCGTACAGCTTTCTTTTCGCGCCCAGCGTGGGTTATAAACTTTCCGTTTCTGTATTCGCTTGTCATTCTCGAGGGTGACCGTTGATCCTGAGTTATGTCTGGACGTGGCAAACAAGGCGGCAAAGCTCGCGCCAAGGCCAAGACCCGCTCTTCGCGGGCAGGCCTCCAGTTTCCGGTGGGCCGAGTGCACCGCCTTCTCCGCAAGGGTAACTACGCCGAGCGGGTCGGGGCCGGGGCCCCGGTGTACCTGGCGGCGGTGCTGGAGTACCTGACGGCCGAGATTCTGGAGCTGGCCGGTAACGCGGCCCGGGACAACAAGAAGACGCGCATCATCCCGCGTCACCTGCAGCTGGCCATCCGCAACGACGAGGAGCTCAACAAGCTGCTGGGCAAAGTCACTATCGCTCAGGGTGGTGTCCTGCCCAACATCCAGGCGGTGCTGCTGCCCAAGAAGACTGAGAGCCACCACAAGGCGAAAGGCAAATAGAAGTCTGGATTACTTCCCAGTAGTTCAAAGGTCTCAATCAAACCAAAGGCTCTTTTCAGAGCCACTTAAAAGTTTCCTTGGAAGAACTGAGCACTAAATTTTAAACCTTAGATCCTATAAGATAATAGAGAATAAACATGTATTAGACAAACTTGAAACTTCGGAGACAGTCACTTTTGTTAAAGTGTACCATGTAGTCTGTAAACTTATCCATCACCATTGGCAGATACGAGGATTTATTTACTCGTTAAATATTGCTACCCTGTGCCAATTATTGAGTTGGAAAGCACAAAAGTTAGGATGGAAGATTTATTCCTTTCTATGGCAGTTTTAAGGCTTTTTGATTTTCTGGGTTTTAGTAATTAAAGGTTTCGTGTGTCCAGGGAGCAAATCAAATCTGTTTCTTAGGCCAAAGGCCATCATTGGAAGCGTTAGTTTTCTGAAAAACCTACTGAAAACAGTGGGGCCTAGTGGGACTCCCAAACATGGTGGCCCTTTCTCCCCGTTTCTTGTAGGCAAAACTAGCCTTGACTTCCCTGAGTTCCAAATAGCAGATTTGAACAGTTGCTAGTCTAAGGAGCAGACTAGAAATCACCTGAGGCAAGATTGAAGGGATCAGAGAAACTCATCAAGATTAGGAGACCCGACCAACTGATATCCTGAATACACCCTGACCTTGTCAGCAACCACGCCCTTGAGAAGTATAAAACTCCTTTTCAAATCTTCCCAGGTTGGGACGGTTTTTTGAGACAAATTTACCTGGTGGCTCAGACGGTGAAGCGTTGGCCTACAATGCTGGAGACCCGGGTTCAACCCTTGGATCCGGAAGATCTGGAGAAGGAAATGGCAACCCACTCCAGTATTCTTGCCTGGAAAATCCCATGGACGGAGGAGCCTGGAAGGCTACAGTCCATGGGGTCGAAATGAGTTGGACACGACTGAGAGACTTCACTTTGAGACAAGAGCCCTTGTGTCTCCTCTTGCCTGGCAAAGGAATAAAACTTTTCTACTTCACCCAAAACAGTCTCCGAGATTCAGTTCTGTACTGATGTACGGAGAAACTGAGCTGATTTCAGCATCGCTAATTTCACGTCAGCGTACATTGTTTTACATCGTTGAATACGGAAATTTTAAATCTTCAGGTCTTTTATCGGAAAAGTTAGCTGAGGTACCTCGTAATTATACCCATTGGTTTAGTTTTGTGTTCTAAAGTATTTTCCTAGCTCCCTTGGACCCATCCACACAAACTGAGATGTCGATATAAGGTAATGGTCATACGTTTTAGGATGAAAATGCTAAATTCTACTGTTAAAATGCCATCTTCTTGGTCTTTTTATTGTGTTAAAGATCTTGATGTACTGATGGAATTAGATAGTTTTCCACTTACTTTGAAGTAGAAAAAAAAACAACTTGCCAGGTAACTTCTAGGCTCTGAGGGGAAGGAGATGACCAGAAAAATTCAGATGTCAGGCAAGGAGCTTATCCCAAGTTTCTGCCAGTGGCTTCCCAGGTGGCTCAGTGGGGAAGAATCCACCTGCTAATGCAGGAGACGAAGGGTTCGATCCCCGGCTGGGGAAGATCCCCTGGAGAAGGAAATGGCAATCTGCTCCAGTATGCCTGGAGACTTCCATGGACAGAGGTGCTTGGCAGACTACAGTGCATGGGGGGTCATAAAGAGTCAGACACAACTTAGTGACCGAGTATCACACATGCATGCAAGGAACTATTATAGATGCAAACTCATGGGATGTGTGGTAAATATACATTATTGGTGGGGATTTAGATTCTTTAAAAACAAAGGAATTACATTCCTAAAATAGAAAAATCAATTATGTTGCAAGGGAATTGTTCGAAAAGAAGTTCAGGCAAGGATGTGTTTCTTTATGAAGTAATAACTTGAATTCCTCACACCCAAATCAAATTGTTTTGACTGAAAAACAATTTAAGCTCTTAAAATTTGTGTTTAGAGGAAAGTTAAGGGGTGATGGTATAGAGCTGCATTCATTGTCTTAATATGGTAAAAACCAGTGGCCCTGGGCAATGGACATGTGGCTAACCTGAAAAAGAAAGTGGTGGACATGTTATATGTGTACACTGTATTTTGAATGGTTAGTGCAAAATTTAAAAAGAATGTGAAATATCTAACAATTATATTGATTACATGTTGAAATGAAAATTTTAGGTATACTGGGTTGAAATATTATCTAAAAGAACTTCTCCCGTTTTTTTATTTTATTCTAATATAGTTGTTGCTGCTGCTGAGTCATGTCAGTCGTGTCCGACTCTGTGTCACCCCATAGATGGCAGCCCACCAATCCCTGGGATTCTCCAGGCAAGAATACTGGAGTGGGTTGCCACTTCCTTCTCTAATGCATGAAAGTGAAAAGTGAAAGTGAAGTCGCTCAGTCGTGTCAGACTCTTCGCGACCCCAGGGACTGTAGTCTATATTTCTCATGTAGTGTGTATTTATTTTTTCTGAAAAGTGCTATTATATAGCAAACAATTGTACAGGAAAAATTGAAAAAAAAATATTGAGGTCAAGGCCTTTGGGCAACAATCGAAAAATTCGAGTCGGCATCACCGACTAGATGGACACAAGTTTGAGCAGGTTCCGGGAGTTGGTGCTGGATAGGGAAGCCTGGCGTGAGGCAGTCCATGGGGTCGCAGAGTCGGACACGACTGAGTGAAGGAGCACTGACTTGAGTCAGTCCGGTTACCGATTGGACAAACTTGGTCGCCTTTTGTCCAATCAGCTTCTGACACGCTCTATAAATATGTGGCTAGGTGAGATTCCTTAAGGTTGCTGACGCTATGGCTCGAACTAAGCAGACTGCTCGGAAGTCTACCGGCGGCAAGGCGCCGCGCAAGCAGCTCGCCACCAAGGCGGCCCGCAAGAGCGCGCCGGCCACCGGCGGCGTGAAGAAGCCGCACCGCTACCGGCCCGGCACGGTAGCTCTGCGCGAGATCCGCCGTTACCAGAAGTCCACGGAGCTGCTGATCCGCAAGCTACCGTTCCAGCGGCTGGTGCGCGAGATCGCGCAAGACTTCAAGACCGACTTGCGCTTCCAGAGCTCGGCGGTGATGGCGCTGCAGGAGGCGTGCGAGGCCTATCTGGTGGGGCTCTTCGAGGACACCAACCTGTGTGCCATCCACGCCAAGCGCGTCACCATCATGCCCAAGGACATCCAGCTTGCCCGCCGCATCCGTGGGGAGAGGGCGTGAGCCTGGACGTGTCTCCTCAACCCCAAAGGCTCTTTTCAGAGCCGCCCACATACACAATGAAAAGGGACTGTTATCTTGCTATTTACTCCTAGTTTTCTTTGTGGCAGAAAGTGTTACGCTTTTACAACATCCTAATTTTGCTCGCTGATATGGTAGTCGTGTTTCTGGCTGGCGTTGTGAAACGTAGGGCCTATAATCACCACGTGGAATTTGGGGTGAATCCATTCTGCACCTTGAGATAAGTATTGAGAGTTTTCCTTACCAGGAATCCGCCTTTGTATGGAAAGGGAGACGTTTGGTTCAAAGTGGTTAACTCTCCCTCCCCACAACCGCGGGCACGTGTAAGACCAATTTTTAGTCAGTGTAGGTTTTTAATCAACTAAACCAGGACGTCTGGGTTCGGGAACAGAATACCAAGTCAAGAGGGGCCCAGGACAGATGCCCTTCCTGCTGGCTGGGTAGGGCACCCTCACTTGAATATATGCAGTTATTATACCGATGTGATTTCTCAGTTTTCATTACTTGAAGATTATTTTCAGGGAAAGGTAGTAGCCCTAGTTATGTGGATATTTCTAGTTACGTGGACACATATTCCAGGTCTCGAACCACCATTTGTTTTCCTTCCACCTAAGCTTTTCCGGAATTTAGTTTCATCATCCCATAGTGTGTGCGTGCGTGTGTATTCAGTCGTTGCTGACTATGCGACCCCATGAACTGTAGCCCGTAATGGCTGACAACGAATACACCAGACCATTTTCGTTCATGCTAATGTTGGTAGATGGTGATGCCTATAAGAATCACTGGGGGAGTAAGGACGATGATGATAAGTCTGGGATATACATTTTTAATTTCCCAGAGATCTATGAGTATGCTGCTGCTGCTGCTAAGTCGCTTCAGTCGTGTCTGACTCTGTGCGACCCACAGACGGCAGCCCACCAGGCTCCCCCGTCCCTGGGATTCTCCGGGCAAGAACACGAGTCGGTTGCCATTTCCTTCTTCAGTACATGAAACTGAAGTCGCTCAGTCATGCCCGACTCTTCGCGACCCCATGGACTGCAGCCTACCAGGCTCCTCCGTTCATGGGATTTTCCAGGCAAGGGTACTGGAGTGGGTTGCCATTGCCTTCTCCACTATAAGAGTATAAGAAAGTAAAACAAATAATAAAGACTATCAGAAAGTAGATGAATATGCATGTCTGAACTTGAATTAAGTCTGGGATGGACATAAAGATTTGGAAGTCGGCCTACAGTTCATGGGGTGGCAGAGTCGGACACGACTGAGTGACTAACATATAAGATATATAGAGGATTTAGAACCAAAGGAACGACCTAGAGATCCATCCCTCTGACTTCTCTCTTGTGACCTCTCTGCTTTATTTTCCAATAGCGAACTTTTTGTCATTTGCCTGCACATACAAGCCACGAGTCTGGTGACACTAGTTTCCTGCTGAAATCCCCATGTTTTTCCTCTATTTCCCAATTTCCTTTAATCCTCAGACCAAATGTCCCTTCTCAGTCTTGTCTATGCTCCTTTTGTATTCTGTGCTTACTTCTCTTGCTACATTGTACTTTATTTCCTTTTGTTTCTCTTCATTCGATTTTCTTTAGAACAAGCAGTATCTCATTACTATATCAACGTATGGTACTTCTTAAGTGTGTGGCATTTGTTGAAAACAAGTACGTTAACATTTAATAGAAGAGAAGTCTTTGTGTCTGCAATCTTTGAGAAGGCCAAAATGCTCAATGGCATAAATGTTCCAAACATGTCTCATATTCTGGAATTAGAGGACCTCAGGCCTGACTACCAAAATCTTGTATTTATTATTCTGAAAACTTTTGTTTTTTTTTTTCAGTTTAAAATTAAGTTCTCATCATTAGTGTTCTTGGAACCAATAGGATGCATCACCATCGTTGTTACAACCCAGCTTGTACTTTTCTAGCCCAGGTAACGATATCAATACTTTTGCAAGGCTATCTTCCTAGACACTTCGATGGTTTCTGCATCTTTCACATAAAACCACTGAAGGGCCCTCTCTAACATGCGACTTAGGGAATGAAAATTCACACCACATACTTAAAAGTTTCTCATACGGACCCCTAGTTAAAGGCAACCAAAATTTAACATTTAAGTTTGAAACTTAGCCTAATACAAATGTTCTCTTGTTCACAACTGCCCGGAAATACCAATTCTGAAATACAGACCAGAACATGCCCTTCACGACCGGAGAATGAAGTTGCAAGTTTCAGTGCTGTAATAAACATTAGTTTCAAGTGCAATAAATTGTGTTACTCTCTTCTATGATGATAGAAGTGGCTCTGAAAAGAGCCGTTTATTTGGTAGTTTTCAATCTTCGTTCTTTACTTAGCCTTGTGGTGGCTCTCAGTCTTCTTGGGCAGCAGCACCGCCTGGATGTTGGGCAGGACACCACCCTGAGCGATAGTGACTTTGCCCAGCAGCTTGTTGAGCTCCTCGTCGTTGCGGATGGCCAGCTGCAGGTGACGCGGGATGATGCGCGTCTTCTTGTTGTCCCGGGCCGCGTTACCGGCCAGCTCCAGAATCTCGGCCGTCAGGTACTCCAGCACCGCCGCCAGGTACACCGGGGCCCCGGCCCCGACCCGCTCGGCGTAGTTACCCTTGCGGAGAAGGCGGTGCACTCGGCCCACCGGAAACTGGAGGCCTGCCCGCGAAGAGCGGGTCTTGGCCTTGGCGCGAGCTTTGCCGCCTTGTTTGCCACGTCCAGACATAACTCAGGATCAACGGTCACCCTCGAGAATGACAAGCGAATACAGAAACGGAAAGTTTATAACCCACGCTGGGCGCGAAAAGAAAGCTGTACGATTGGCTACCGTTTTACTTTTGTTTAGACCAATGGAAATGCGACTGTGCAGAATGCCTACCTTGATTGGGCGAAGCTGAGCTGTGATGTCACGCAGAAGGCGCACCAATCACCAGAAACCTCTACTGCGCTTCATTTGCATAAACCCTTGTCCTTAAAAGGGTGCCTTTCGGCTCTCCCTTCTATCGTGGTTCTGTGACTGCAGTACTTCACCATGCCTGAGCCAGCGAAGTCCGCTCCTGCCCCGAAGAAGGGTTCGAAGAAGGCGGTGACCAAGGCGCAGAAGAAGGACGGCAAGAAGCGCAAGCGCAGCCGCAAGGAGAGCTACTCCGTGTACGTGTACAAGGTGCTGAAGCAGGTCCACCCGGACACCGGCATCTCGTCTAAGGCCATGGGCATCATGAATTCCTTCGTCAACGACATCTTCGAGCGCATCGCGGGCGAGGCGTCGCGCCTGGCTCATTACAACAAGCGCTCGACCATCACATCCAGGGAGATCCAGACGGCCGTGCGTCTTCTGCTGCCTGGGGAGCTGGCTAAGCATGCCGTGTCCGAGGGCACCAAGGCGGTCACCAAGTACACCAGCTCCAAGTGAGGGACTGCCTGCAGAGTAGTCAGATTTCTTCTCACCCAAAGGCTCTTTTCAGAGCCACCTACCTTTTCTATAAAAGGGCCTGTCCACTGATAACTGGTTTTGAAGTGTTCAATTTATAAGTGATTTTAGATGTTTCCTGTTTGAGAGGTTGTTTTGTTTTTACAATACGGTGATTTTTTTTTTTTTTTCTTGACGAAAGGTTTAAGTTTCACTTTGCAAAAGTATCTGGCGATAACTCGTTGCAGTGTAAGTGAGCATTACAATCATTTCTGGGTTTTTCTGTGATCTTACAGTTAAGGTCTTCCAATTAAGCTATCTGGCATCTGTGTCTTGTTCATTGCCGGCTCCAAACTCGCTGCTCGCCGCACTCTAGGCCAATGAGCCTCAGAAACAAACTTTAGGTAAGAGATACTATTCAGAAAGCCGCCTAAACCGAGATGATGGCAGACTAATGTCTTAATAACCATCTCGGTATCTGGAAAAGTCAAAAAGCAGAAGCGGGAGAGGCAATAAGGAAGTAAAAAGGGCCATCTCCGGGAATGGCCAGCATCAGGGAAGGCATGTGTTAATAACTTCTCGTAGCCATCCACAGGCGGGCGGTTTAGATTATCTGTGACGTGAACAAAGGCAATTTAACAGGCCGAGGGCCAGGATCCTCTGAGGCAGCTCATTATGTATGATTATAACAAGGAGAAGCAAGTCAAAGAGACAGTTCTAACATAGAATTGGTTCTTGGCAGTATAACCAATAAGCTACACAGAGGGTAACTGGAAGGCTAGGGGTCCCCAAGCGGAGGAAATAGACTCCAAGTGGCAGACTTTTCTTTTTTTTTTCCACCATGTTCTTGCCTGGAGAATCCCAGGGACAGCAGAGCCTGGTGGGCTGCCATCTATGGGGTCGCACAGAGTCGGACACGACTGAAGCGACTTAGCAGCAGCAGCAGCAGCAGCATACAAAATTAAAAGGTTTCTTTTGTGTTGTCATGGTAACACCTCAGCACGCTGTGGCTGAGGGCACCAAGGCGGTCACCAAATACACCAGCTCCAAGTAAACGTCATTATAGGCCGTGTGAAACCCAAAGGCTCTTTTCAGAGCCACTCAAACATTCTCCAGAAAAGAGCCGGTGCGCCTTTCCTCTCAGTTCAGTGGGAGGGGGGTGCTATCCCTTGAGTGGCATTTTTTAAAACGTGGTTTAACGGAAATAAAATACCTGGGTGTTAAGAAAGTTGCAGTTTTGCGAGAATTTCTATTATAGAAACTAGGTTCATCTGATGCCTCCGCTTAGGTTTATACTGGATAGCTACAATACCTAAAAACCTCGAGGGCAACAGTTCGAACGGTGGAGAACCCCAGGAAATCACGAAACTGATTTACTGACTTCCTAACACATTTTTTCTTTTAGTAGTAGCTTCTCAGGAAGCCCCAGAATCAAATACTTGCAGTTTCGTACGTTCTACTGATGTGACTGGGAGCCTGCAAGCACTGAATGGGGGCCATTTTTGCATACACGGGAACTACAAATCTATTCTTTGCATATCCCTTCTCTTTATATCATACTGCAGGTCCGAATGCAGGATCTAAGGAACATATCTTACAGCTACACAACGTGATCTGAATTGCTTTCTAACTCCTTAAAAGATAGATACCCCTGAGACGAACTTTTACAAGTGAGAATGGCAATACAAGTCGCAATGATATCAGCCACCAAAGCCAGAGGGTGCTTCCCTGACCCCTGAGAGAATAACGTCCACAGCGGTGACCCTCTTGCCCTCAGCATGTTGGGTATAGGTTTTGGGGTCATGTTCACTTTTTCTAATAAGATTTCAGCACCCCGCAGGTCTCTCTGTAGCCGAGATAAAAGATGCCTTAACCACCCCTGCGGGCCTGGCGCCGGATGGCGGGCATGGTGATGCCCTGAATGTTGGCACACAGGAACTTACTGTGGCTTACCGTAATTCATAGTTCCTCCCTGCCAGGGTCCAGCCCCGGTGGATCCAGGGTGATTCGAAGGTGGGGACGGAGTCGGCATCCTTGGAAAAATGCATATTTAATTACAGATATATAGAGAGATTAGAAACGGATAGTGTAGTGGGAAGATTAGTGGAGAAAAAGAGGCTGAATAACTTGGATTATGTGGAATAGCATCCATGCTCCAGATGGGAATTCAGCCAGAAAAACGAGGAGCAAGAAAGAACAACATGGGGGTATCAGTCTTTCCGAAAACTGATCCGATTGCTTTATTTTTGGGTTTGCTTATATACCTTTTGTTACATATAGGGAAGAATACAGAGTCACGTGGGGGTCAGCAGTCCTGACCTTTATCAAAATCAGGTGCTTCACATAAAAAGGTCTTAGGGATTTTATGATCCTTTCTCTCTGATAACCAAAAACTTATTTTTTCCAAGGGTGTTTTTTCTTAAACCAGGCACCACCCTCCAAATAAAGTTACACTCCTATAGGGTGAGGGTGTAGTGAGTTACAATCAAGAAAGGAATTTATTTAACCCAAGGTTAATGTGATTAATCTTAAAGGTTAATGCTTATTTCTCCTGTATGCTTAAAGGTTAATACTTATTTCTCCTATATGCTAGTTATATTCATTGTAAGGGCAGGGAATATGGAGATTTAGCAGCAAACATCAGCCCAACAAATGAAAATCCTTTCACCAATGTTCACCTTAAGATCTATTTAGTCTTAAGATAGTGATAAAGTTACATTTTTACATAGCAAGGACACAGTGATTTATAACAAAGTACAGTGATCTATTACAAAAGAGAAAAGTCACTAACTCAAAAAGTCTAGTATTGCTAACCTTAAAAACTACTATATTTCCTTTTCTATATTCCAAATACATTGATTAATATATTCCCAGGTGCCTAAGGATATGGAGGCCTGGCAGCAATCATTGACTCAACAAGAAGAAAAAGCCCTATGCTAATTAAGACTCTTAAAATACTCCCAAACTCTCTGTGCTGTTTATGGTTGAGAGGTAGTAAACAATCATGTGCATAGTGGCAGGAGTATGGATAATCCTGTCACACAAGCTAGTCTGTCAGCAGAGAGGTTTGACCTGAGACATCCTTGTCCCACCCAGAGCAGGGAATTAGCAGCAATTATTGACACAACAAATGAAAAACCCTTCACCAATATAATTCCTAACCAACCCACTATACTAATAATTTCCAACTTCCCGAAAGAATTTGCCTTTAGTAAGTCTAAAACATCTCGTGCCTCTCAGGTTGGGAGGCTGTAAACAATCTCATGTGGCCAGACGAACCTATACAGGTGGGCTAGATAACCTTCAGAGGAGTCCGTAAGCTGAAACACCCTTGTCACGCCCAGGAATTTTTATTGACTTGGAGCTGCAAGTTAACTCCTTCTCCGAGAGTAATGGTTATGGGGGAGAGCATCCAGTAAAGTCAGATGTGTAGGTGAGAGCATAAAACAGACTCTGGTTTTGGGGTAGATGCTCGGGAACAGGGGATTTCCTGAGGCTTGATCACGCCTTTGCGTATGCCAAGCCTCCTTCCTCATGACCTTTGCCACGGGCGGAGTTCCTCACGCTGGCCCCCGGCACCTCCCCACCTTGGCACGGCCTTAACATGTTGAGAGTACAGATAAATGGAAGTTCTAAAGACAAAAGTGGGGTGGGGGTGGGGGTGAGGGTGGCGGAGATGTACTTTCAAGCCGGCGTGCGGGAGGAGGAGCCAGGCATTTAGCTGAATTTTTCGGACCAAATTGAAAACTACAGAAATTCGGGACAGATTCGCAGTTCTCGTTTCTCCCATTTCCTTGTTTCAAACAAAGGCGGAGGAGGAGACACCACCCGAGGCTGCTCCCGAAGTAGCAGAGTTCTCTTGGATAACGTGAGGCTGACGGTATGCTCCCTGTGGAAGGAAGAAAGGATCCTGTGGATTGAGATGTATGGGGCACGAAAAGGAGATTGACCAGTGAACGTGGATCTCCAGTTGCTACTTTGCCTGACTGCAGATGTAGACATAAGATGTAGTGAAGCTCGCAGCCTGAATTGGATTAGGAACGGAAGGACTAATTTCTGGCCCCAGCTCCACCACTTGCTCTGTGGCCATGGAGAAATTTAACCACTCTGAGTATTCCACTCTGTGGAAAGCACTGTACGCAAACACACCATGTGCAATGTGGCATATTACAGTGTGCTAACGATGTATGCTAGATTGTGAGGACAGTTCTACAAAGTAGGTAGTGTCATCATCTCCATCATCTCAAAGCAAAACACAAGTAATTTACCAAATGTCACACAAAATTTTAGGGTGAATGGGATTTAGGCAGTCAAGTTTAAAGTCCATGCTCTTAGCAGTAGGATCCACTGCCTGTCTTAGGTCATAATTGCCACTTCTGAAAACAAAGTGACAGTAAAGCTCTGAAACGACTTTGTTTTTATCAGAGTCACTCCTACAGCATGGGGGCGGGGGGGGCGGGGGTGGGGGGGGCTTCCCTGGTGGCTCAGAGGTTAAAGCGTCTGCCTGCAATGTGGGAGACCTAGGTTTGATCCCTGGAGAAGGAAATGGCAACCCACTCCAGTATTCTTGCCTGGAGAATCCCGTGGGTGGAGGAGTCTGGAGGGCTACAGTCCACGGGGTCGTAAAGAGTCGGACACGACTGAGCAACTTCACTTTCACTTTCCTACAGCATGACTATTCATGTATTCAGTTATTGGGCATTGGCCATGTTTTGAGTGCTGTGCTATATTCTTAGCCCAACTAGGCCACTTCTTGACTGTGTCTTGCCACAGGCTATGTAAAGTATGGCTCACCAGACCTTTCCTCTGTAAAATGGAAGTAACTAGAAAATTGCGATGGTAAATTTAGAGGGAGTTTAGTAGCTTTTGGTCACTTAATGTTCTTTTGTCCTTTTCTCTCAGGTATCTTTGCATATGTATCAGAATGACATGAGATAATAAATATGAAGACTTTAATTAATAAAGCATTTTTTTTCTACTGGGAAGCCGGTCAATCAGTGCGACTGTAGCCAATTTTCTATTATTAATCCCCCCTCCCCCGCCGCCCCCCCACCCCCCGCACTCACGCACCCTATTGCTTTACAGTATTAACAAACTTTCAATAATGCTTTTTTCTTTTACCACGCTTTCCAGGTTCTAAAAGAAATCTTTGTAATAGTAAAACTGCTCAAAGTGATCAGTAAAAGATAACTATTTCTCTTCTGTCCTCTAATAATCTTCAGTGAATAACAGCAAACAAGATTTTAAACATTTAAATGGGATTTAATGCCAAAGGGATTTTAAGTGTTCTTGCTGCCACCAAAACCCAGCTGTATTTCCTAAACCATCCTTTCATCCAGTTAACTAATAAATATTATTCAGCATTTACTATTCACACAGGATAGTCACTGTATGCTGGGATAGGAATGGAAAATTCCGAATAAGGTTGTTCCTGAACTTAATTCTCTGTCACTGCTGGTGGCCTTGAAAACTGAGAGAACGTTCATACAGCAAAAGTGGGCGGTATCCAGCATATTTAAAAACACGCATATCCCTACTCCCAGCAACCTCATCTCTAGGAATTTACCATTTTTGAAAATGTGAAAAATGACGTTACAGAGTTTTCCAAGCAGCCTAGTTTGTAGTACCAAAGACTAGAAGTAATCTGAATGGTGAACAATAAAGTAGAACATTACAGTATATCATTCTACCTGCAGGTAAAAACAAATCTGAAGGCTCTTTTGCATAATATTAGTAGCAATATTTACTGCTTAGTGTGTGCCAGATAATGTCCTAAAACTTTCCCTGTGTGCTTTGCTGCGACCGACTCTGCGACCCTTTGAACTGCAGCCCACCAGATTCCTCTGTCCATGGGACTTTTCAGGCAAGAATACTGGAATAGGTTGCCATTTCCTTCTCAAGGGATCTTCCCCACCCAAGGATCAAACCCACGGTCTCCTGTGTCTCCTGCATTGCAGGCGGATTCTTTACCTGCTGAGACATAGAGGAAATCCCAAAATGTCCTTGTATATATTAAATCACTTATTCTTTATAACAATATTTTGAGTTAAATTACTGTTTATATTTGTTTTACAGATTATAAAATACAGGTCCAGAGATGATAAGAAACTTACCTGTAAATGTACAGCTAGTAACAGTCGTGCCCCACTCTTAGCGACCCCGTAGACTGTGGTCCACCAGGCTCCCTGTACATGAAAATTTCCAGGCAAGAATACTGGAGTGAGTTGCTATTTCCTTCTCAGGGAGCGAGCCTCGCGTCTCCCAAGCCGCCTTAAAAAGAACTGCCCCCTCTGAGGTTCGAACTCAGGACCTTCAGATTATGAGACTGACGCGCTGCCTACTGCGCTAAGGAGGCAGACATGCATATTCATTGCTATTCGAATGTAGTCTAGCTTCAGAAACCGTATTTGTAACCACTATATGGCTTCCTCAAGTATTGATAGGTGATGATCTCCATGATTTACTGTCAAGTGCCAAAAGCAAGATACAGGATAATGTGCAGTAGATTTTTGTATACATAGGTTTGTATGAATCTAAAATATCTCCAGGAGACTACTACACAAATTGCTAATATTGGTCATTTTTGTAGAAAGAATGCTGGATAGCCTAGAAGCAGGGATGGATAGAAAATCTTTTTTGATTGTGATGTTTTTACGCACTTTGAATTTTTAGTCATATGTGCACATTGTCCGTAAACAAACAGATGAAATAATAAGATAATAAATGCTTCAGTAGAGATGTATGTGGAAAACCCAAGGAGCAAAGAATAAGTAATAGTTACCAGCAGAGGGGAGTGGTGTACAAAGCAGCATTCTGGGCAGATGAAGTAAGAACGTAGGTGTCACATTCAAGGCACTGGGAATGTTGGTGGGACTAACGTCTACAGGAGTGGGCAAAAGGGAGCAGTGCAAAGGGTTGGGCAAGCAGTCTGAATGTTACACCAAGGGCTTCATTCTGTATCATGAGCACACTTCTCAAAACAACGATATGACTTCAGTATAAAACCTCTAGGTGTGAACCATGAAGAGTTTATCAAATAAGATTCTGAAATAGTCATGATTCTAGATGCCAGTTTAACATTGTATGGTCATTTAAATGAAGCAGACTGTCACATTATTTGTTAAATTATCTATCAGTCATAGATGTTTCTTTGTTTTTCTGAGCATGATAGAGACAGAAAAAGTACCACTAATCCATTAGGGAACTAGTAGTCCTTTTCTTAACCAGTTAAAAAGAGATGTCAAATACAACATTCTTACCTTTGCAACCAGGGAATCAGAATTGCAAACTGCATTGATCTATATTTAAGGACTCTGCAATAATATCTAATTTTTGGACTTCATGCACCTGTCTCTTACATATCAAGTGTCACTCCCACATTTTTATTAGCTGAGAACAGACAGTAGTTTCAAATACCAGCACAGAATTTCATATTGGACAGGAGAAAGGGAATCTGACGACACATTAGGTCACTTTTTACAGCCAGATAATTAATAAATTAATAAAATTCTTAATATATCAGCTCCTTAGAGGTGATGTGGATAAAGATAAAGAAAGGAAAGAGGACTTTGGGAAAGGTGATTTTAAGGAAGGCATGTGGATAAGGCCTCACAGAGGAGTCATTGGCATAAAGTGGTGAGTCACTACTTGGGGGAATCTGTTCCAGGCAAAAGGAACAAGTACCCAAACCAGGCCCCTGCTTAGTGTGTTTTGGGAACTGCCAAAGGCTGTTGTGGCTGGAGCAGAGGGAGCCATGGGATGAGAAGTTTTGACTTCTCATCTTTTTCTCTGTGTTCAACTTAATTTCTGCATAGAGCCTCAACAACCTGCAAGTTTTCTAGATAGCTGCTGAAAAAAATGCCCTGCAAAGCAAGAGATCACTCCATCTCTGTTAAGATCTACATCCAGAAAAAAAATAAATAAATAAATTTGTTATAAAACCATTCCTGAAGACGTGGGTTCTACCAAAGGAGTCTTATTCTCAGCCATACCCCAGTACCAAGCCCAGAGCCTAGAATGTACACTGAGCCAATGACATGCCAACCAATGTCTTTTTACAGCTTAATATAATGAAAGGACATAACACTTAGATGGTTATCTAAAGAGGGGAGTTTTCTTATCTTTAATCATCCCACTCCCACAAGACCCCACACAAGCCTGCCAATTTTGTAAACAAACATTAGTTTTGAAAATATATGACAAACAAATTGGCCCATAGGAAGACACTGATGTTCACATTACTTATGGTGGCAAAATATTGGGAACACTCTCATTGGGCAAAACTAAGAGATTATGTTGAGAAAATTCCTGTTTCTAGACCTGTTCAGGTTACTGTTCCTGCATGCTAAAGAGCCCAAACTTGATGGCACAAAGCATTTTATTAATCTTCATGGAGTCTGTGGTCAGGAATTAGGTCAGAGCACAGCTGCAATGGCTATCAGCTCTAAAATGTCTGGGGCTTTAGGCAGAAGATCATTGACTTGTGATTTACAGGACAACTGCTGAGGGCTAGAATTATCTAAAAGCATCTTCACTTGCTCGTCTGGCAATCGACACTGGCTGTGGGCTAGGACTAACACTCAGAGGACTTTTTTTTTTTTTTTTTTTTTGGCCACTCGACCTGTGGGATCTTTTTCCCTGACCGGGGACCCAATCTGGTTGCACATCAATGGAAGTGCAGAGTCCCACTGGATGACCAGGGAATTCCCAGCCTGAGCACTTTTATGTAATCTGGCTCCCTAACTGTGTGGTGGCTTCAGAATGGTCAGACGTCTCATACATTCCAAAGAGGAGTGCCCCAGGACACCTAACCAGAAGTTGTGACATCCTATCTCAGAATAAAAGTCATAATCCTAACAAGGTCCCACACAGCACTGCCAGTTGTATATGAGAAGATGATTAAATGAGAGGGTACAAAGGTGGGAGCAGGGACTTCACCCTTAGAAAAGGTCCTTGAAAATCCAGATGAAAATGTTTTACAAAAGTCATGCTGTTCTAAGGATAATTCTTGGTATAGGAATGTCCTGAGCATTACTGGACTTCCAGCATCTGGCCCTAACCTGAAAACCAGTTGTGCCACTAAGCCATTAAGACAACCAAAACACCCACACATTTTCAAAATTACCGCTCCAGAAGGTACAGTTTTTTGGGGGGTTGGGGGGGGTCACGTTGTTTGAATTTTGGTCATTGGCACCTAGTGCCTCAAAGATGAATATTTGCCACAAGAGATACTTTTTCAAAACCTTTTCTCATGGGCCCCATGGTGTAATGGTTAGCACTCTGGACTTTGAATCCAGCGATCCGAGTTCAAATCTCGGTGGGACCTTCCTGGTTGTTTCCGCGTTCGTTTTTACTTCTGCAATCTCGTCCCTTAACCCAGCCTTTTCCCTTGTAATCCAACCCACCACGCGTCAGTATTAACGAGCAATAGTAACAGAGTCTTCTCTGAGGGGAAGCCGGAGCCCACCGGCTGCTGAGCAAAGCTGTGTTCAGAATCCAGTACCACCAGGAGAAGCCGCCGGTCCTATAACCCGTGCCCAGGTCTGCCCAGGTCCGGATGCGGAGGCGCCGTCTCTCCGCTGAGACAGCTTTATTCCTAGAAAGAAATCTGTGTGAGCAGGCAAGAGAACTTTGTTTTTAAAAGAATGGCCACTTCACCTTAAAACTGGAAAAGGGAGTCTAAACTGAGACGTGATAAATTTGTGATTAGAAGGCGATTAGGGGCGGTTCTGTTCTCTCTCGCGGCTGGGCTCTTCACAGAGGGCGCTCAAAGGAGGCATCTGAGCCCACCGGGGCAGAGCACGATAGATGGACTAGCAGTCCGGGCCCCTAACACTTTCAGGCCACCTCTTCCCATTATAACTGCAAATCCCTTCAATTCTTACTTAGATTTATGCTAGGAATACCTCTACACAAAGTTGATCCTGTGGGACTGTTTTTCAAACTGTGGGTAGCAACCCATGAGTGAGCAGCCCTTGAGAATTCCAGTACAGGACGAGTTCTTTCCATCTTGCTGGGGGCAGCTCCCCACATTTTCATGACTGTTGAAACCTAACCTAACCTGCCCACACCTCCAATCTCGTTTGTCACCGTTCCTGTCACACTCATCCCTCCAAGATATCTTCTAGTCACAAACCATGATACAATCATTTCTACCATTTTCTTTTCCTTTCTGTATTTACTACCAGCAAAACGTTTTTGCGCTCCATTTTGCCTCCAGTTCTGATTCTCTGTTCATTCCTCAAATATTAACTTAGACCTTTAAGCCCTTCTTACCCAGGCCTTCATTGGCTCCCTTATCTAGTCTCACGTGCTCCATCTGTCTTTCCTCAGCACCCAAATGTACCCTTCTCCTACCACCTCACGTTTTAACTTCTTGTTGAATAACTCCCCTCCTCCCTCCTGTTCTAGACAGAGGACATCCTAGGGGAGAGACCAGTACTGTGGCTTTGTTCACCTTTCACTTCTCAGTCCCACAATCCCTGGCTCCTGTTAGGAGTTTAAAAATATTGAGTGCAGAGTTCCCTGGCGGCCTAGTGGTTAGAATTCCAGACTATCCCTGGTTGGGGAACTGAGATCCCATAGGATATGTGGCCAAAAGAAACAAACAAAAAAATTAATTAAATAAAGAGAAAAGAAAAACTTGCTGAGTGCATAAAGTTTCACCTAATCTGATTTGATCATCCCAGAACCCAGGGTAGCTTGTGTCCATGTTTGGTTCCAAAACATTCTGCTCTGCTTTTTCCCAAATTCATTCTCACTCTTTTCCTTCAATGATCCCAAGTCTACAGTAAACTCTAAGAACCAGACTTTGCCCAGGACTGGAGCAGAAACTTCCCTGAAGGTGAATGTCAACCATGACTTTGTCTTAATGAGGCCACAGCAGTAGCTCAATTTGGAGTTGAGGAAGGATATGTAATAGAAGCACCGAATTTTGAATCTGAATTTGAAAAGAAAGTCTCTTTTGACTACATGCTTGCCCTGTCATCCTAAAGTCTGGATGTGCCTACTTTTGGTTATCTATTGGCTAAGGAGAGGCCAGTGCCTGCCATTAGCCTCTGAAAAGTGCTAATTACACATTTGTCATCCAGTTGAACATTTTTGAATGCTGCACAGAAAGCGAGGATTTAATCTGGAGGCATTCTTTTTCCCTTTCTGGGGGTGCAGGAAGGAGACTCTAGCCTCTGAACACTGCACTTTATTCATTCCTTGCTCCAAGGGCTTCACTTGCTGTCCTCATCACAGTTTGCCTGAGGGTGTGAGTCTGGGAAAGCTGTAGGATGTGGCCCTGGGAAGTACAAGCCTTTTCTCTGCAACACGGGGCACCGCTGCTGCACAGGTCAAGGCCTCTTTCTCATGCAGGGCACTTTTGCTAACATATCAGCAACCACACAGAGTCAAGGCCATTGGGACTATTCTCTGAGGCATGGAAAACGTCATCGGGCTGGTGTATCCGTTGCTGACTAAGTTATGCCAATGGAAGAGAAATCTACCTGGGTTCTCCCCGCTCAGGTTTAAAAGCGTCTCCTTTGTAAGGACATTTTTCTTGTACCCGCCAGGTTTTGACAGTTTAGGATCTCCAATGGTGGATCATTACCCTCTCTCTTGAGGGTCTTCTACCTACTCTATGCAAACAAGGAACAGCCCTTGGCCATTCTTCACCTGTTCTAGAGGAAAACTCCCAACCCAGCATTCCAGAAAAGAACCAATTTACAGATTTTGTCCAGTAAAAGCCACCCTGAAAAAAATCCTTCTGTAAAGGAATCCTGCAAGAAACCTGGCCTCTTGTTTTTGGAGATTTTTTTTTTTCCCCACCCAGGTAGTGGGAGTTGCGCTTCATGGTCTAAATGCGCTAGAGGCGCACGGACCCCGAAACCCGCCTCCAGTTTAAAATCTGAAATCCTGGAACGCAATCCCAATCTGCACATCATGAAAGTATTTCAGCTAGGTCAGTCTCATCCGACGGGCGTCGAATTCCAGGAAACTGCTTGGAGCAAAGCTAGACTCTCCTGTACCGCTAAAGAAATCGCTGGGTACTCACTGCTAAACTTGTGCTGGGTATCTTTGCCCGCGAAAAGCCAGCCCGAGGAGTTACTGGATTAGGGTGCAACTCAGAATATTCACCAAGACCCATCACAAAAACTGATTGTCTTGCAGGTTTTCACCAAGTGTGGACGCCGATGTGTGTGCCGGAAACAGTTGCGGCAGCAGAGGAATCTTCTCTGTGTCCATTTGGGAGTCTCTGCATATTTTCTGTTGGTGAAAGTAGGACCGTGGGGCTGGACTCAGTCCTAGGAAGATTCTCGAGGGCCTTTCCTTCCCTTTTCCTCTCACCTCCCCGGCTCCGCCTTGTGCTCCCTGGGCTGCAGGGATCTTACTCCACTCGCATCTTCCAAGCATGTTTAATTCCATTTTCCTTAAATGTCAGTATCTCATCTGCGACTCTGATAAATCTTTCCATAACGCGTTAGCGAAAGAGGTAGATCAGTTCAGTTCACTTGCTAAGGCGTGTCCGACTCTTTGCCACTCCATGGACTGCAGCACGCCAGCCTTCCCTGTCCATCACGAACTCCCGGAGCTTGCTCAAACACGTGCCCATGGAGTCCGTGATGCAATCCAACCATCTCATCCTCTGTCGTCCCCTTCTCCTTCTACCTTCAATCTTTCCAGCATCAGGGTCTTTTCCAATGAGTCAGTTCTTTGCATCAGGTGGCCAAAGTGTTGGAGCTTCAGCTTACCACCCTAGAAAAAGACGATTTTCCGTGAAGTAGTAGAATCTGAGAGAAAAGGGTGAAAGACACCAGGTCTCTGCTTCAGGTTATTCATCTGTAAAATAGCGATAATGATCCCCATCTCGTAGGACAACTGTGACCCTTGGGTGAAGTAACAGTACAAAACGGTTATCATAAAACCGAGCACTCCGTGGGAATGTGTGGGTGGAGAGGACGATTCCTAACATTAGGGAGGCAATGTTTTCCAGCAGAGTCTGGCTTAGAAGATAGTTACAGGCATGTGACAGGTAAGAGTTCATGACTTAATCCTAGAGGAGGAAATGCAAAATGTATTTCTACACTTTAGAAAACCACATCAAGGTTCTTAGGGAGGAAGAATTATATCATCAAAGAATTTAGAAGGTAGTCACACAGGACAGGCCCCATGGTGTAATGGTTAGCACTCTGGACTCTGAATCCAGCGATCCGAGTTCAAATCTCGGTGGGACCTACAGAAGATCTGTTTTTACCTGATTTCACATCCTCTCTCTGTAAATTTCTGATAACACTTATTTCTATGGAAGTCTTCTCATTGCAACCCCTGGAAGCTTTCACCCGCAGACACAAGGGCTAGGAAAAAATGCTATCCCTCTTTATTGAGTTCAAATACAAATTTTCTTTTGGTATACTAAATGCTTCTCAAAAATTACACCTTTACATTTCATTGGTCGCTTGCTACTATTAAACTTGAAAACAACTCAAACTGGGGGTGGGGGGAGACCCTTGAAATACAAAACACACACCAGAAATAGTTAAAATTATATTCGTCTTTTAGTATATTTTTCTGTTTCAGAGTAATACAATAATCAGTAACAGCGTTTAAGCATAGAAAAATGCAATATGAGGGATAAAATTTCATGGTAGTTATAAAATAGAAATACCTTTGAAAGAGAAAAAGAATTCATGGACGCTGTTTGACTTGTATATTTTTGAAGGATGCTAGCTTATATCACGGAGAAGGCAATGGCAACCCGCTCCAGTACTCTTGCCTGGGAAATCCCATGGACGGAGGAGCCTGGTAGGCTGCAGTTCATGGGATCACGAAGAATCGGACACTTACTGAGCGACTTCACTTTCACTTTTCACTTTCATGGATTGGAAAAGGAAATGGCAACCCACTCCAGTGCTCTTGCCTGGAGAATCCAGGGACGGGGGAGCCTGGTGGGCTGCAGTCCATGGGCTCGCACAGAGTTCGACACGACTGAAGCGACTTAGCAACAGCAGCAGCAGCATATATCAAATTGCTCTTGGGTACCAATGGATAAAATTCAGTGATGGACTGGACTATTTTAATGTTCAAATTTTACCAATAACATTGTGAAAGTGTTGGCAATTAAATTCTTTAGGACGATTTAAACTTATGAAGAAACAATTTAGAAGACCACTGGAAGGCAATTGAGAGTATCAGAATATTATGACAATTCATAAAGACTCTAAGAAATGAAGATAGCTTAAGGATAATGTCCTCAGTTAAAACAATGAAATGATAAATCAAAGTGGCATCCTCACCATTCTCCAATTCTTAGACCCATTTATTTCTCATTTTCAAGTGGATTTCTTTCTTATGTGAATTTTCTTTTTTTGCAGGATTTCACCAAAGCATATTTTTACTAAGCCTTAGTTGTTCAAACATTTCTTATGCTACAGTTTCCAAGTAAATATTTTTTTCTTCTGAGTTTCTTATTAATTGCAACTACATGCTTTATTATTTTATATTTTGTATTTAAATCACTAATCAATCTAAAATGTGATTTATTACTTGTTGAAGGTAAATATTCATCTCTGTTTTCTGCCATAGGCAAAGTTAGTTATGTCATCACAGTTTATTTTAAAATTATCTTTGCCTACCTACTGAATTGAAATAACAATTTTGTTACTTATTAATGTCTATATTATTTATCTATTTTATAAATTTATTTCTCTTTATGTATACTTATGGCAATGCTAGGATCTTCTGATTAGATTTTATTTTAATACATTTTACTGCCCATAAAGCATTCTTCTCCTAGGGCATTTGACATTTTCAGATGAAGGGGAATAAGAAGATAAAGAAGGGGAGGTTGAAGATTCAAATAATGTATCATTTTGTAATTTTAAGCTTCTGGTAAAAGTTGAGAACACATTGAATAAGCATACATATAAACCAGATATTCTGGAGTACAGAAATCTCAAGAGTTAGGTTTCAGTCCTTTGGATCTCTATTTAGTTATCTCACTTATAGTAAAGGTGCTGGTGCCATTAAACACCGTCTTTTCCTTCGTGAACCCTGAAGGCTTTGAAGAGATCCAGAAAATAAAAATTATAAGTCAAAAAGTTTCAGCATTTGTTTGAGATATCTAAGATGTGATAAAGCATATTTTCTCTCTTTCGGTGAAACTATGAGCCATGCTGTGTAGGGCCACCAAAGATGGACAGGTCACAGTGGAGAGTTCTGACAAGATGTGGTCCACTGGAGAAGGCAATGGCAAACCACTTCAGTATTCTTGCCTTGAGAACCCCATGAATAGTATGAAAAGGCAAAAATATGGGACACTGAAAGATGAACTCCCTAGGTTGGTAGGTGCCCAATATGCTACTGGAGATCAGTGGAGAACTAACTACATAAAGAAAGAAGAGACAGAGCCAAAGCAAAAACAACACCCAGTTGTGGATGTGACTGGTGATGGGAGTAAAGTCTGATGCTGCAAAGAGCAATATTGCATAGGAACCTGGAATGCTAGGTCCATGAATCAAGGCAAATTGGAAGTGGTCAAACAGGAGAAGGCAAGAGTTAACATCGACATTTTAGGAATCAGTGAACTAAAGTGGACTGGAATGGGTGAATTTAACTCAGATGACCAGTAAGATTATCTACTCCTGTGGGCAAGAATCCTTTGGAAGAAACGGAGTAGCCATCATAGTCAATGAAAGAGTCTAAAATGCAGTACTTGGATGCAATCTCAAAAACGACAGAATGATCTCTGTTCATTTCCAAGGCAAACCATTAAATATCACAGTAATACAATTCTATGCCCCGACCAGTAATGCTGAAGAAGCTGAAGTTGAACAGTTCTATGAAGACCTACAAGACCTTCTAGAACTAACACCCAAAAAAAGATGTCCTTTTCATCATAGTGGACTGGAATGCAAAAGTAGGAAATCAAGAGATACCTGGAATAAGAGGTAAATTTGACCTTGGAGTACAAAATGAAGCAGGGCAAAGGCTAACAGAGTTTTACCAAGAGAATGCACTGGTCATAGCAAACACCATTTTCCAACAACACAAGAGATGACTACGCATGGACATAACCAGATGGTCAATACCAAAATCAGATTGATTATCTTTTTTGCAGCCAAAGATTGAGAAGCTCTATACAGTCAGCACAAACAAGATTGGGAGCTGACTGTGGCTCAGATCATGAACTCCTTATTGCCATATTCATATTTAAATTGAAGAAAGTAGGGATAACCACTAGACCATTCAGATATGACCTAAATCAAATCCCTTATGATTATACAGTGGAAGTGACAAATAAATTCAAGGGATTAGATCTGATAGAGTGCCTGAAGAACTATGGACGGAGGTTCATGACATTGTACAGGAGGCAGTGATCGGAGACCATTCCCAAGAAAAAGAAATGCAAAAATGCAAAATGGTTGTCTGAGGAGGCCTTACAAACAGCTGTGAAAGGAAGAGAAGTGAAAGGCAAAGGAGAAAAGGAAAAATATACCCATTTGAATGCAAAGCTCCAAAGAATACCAAGGAGAGATAAGAAAGCCTTCTTCAGTGATCAATGCAAAGAAATAGAGGAAAACAATAGAATGGGAAAGACTAGAGATCTCTTCAAGAAAATTAGAGATACCAAGAGAAATATCCATGCAAAGATGAGCACAATAAAGGACAGAAATGGTAAGGACATAACAGAAGCAGAAGATATTGAGAAGAGGTGGCAAGAATACACAGAACTATACAAAAAAGATCTTCACAACCCAGATAAATATGATAGTGTGATGACTCACCTAGAGGGAGACCTCCTGGAATGTGAAGTCTAGTGGGCCTTAGGAAGCATCATTATAAACACAGCTAATGGAGGTGATGGAATTTCAGTTGAGCTATTTCAAATCCTAAAAGAGGATGCTGTGAAAGTGCTGCACTCAATATGCCAGCAAATCTGCAAAACTCAGCAGTGGCCACAAGACTGGAAAAGGTCAGTCTTCATTCCAATCCCAAAGAAGGGCAACACCAAAGAGTGCTCAAACTATTGCACAATTGCACTCATCTCACACGCTGGTAAAGGAATGCTCAAAATTCTCCAAGCCAGGCTTCAACAGTACATGAACGGTGAATTTCCAGATGTTCAAGATGGATTTAGAAAAGGCAGAGGAACCAGAGATCAAATTGCCAACATCCACTGGATCATTGAAAGAGCAAGAGAATTCCAGAAAAACATTTACTTCTGCTTTACTGACTGTGCCAAAGCCTTCGACTGTGTGGATCACAACAAACTGTGGAAAATTCAAGAGATGGGAATCCCAGACCACCTGACCTGCACTCTGAGAAATCTATATGCAGGTCAAGAAGCAACAATTAGAACTGGACATGGAACAACAGACTGGTTCCAAATAGGGAAAGGAGTATGTCAATGCTGTATATTGTCACCCTACTTATTTAACTTATATGCAGAGTACATCATGTGAAATGCTGGAGTGGATGAAGCACATGCTGGAATCAAGATTGCTGAGAGAAATATCAATAACCTCAGATATGCAGATGACACCACCCTTATGGAAGAAAGCAAAAAAGAACAAAAAGCATCTTGATGAAAGTAAAACAAGAGAGTGAAAAAGTTGACTTTAAACAACATTCAAAAAACTAAGATCATGGATGGCATCCTGTCCCATCACTTCATGGAGACTAGATGGGGAAACAGTGGAAACACTGACAAACTTTATTTTTGGGGCTCCAAAATCACTGTAGATGGTGACTGCAGCCATGAAATTAAAAGACTCCTACTCCTTGGAAGAAAAGCTATGACCAACCTAGACAGCATATTAAAAAGCAGAGATATTACTTTGCCGACAAAGGTCCATCTAGTCAAAGCTTTGGTTTTTCCAGTAGTCATGCATAGATATGAGAGTTGGACTATAAAGAAAGCTGAGCACCAAAGAACGGATGCTTTTGAAGTGTGGTGTTGGAGAAGACTCTTGAGAGTCCCTTGAACAGCAAGGAGATCCAACTAGTCCATCCTAAAGGAAATCAGTCTTGAATATTCATTGGAAGGACTGATGCTGAAGCTGAAACTCCAATACTTTGGCCACCTGAAGAACTGACTCATTGGAAAAGACCCTGATGCTGGAAATATTGAAGGCAGGAGGAGAAGGAGACAACAGAGGATGAGATAATTGGATGGCATCACCGACTCAATGGACATGAGTTTGAGTGAACTCCAGGAGCTGGTAATGGACAGGGAGGCCTGGAGTGCTGCAGTTCATGGGGTTGCAAATAGTTGGGCACGACTGAGTGACTGAACTGAAAGCATAGTTTACACAAATAAAGCCAAGGGTTCAATCTCTGAGGAACATCTTTTGATTTCTATGATCCACACTTCAGGGACAGTCTGTGACTCTCCTATTTTTTTTCTCTTCCACTATTTCCTGTTCCTTCCCTATTTCTCCCACGAGCCCTGTTTTGGGTTGGCCAAAATTTTCGTTCTGGTTTTTCCATCACGTCTTAATGAAGTTTTTTGACAACCCAATACTTCATGTACCCCAGCACTATTACTACACTTTTAGATTGCCAGTTTCACTAGTCTGTCTTTGCTGTTTTCTGTTCAAAAGGGAAAATGCATGTTTTCCTGACTCCCTTTCCTTCTTGAAAAAAGATAGCATATTATAATCTTTGTCTGTACATCCCCTCACATAAGTATCAATATCTCCTGTAAATCACTCTATATCTTTTTTCCAGTTGCATGTACTTCTCCTCTGAGTCTATATGTCTCAGTTTATTCAACAAATCTCCTGTGCCTGGACATTTTCAGTTAAAAATGCTTTTAGGGGAATATGCAAGCAAAATAAATTGAAAATGGTTGGTTTTGCCAAATAAGAACATATTCATCAGAGAAGTAAAGGAATGAAACAGATCCAACACATTTTTCGTTTGATATTTTTCTCTGTGAATTCTCACTGCTTAGAAGAATTTATATTTTCTTGTCATATATAGTCACTCATTTTAAATTATTTAAATTAGACATTTTCTCTCAATTTCTTTTGCAAATATATCAGTAAAACTATTTTTCTTCTAGTTTCTCCATGGAATTCTGATGCACAAAAAAATTTTAAATGTAGTCTACTGTTTTCTATCATTTCACATGCAAGGTTTTTGCTTCTTTTTCTCGTAACATTAGCATGAAACCATTTTATGTAAGTATGAACAGGGATAGTGTATGAAAGGTGTCTTCTCAATTATTGTAACATAAATTGCTTCAGAGAAGAGTTCACAGTATGTTTCTATTAACTTGAACGTTATAAATCATGCCTAAGAATGAACAAGAGTGAAAGGATCCTGAACCCCGCAACTCAAGTAAAAAGGCAATATAGGTTTCTAGCAACCAGTATCTCAGGCAAAATAACAATGTTTTTTCTTTGAATGTAAGGAAATGTGCAAGAAAATAAAAAATTATATCCTACCTCAGTGTATAGTCTCTGGAACACAAAAGGTTAATTTGTTGGAAATAAACATGAAATTTGTCAATTCTTCCTCTACCCTAAAGATAAGACTTGTCTCTTATCTTTCGAACGAGAAAGAAATTGTGCAGTCATTTGTGGAGAAAAAAGGAAAACGCTAAACCCTAAATGAGCTTCAGGAAATCAAATACACTCTCTGAGTCCATGTATTGGAGATGTCACAAAAACATGTAGCAGAGGATGGTTTCGATCCATCGACCTCTGGGTTATGGGCCCAGCACGCTTCCGCTGCGCCACTCTGCTTCGGGTTAGCTCCTGCTTCTCCTCTTCCCTACCATATTAAAGATCAGCCACTTTGACAGAATACATATTTTCTCTCCCTTTCTTTAGCCTGAGATCAATTTCCCCAAGAATTAAATGACCTCAGTACTCCCCTCCATGTTGCGCTTTCCCAATCTGCCAAAAATCCGACATCTTTCCTTCAGGAGCTGCTCTGAGCTCAGTGGAGGAACTTCGAAACAAGACGAGCAAAGCCCCCAAATCCTTCCTTACGGATAACCGAGGAAGGCATGAATTCAGACTTGAGGAGAAAGGATATTAACTAGCTCGCTCTGTTTCCTGTCCTCAAGAAAGTTCCCTGAGGAAACTAGAAGCAGCATTTCCATATATTGACTAACTAAGTGCCATTTTCAGCTTCCGGGGCATCTGGTTTACCCTCTCAGGCCTCTGCCCTTGGCTTCATGAAAAGGGGCTTCGGATCCCTTTGAGGCCATGTCTACAGACAGTTTTCTCTCGTCCTCAGCGCTGGGTCTCCCAGACCAAAGGCCTGGATAGAAACCTCTGACGCCTTTCATCCTGTGCTCTGTCTGCCAAATAACTTCCGCAAGTTTCCTCTTGCTCTTTTCACCATCTTCCTTCTGTCCCTTCAGGAGTTTCTGTATCTTCATTAAATACTTGTTTTCCCGGTCCCAGAACAGGTAGGGTATTGGTTAAGGAACAACTTCTCTGTAAACCTCAAGAGAGAATCTGAATGAAAACACTCCCCTGGCGGTTCTCAGTTGTCGGTGCGAATTTGTGGCTTGGTACTTTGCTCTTGTTCGTGCTACGGAAGAAGGGTCCTGTGTTTATAGATAAACAAAGATACCATGTGGTCAATTGGAAACCTCAAGTAAAAGATAATGTTTCCGCCCGGTTTCGAACCGGGGACCTTTCGCGTGTTAGGCGAACGTGATAACCACTACACTACGGAAACAAGACTTCAGAGTGTTGGGGTTTTTTTTGATCAGGATAGATGAAAGCATGTCTATAATCTGGGCTGCTGCTGCTAAATCGCTTCAGAAGTGCCCGACTCTGTGCGACCCCATAGACGGCAGCCCACCAGGCTCCCCCGTCCCCTATTTACCAAAATATACAGCGATCTTTAGTCGAGAGAATAGAAACTTTCCAAGTGCTCATCTGCAATTGCCTAGGTCTGTTAGCGTGAAAAACTATAACGCAACAAGAAAAAATAGTCCATAACCTATAAGAATGAACTTCACAGACCTACTGACCAAAGGAAAGGCGCAAAAGAGAATGTATTCTATGACGCCAGTTGTTTACATTACATTGTAGGCAAGACGCTTTTGCTTTGCTAGGAGTCAGAATAGTGGTTCCCTGGGAGTAGGCAGAGTGGGTAGTTACTAGAAAGTTCTGGGAATATTGTTGATACGCCCGCTGGTTACCCAGAGGTGGTCAATTTGTGTAGAATCATCAAGAAAACATTTTCATGTTGGGAAGTGGGGTTATTTATTGAAGAAACTGGGGAGTGCCAGTTGTGGGGACTGGCTAAGCAAGTTGTAAATCCATAGGGCAGGCACTCAGGTAAGACTGGCAATCAGAAAGGGCAGGCAAGAAACAATAGAAAAATTATCAATGAAACCAAAATTTGGCTCTTTGAAAAGTTCAATAAAATTGACAAATGTTTAGCTAGATTTACAAAGAAAAACATAAAGAAGATATTTAAATTACTGAAATTAGAAATGTAAGTGGGGATATTACTACAGATTTTGCACAAATAAAAATATTACAAGCCAACACTATGAAAAATTGTATGAGTGCATATTGGATAACCTGAATGAAATGGACAAATTCCCAGAAACACACAATTTACCAAAACTGAAACATGAAGAAACAGATATTTTGACAGACCTATGATTGTTAAGTATATTGAAGCAGTAATCAAAAACAATTACAACAAAGAAAAGTCCAACCTAGACATTTTCTCTGGTGGATTCTACCAAACATTTAAAGAAGAATTAACACAATTCCTCTCAAACTCTTCCAAAAAATTGAAAAAAGGGAACATAACTCATTCTATGAAGACTGCATTCCCTTAATATCAAAGCCATTAGAAGAAAAGAAAACTGCAGATTAATATCCCTGATGAACATAGATGCAAAAATCCTCAACAAAATGTTAGCAAACTGAATACAACAACATATTATACACCACAACCAAATAAGATACATTCCTGAAATGTAAGTGAGGTTTAACATATTAACAGAATGAAGAAAAAAAGAACAGGATCATCTCAATAGATGCAGAAAAAGCATTTGACAATATTCTTTCATGATAAAAAAAAAATCAATAAACTAGGAATAGCAGGAAACTATTTTATCTTCATGATAAAAGTCATTTGTCAAAAAGTCACAGCATCTTCAATGGTGAAAAAGTGTAAGCTTTTTCTCTAATACCTGGAACAAGACATAGATGTTCACTTTTACTACATCTACTCAGCATAGTAATATCAGTTCTAGCCAGGATAAGTAGTCAAGAGAAAGATATAATGTCATACATAGAAAGTGCTGAGGATTACACAAACACACACACACACACACACACACACACATTAGAGCTAATAAAAGAATTCAGCAAAACTGAAAGATACAAAATTCAACATACAAAAATCAGTTGCATGTTTATTCACTTACAATGAACAATCCAAAACAAATTACGAAACAGTTCCTTTTACAATTACATGAACAAGAATGAAACGTTTAGGAATGAACTTAAGGTGGAGGAAGCAGTTTACACTGAAAACCAGAAAACTTTAGAAAGAGGGGAAAAAAAGGTATAAAAGAAGGTATCAGTGAATGAAAAGATATCTGTCTTCATGAACTGTAAGACTAATATGGTTATAATGTCAATAAAGCCCAAAGTGATCTGCAGTTTCAATACAATCCCTATCAAAATCCCAATTTTTTTGAGATTAAAAAAAAAAATCCATCCTAAAATTAACATTGACTCTTGTGCAACCCCCAAATAGCCAAAAAGATCTTGAAAAAGGAGAATAAATTTGGAGCCCTCTCACTTCTTAATCTCACAGCTTGCTTTAAAGCTACAGTAACCAAATCCATGTGGTCCTGACATATACCCAGAAATATAGACCAATGAAATAGAATAGAGACCCCACAAGTAAATTCTTGCATATATGATCAGTTGGCTTTTGACAAGAGTGCAAGACCATTCAATGGAGAAATTACAGTCTTTTCAACTAATGGTGCTAGGAAAACTGTTTATCTACTGAAAGAATTAAAGGTGAATTTCATTAAAATTTTAAAACTTGCTCTGTGAAAGACATTTTAACAAAAATGAAGACAAGACAAAGAAAAAGATTTGCAAATGACACATTTGGAAAACGACTGTTACTCGAAATGTTACCTTAATACTCAACCAGAAAACAACCCATTAATTTTCTAACTCCTGTTTCTTTGCTTGTCTTTAAAATATCGTCACCAGCAGCCTTTGAAGGCTGAAGGTCTGAGGCCATGGAATTGGCTTTTAAGGGTTTTACCTTATGAAGCCAAGAAGAAAGAGAAAGGCCTCGCTGGGATTCGAACCCAGGATCTCCTGTTTACTAGACAGGCGCTTTAACCAACTAAGCCACGAAGCCCCGGTGCTGCAAAGTGTCACAACGTGTTGTTTTTCATTTCAGCGGTTTGGTCGAGATTTAACTACGAAGTACATTTGGACAGGAATCTCTTCTAGGAATGGAAACTTGATCTGACCAGAGATTCAAAATCAGAATTGAACAGCCAAAGGACTTGAGGGGGCCATTTCTTTTCCATGAATTTATCAAAAAGAAAGATCTGGTTGTGGACCGAGGCAATTCGAACAGTCCAAGTAAAGATTGAAAAGAAAGTT
The DNA here is from genome assembly GCF_023091745.1 of Budorcas taxicolor. Classification (NCBI taxonomy): domain Eukaryota; kingdom Metazoa; phylum Chordata; class Mammalia; order Artiodactyla; family Bovidae; genus Budorcas; species Budorcas taxicolor. Next base: position 29,760,000 of record NC_068920.1, on the reverse strand, counting down.
TAAGTCTCTCAGCCTTTGCGACCTCACGGACTGGAATTCTCCAGGCCAAAATCCTGGAGTGGATAGCCGTTCCTTCTCTCCAGGGGATCTTTCCAACCCAGATATCGAACCAATGTCTCCCACATTACAGACGGATTCTTTACCAGCTGAGCCACAAGTAAACATTGGACTGCCCCAGAAACTTGAACAGTTGTCCTTGGACCCCCTTTGCTTATCTGGTACAACTGACGCGACCCTTTCATTGTGGGGTTTCTCTTGGTTACGTGAGAGACATTCACACATTAGGTGTTCGATATTAATTCATTCTATTCCAACTTGTGCTTCGGGATTTCATTTCAGCTCTGTCTCCTCCAGATAAACAAATTTCCTATTTGGGAGCTTCTTTCATGGATTCTTAAATTCCCCCATGACAATTTTCAGCACTCCTACATGACTGTTGCCATTTAAGACAGTTGATGTTAGGATTACCTGGGAGTCCTTGGTAAAATTAAGATTATTGGAATCTACCCTGTTTATTAAAGGATCATTGCAAGAGGGGTTCTGGAATCTGCATTTGTAATAAGTCTTCCGGGGGATACTTTTGAGTGCAAAGATTGGAGTCCCCATTGCCAGAAGTGCTGTCTTTTCTGGAAGCACTTGAAGTTCTAGTCTTCCGGTCTGTAGTCAGCAGTACCTGAACTGAGAACTTCCAGATGTACAAGCTGGGTTTCAAACAGGCAGAGGAACCAGAGATCAAATTGCCAACATTTATTGGATCATAGCATTCCCCCCAAAAATATCTACTTCTGCTTCATTGACTATGCAAACGCCTTTGACTGTGTGGATCACAAATAACCGAGGAAAATTCTTAAAGAGATGGGAGTACCAGACCACCTGGAGAGAAAAGTACAAAAACTGGCTTGAAACTCAACATTAAGAAAACTATGATCATGGCATCTGGTCCCATCACTTCAGGATAAATATAAGGGAAATAGTGGAAGCAGTGACAGATTTTATTTTCTTGGGCTGTAAAATCACTGTGGACGGTGACTGCAGCCACGAAATTAAAGGATGCTTGCTCCTCAGAAGGAAAGTTATGACAAATATAGCGTATTAAAGAGCAGAGACACTACTTTGCCGACAAAGGTCCGTACAGTCAAAGCTTTGGTTTCTCCAGTAGTCGTGTATGGATGTGAGAATTATACAATAAAGAAAACTGAGAGCCAAAGAATTAATGTTTTCAAACTGCGGTGCTGGAGAAGACCCTTGAGAGCCCCTCGGACAGCAAGAAGATCAAACCAGTCAATCCTAAAGGAAATCAAGCCTGAATATTCATTGGAAGGACTAATGCTGAAGCTGAAGCTCTAATACCTTGGCCTCCTGATGCGAAAAGCTGACTCGTTGGAAAAAACCCTGATGCTGCGAAAGATTAAGGGCAGAAGAGTAAGGGGGCAGCAGAAGATGAGTTGGTTATGTAGCATTAGTGGACAAGAATTTGAGCAGACTCCGGAAGATAGAGAAGGACAAGGAAGCATGGCGGGAGTGGCAAAGAGTCGGACACGGCTTAGGGACTGAGCAACAACCACAGCCTATACCTAGCCCAGTGTGTTTCTTTTATGGACATATTGGGCTGTCAGTGAAAGCATTTTGCCATTAAAATCAAAGTCACGAAATTGAACTGCCTCTGGGTCCACTAGTGATTTCCAAATGTAATCCCAAAGTGAGCTCGTTTCAATATAGTGTCTTTTGGGCCCCAGTCTTTTGTCGTACGGTGGGGGGTTGAATTCAGCAGGCAAACCGCTATTAATCTCTTAAGGAAACATTGGGACAGTGCCTTCTGTAGAGGTACCTGAGAAGCTTCGTATTTGGCGTTAGTGCGGTAATTTCTGCTACTCTAGGGCCTCCTCCTCCCACTTGTTTATTCCTTTTCGGGCTAGAGTCATTAACGGGGGTGTAGCTCAGTGGTAGAGCGCGTGCTTAGCATGCACGAGGCCCCGGGTTCAATCCCCGGCACCTCCACTTGGGAATTTTCGATCTCCACCCCGAGAACCTACAATGGCTACTAATGAGTAGTAGACCGTTAGCGAGCTTACGAGTGTTGTAATTGTCTCGTAGTCCTTTTTTCTTTTACCTGGGCTTCCCTGGTGGGTCAGGTGTAATGAATACGAATTCTCCAATTCAGGAGACCCCGCTTCGATCCCTGGGACGGAAAGATTCCCTGGCGAAGGAAATAGCAACCCTGTATTCCTGTATTCTTGCCTGGAAATCCCATGGACAGGAAAGCCTGGAGGGATACAGTACATGGGGTCGTAAAAGAGTGGACACGACCTAGCAACTAACAACAACAACAACAACCTTGAGGAAAGACAAGAATTTCTCTGGATTTGAGGTGATCTAGTGAGAGCGGACAGGAAATAGCAGTTTCAGAAAGCACAGAGAGCTTGCTGTGTTTTCTCAGTCATAATCTTCCTCATATTTTGATGCAATTCCACAAAGCCAGAAATAATTCAGTGTTTTCTTAAATGCACAGGACAATACATTGGTTCTAATTTTAAAAAATAATTGCAGAAGTTTAGTATTCAACAACCGGGATGGCCGAGTGGTTAAGGCGTTGGACTTAAGATCCAATGGGCTAGTGCCCGCGTGGGTTCGAACCCCACTCTCGGTAGGTGAAATTTTGTTTTCCTAAATCTTTCTTGGACTGGCCTTTAGAAACAAACTTGATAGATTACACATCTGTTTTTCTGTCCTTTTGTGAAAATACTACTTGTCTTCAAACCGAAAGAAATTGCTTCAGTAGGTAGTATTAAGTATGTGAATTATTTCCCTGCACAGTTCTATTAGATTGCCAATTTAGGAAAACCGACCAAATCAACAATCTGCCTAAAGAGATTTAAATACTTGAGCTCTGAGTTCCAAGAGAAATGGAAACTTGCACCACCCCCTCCCCCCCCCCCCCCCCCTTTGCTCTTCAGGCAATAGTAAAAAAAAAAAAAAAAAAAAAAAAGTTCTCTGTAGCCTCCGGGGAAGTGAGGGGAGGGATTCTCACTATTTCCAAAGCGTCCTACTCAGAAAGCTCGACTCTGCCTCGGCTGTCCCTCCCAACTCACTCTGGAAAGCGTAGTTGATTCCTCACAAGCAGAATACAAGTGTTTTGTTCTATTTTGTTTTTCCAGTTTGAAATGTAAAATATGGTCTCCTAGTGTAGTTTTTATTTACATTTCTCCTGTGGTGGTGTTATTAAACATCTTCTATGTTTAAGAGCCATGTGTACTTCCTTTTCTGTGAACTGTTTTTTAATATCCTGTACTCATTTTTCTTCATGATTGCTGGGTCTTTCTCTTTTGATTTGTAGAAAGTTCTTTAAATGAGTCGATTAAGTCATGTTTTGATATGTAACAAGCAGTTCATTTGCACTTTGTGGCAATTTTGGACATTGCAGACTTTGGACTATGAGGGTGAGGTTATCAGTCTTTTCTTTTGGTTTTATGTCTAATTTGGATATGCCTTTCCCCTATGCAAGCTCAACAAGAGTAACAAAATAACTCATTTTTTCTACAATGTCCCTTACTTCTTTTTAAACTTCGATCTCCGATATATTTTATTTTTTTCGGTCTTAATATGTGAGGTATCAGTCCAACTCTATTTCATTTCCAGAGGATTACCAGTGACCCCAGTACCATTATTGAATACCCATATTATCTCCAATGATTGAAATTCCAGCATATTAAATTCTCTTCTCTTTAAAATCCAGAGGACCAGAAGTCTGGCATCTTCAAGATGATTTGAAAGAGCATGGACTTTAAAACTCAACAATCATATACTCTAATTCTGGCTTTCCCACCAACTCTCTGAGCCTCAAGTTCTTCATGTGTTAAATGGGGATAATAATCCCTACTTCATGGAAGACAGTTGAAGAATGAAAAGATAATATATTAAGGGCTGGCAAATTCAGAAGGGCTCTTTGCCACTCTAAATACCCATATTATCTTTGCCACTCTGCAGGTTAGTTTCCTTCCTCCTTTAAAGAAACTCACACTCTTCCTTTATAGCCGTCTTTAAAAGAAAACCATAAATCAGATAAAAATTGTCCTGATAGTTAAATTGCTTATGTTTTGAGATCAAACACTTAGATTCTGCATTTCATAGTTTTCTAACCCCAATGGAGTTAGACAGCTCAGCGGGTCATTTTCATGAGCTTCCTCCGGTTTCAAGTTAGAGTCATTAGCATTGTGTTTGCTCCTGGTCGTCCTGGGAAAAGGAAGGAAGCTTCTCCCGAGAACTCATCTGAATAAGCTGGTTTGAGAAACACCAAGTTTCCATGGAGAGGCAAGACTCGTCCTTAATGAAAGTGGATATTCTTGTTTCTTTCCCTCGGATGGGGTAGAGACAGAGTGAGTGAAATGTTTGTTTTTTCTGAAATGAGATTCCAGGGAACAAAGATTTTACTTATATTGAAACTTTCTGAAAAGAAAACACAGCAATCTCCTAGTGGTTGGTTTGCAAAGTAGTTTAGGTTATAATGCTGATGACACCAATGTCCAAGTTCCATCCCTACAGAAGTTAAATTATATACTTTCCTTCACGAGAGACTCAAATGAGATCTGAAATCACCATGCCATTCCCATCTCTGCCACAGAGAAGGTCTGAACCTGTTGTATCTGAGTTGATTAAATTCCTCCAGTCAGTGGGGGCTGCTGGCAATTTCTACTCAAATCCAACCTCTGTTGTTGTTTCTTGAGGTAGGCAGAATTCAGTGGTAACACAGATGCCCTCCCTCTGATGTACAAGTCCTGCACAACCCCTCATACTGTGAATATGATTAGGGTATGCTACATAGCACCATTGACTTTAAAAAAGGAAGATAATCAGGAGTGAGCCTGACCTACTTAGGTGAGCCCTCAAAAGGGACTGGACTCTTTCTGAAGTCAGAGATTGTAAGTGTGAGAGGAATTGAGGGATTCGAAGTGAGAGTTTCTGTTGCTGGCTTTGAAGATGGAGGGGGCCAACAGAATGAAGGTAGCCAGCGGGAGCTGAGAACCCCCAGCCAACAGCAAGAATGCAGGGATGCTACCATCACCGTGAGAGCTTAGAATGCAGCCCCATGTATGATTTCAGCCTCGTTAAATCCTAGGTAGCAGAGAACTCAGCTACCTAGTGCTCACACTTCTTACTTACAGAAATCTGAGTAGATACTTGGGCATTGTTATAATCTGCTAAACTATGATAACTTGTTATGCGGCAACAGAAAACTAATATATTTTTATTTGTTTATTCTTTTAAAGTACATAATGTAAAATGTGAAGCTGGAAATGTTATAACAGAAAATTGAATTGTGTCAGGTGCCTCTGGGGGCCACTCTCCACCTGTTCTTTCTGTCCCTTTCTTGGGGTCCTGCTACTGACTCTTTGAGTGACCCTCACGTTTCATCTCTATGGATACCTGGAAACTGATATTGGTATTTTAGATTAATATAAGCATATGTTCCCTGTTATATATGTTATGTATTATAGGTATTAATTTCACATCTAACACATAAAGTAAAAATAGCTACCAACTGATTCCTTAAACTACTTGTAGCATGCATTTTGACATGAAGTATGCAGCACTGGTGGTGGAGGGGGGCTAAGTTCCCACCCTCCCAGGCTTCTGGATAGAGGAACAGACCTGCCAATAGTAATTTTAAGAAGTATCAGTTAGTATCCTTTAGTTTTAAAACTAGAGTATGTATATCCCTGGGAATAAATGGACATAAGGAATCATTTTCCTGACCTTGGACATGTATGTGGATTCATTTAGGACTGACCTGCCTGAAAACTCTGTTTTCCCACCTTCTTTTGTCACAACTCTTCTCCCACTAAGAAAAAGGAGATAACTTTCAACCATCCGATAGCATACTCGTCTTATTTCCCCAAGACACAAAGCCTACTCAAAGCATCTGACAAAATGACTCTAAGTAATGCTACCAGTAAGAAAGGGAATGTCTTTAAAGACTGACTAACAAAATTCTTTTGCAGACTCAGATAGTTTCTTGAGGTGAAGGAATTCAAGCTGAGCTATTTCAAATCCTAAAAGAGGATGCTGGGAAAGTGCTCCACTCAATATGCCAGCAAATGTGGAAAACTCAACAATGGCCACAGGACTGGAAAAGGTCAGTTTTCACTCCAGTCCCAAAGAAAGGCAATGCCAAAGAATGTTCGAACTACCACACAATTGCACTCATCTCACATGCTAGCAAAGTAATGTTCAAAATTCTCCAAGCCAGGCATTAATAGTACCTGAATTGAGAACTTTCAGATGTTCAAGCTGGATTTAGAAAACGCAGAGGAATTAGAGATAAAATAGCCAACATCCACTGGATCATAGAAAAAGTAAGAGGATTCCAGAAAAACATCAACTTCTGCTTCATTGATCACACCAAAGTCCTTGGCTGTGTGGATCACAACAAACTGTGGAAAATTCTTAAAGAGATGGGAGTGCCAGACCACCTGACCTGCCTCCTGAGAAATCTGTATGCAGGTCAAGAAGCAACACTTAGAACCGGACATGTAACAACAGACTGGTTCCAAATTGGGAAAGGAGTACGTCAAGGCTGTATACTATCACCCTGCTTATTTAACTTACATGTAGAAAGTACATACATCATGTGAAATGCTGAGCTGGATAAAGCACAAGCTGGAATCAAGATTGCCGGGAGAAATATCAATAACCTCAGACATGCAGATGACACCACCCTTACAGCAGAAAATGAAGAGGAATTAAAGAGCCTCTTGAAAGTGAAAGAGAAGAGTGAAAAGGTTGGCTTAAAACTCAACATTCAAAAAACAAACATCATGGCATCCGGTCCCACCACTTCAATGCAAATAGATGGGGAGACAATGGAAACAGTGAGACTTTCTTTTCTTGGGCTCCAAAATCACTGCAGATGGTGGCTGCAGCCATGAAATTAAAAGACACTTGCTCCTTGGAAGAAAAGCTATGACCAAGCTAGACAGCAAGCAGAGACATTACTTTGCCAACAAAGGTCCATCGAGTCAAAGCAATGGTTTTCCCAATATTCATGTATGGATGTGAGAGTTGGACTATAAAGAAAGCTGAGCACAGAAGAATTGATGCTTCTGAACTGTGGTGTTGCAGAAGACTCTTGAGAGTCCCTTGGACTGCAAAGAGATCCAACCAGTCAATCCTAAAGGAAATCAGCCCTTAATATTCATTGGAAAGACTGATGCTGAAGCTGAAACTCCAACACTTTGGCCACCTGATGCTAAGAACTGACTCATTGGAAAAGACCCTGATGTTAGGAAAGATTGAAGGCAGGAGGAGAAGGGGACAATAGAGGATGAGATGGTTGGATGGCATCACCAACTCGATGGACATGAGTTTGAGCAAGCTCTGGGAGTTGGTGACGGACAGGAAAGCCTGGCCTGCTCCAGTCCATGGGGTTGCAAAGAGTCATGACTGAGAGACTGAACTGAACTGAACTGTGCCTTCAAACATGAAAGAAGGTCCAACCCAGTTGTCAACAATAGACTAACAGAAAACTTTAATGATAATGTGGTTTTAGCATGTGATATAGGGGTTAGAAAAATTAGAATTGCATTCATATTTCAAAACTCCTTTAATTCCTAACTACTTAATTAGCTCATATCTCTAATAATTAAATAGACATAAAACTGATGTTGAACCTTGCAACATCAGTCTTGCAACAGGACTACTCATCCATGGATACACAAATTAATTAGAAAATATTAGTCCCATCCATGTCATTAAGAGATGAGTTTGCAATTCAATTTTATTTTATGTTTATAACTTATCAATATATTAATACACTCACAGTGATTTGCTGTAACAAAAACTGCAATAACAATGCAGGAAACAAATTGTTAACTCAAAGCTATATAGTCATACAGAGAAGAAGTACAACAGAATAGATTAAAAAACAACCATGTTACAATACAATGTATTTTTGTGGAGTGGGGGAATGAAAATATAAGTCCAAATACAATAGAGAGGATATAAAATGTCAAATGTTAAAGAAAATTTATTTTTTTTTAAAATAGATTAACCAAACCAAATCCATTAACCAAATATTCACTATGGTATTTAGATTCATTTAGAAGAGTGATATTTTTAAAATGCCACAAATTACAATGTATTGGAAATCACATTCTTTACAACTGTTTGAACTTATGATTTGAAATTTTTAGATGCTAATCTAAAAATGTACAAGGGGTACATAATTTTTCAAAGGGGTATGCTTTCAAATTTTGAAGGCTACTACTCTAGAGCAGGAATTCTTAACATGTGATGTCACACAGTGGCTATAAACAAAGACTCAGGAGTTAGTCTTACTAGTTGTGTGACATTGGGCAAGTGACTTAAATTCAGCTCAGTCTACTTACCTGTAAAATGGGGACAGTAAAAATACCCTATCTATAAAGTTGTCAAACTTCAGTAGACACTAGAATCACCTGGAGGGTTTGTTAAAACACAGACTGTGGGCCCTGTTCCCAGAGATTCTGCCTGAGGAGGTCTGGGGTCAGGCCCCCCAAACCTGCATTTCTAACAAATTTCCAGGTGACACTAATGCTGCTTGCTCCTTTCATCTATCTCATAAAGTCATTTACTGTGTGGATTAAAAATGTTAGTACATAAAGCAATTATCCTTCAATTAAAAAATAAATCAATTTTAAAAATACATATGTCCTTTAAAAAAAAGTTAGTACATAAAAATTCTTAGAAGTCCACTGGCCCAAAGCAGGTACTAACACACATTAGCCATATCATCAGTTAGAATTTGATTCACTGCAAAAGAAAATTTTACTGCAGTGGGTTAAACAGAAAAGAGTTAGCACATGTCATTTAACAAGAGGTCCTGAGGTCAACCATCCAGGGCTGGCACCACTGGTCAAGAGTGCCATGAAGTTCCCAGGCTCCTTCTGTCTTCTTTGCTCAATTGTCTTTGCTCAGTGGCTTTCATTACCATAGACTGAGAATAGCTGCTGTTCCTCCAGGAGTCTTGTCTGAATTCCAGATAGGAAGAGAGAAGAGAAAAGGAGCAGAGGGTAGAGTTGATGGAGCATGCCAGCCAAGTCACAGACCCTCCCTTTCATAATTTATTTTTTAGAGAAGTCACTTGCTTTTAAAAAATGTTTCCAGAAGTTCTCCACATGTGAATGGAGCTAATAAAATTAATCAACATTCAGTAAAACAGACTCAACAGTACTAGCCACACTTCAAGTATTCAACAGACACAGGTAGCCAGTGACTACCATGGTGGACAACACAGATGTAGGACATTTCCACCATTATGCAAAGTTCTAGTGGATGACATGAGACTACAAGATGCACCTCTAAGTCTCCTACAAGATCTATGAAGCTCTTTCTCTCCAGACTTACCTCCTGTTGCTATACACTTTAGCAAAGGTCAGCAGGCTATTTCTCAGACCTGCATTTGTTTACAATTCTGCTGCCTGGGATTGTACTCTCTCTCCACCTCGTCCATCTAGAAAACAAGAATCCTTCTTTATACACACATATTCAAAAAGCCAGAAGAACTGAACATGATGGAAGATGTATTTCTGAGCATACCTTCTCTTTTATCTATCACTACTACAAAAAATAGCAGATCCAAGAGATTATTCAATCTTTTAAAAAATCACACACGAAAAACTTGATTGAAAAATGGGAAAGGAACTTGAACAAACATTTTTCCAAAAAAAGATATACTAATGGCAATAAGCACAGGAAAAGATGCGTGATGACACTAATCATTAGGCATATGCAAATCAAACCCACAGCGGTACCACCTCACATCTATATTGGCTACTATCAAAAAACTCAGAAAATATCAAGTGTTGGCAAGAAAAAGGAGAAGTTGGAATTCTTGCATATTGTTGGTGGAACTGTAAAATGGGGCAATTGCTATGGAAAACAGTATGGAAGTTTCTCAAAAAATTAAAAGTACAATTACGTGATCCAGCCATTCCACTTCTGGGTATACACTCACAAAGAACTTAAAGCAGGGTGTTGCGGAAATATTTATCCACTCATATGCAATACCAGCATTATTCACAACTGCCAAAAGGTGAATGCAATCCAAGTGCCCATCAGTGAATAAATGGATATACAAAACATGGCATAGGCATGCAATGGAAGCATATTCAGCCTTGAAAACAAATTCTGACACATGCCACAACCTGGCTGAAACTTGAGGGCTAATATATCTTCAACCATATCTTCAACCATCTCTGATTTTTAAACTACAAAATGATCTTGGGTTTTTTTTTTTAATTGAAGAAAAATATGCTTAAACATAGAAAAAAAAAATACTGCTGAGTGCCTCAGATTAAGTAGGATAAAATGAGAACTCGCTCTACTCATTCCTTGTATTATCCAAGTGTTGGACTCAGTACCCTTCTGATAAATTTCCTTCTGAGAACCTCTGTACACAAATTAAGTGCCAGTTAGGCCTCACGGCTTCGACTAGACAGTGTTAGAAGAATGGTTTCTGCCCAGAAGAACAAAGAGTCAGATACACTTCTTGGATCGGACAGTAGCCCAGTGGTTATTTCCACCCGCTGCACACTGGCATTACCTGGGAAATTTAAAAGCCAAGCGGTTCTAAGGTGAGAGCAGGCTGGCTGTGTAGATGTACTGCTATTTTCTGATCACTAACCCCTCCCCTACCCCCTAACCACTACACATCTCATATTTATTTAATGTCCAGAATTATCAAACAGTGCGCCTAACACACTCGCAACATTTCTGTCTTCCGGGTAACGGTTCTCCACTACGTATCATTATCTAGAGCACGTGATCTCTCCAGCACCAGTAGCTCAAGCGCCTGAATCTCTCCCTGCATGTGTCCGCTCCTCACAACCACACCCACAAACCATGACTCGCTACCTACTACCGTCCACAAGGCAGGCCGCTTCCGGATGGACTTTGCTGATGGGGAGCGTCCAGGCCTATGCCATCTGCTCTCGCGCCAGATACGTCTCTGCTTAATCTTCGATTAGGTTCAGCTCCTAAACCCGCGGGGGTTGTGTTGGGGTCCGGGGATAAAGCGCCGAAACTTACTTACCTTCATCCTTGCCCGCTGACACCTCCTGATTTTTTGCAAACTGCTGCTTCTGGGCAAGAATATGCGCCACGGGGAACAACTCTAGTCCAGACTTCGGTGTCTGGACATTTACCAAAGTCCTGCCTTTGTCAGATCAGAGGCTGCGTAGCCTGGTCCTTCTCTATCTGCCTGGAAGGTCCAGGCAGTCTTGCTTGGGCACGAGATTCAGGGCGTTTGTTCCGGAGATCGCGGAAGCCTGCTGCCAGGAAAACAAGAACGCGAACGCTTACGCCTCTGGGGTAGAATAGAGAGACTGGATGGTTTACTTTCACTGGCCTTATTTCCAGGTCCCCTCTAGGAACCTGGGAGGTTTCTGCATCTCTGTGGTTATTTCTACAGCTTCCTGTGCCTTTACTCTGTTCTAGGCCCTGCCTTCTAAACGGGTTGGGAAGGTTTGACAGAGAAATCGTTTGGGAAAACTTCACAAGTATATATGCCAAAAAAGAATAGTACCATTAATTCGATGTACCTGTCTCACACCTTCTATCAACTCATGGCAATGTTATTAACCTATAACCCAGCCCTCATTCCTTCAGACACATTGCATGAATCTCAGACCCGTGTCACTGATAAATTTAACACAGCCCAGACTAAGTTGAGTTAGACGCTTGCCTCGGGCACAAAATTTAGACTTCCAAAAAGCTTTGCAATAGAGACAATAACATTTTAAAGTATTTTTAAAGTAAAAATTAAAGCAAAAAACTATAATGAATACAATATCAATATTTTAAATAGAGAATCAGTATTACTGATTCTTTCCTTTTTCCCAGCTCCTACATGACTGACAAAAGGCTGAAACTTAAGTATCTCTGAGAATGAGGTTGCTTTTGAAAAACATAATCACAATATCATTATCACATCTAAAAATAATACCAAAAATAAGATCATCAAGTATCCAACCATTGTTCAAACTTTACCAGTTTTGTATATTTTATAAATATATTATATAACATATATTATAAAATCATATGTGAGTAAGGAGGGCTGGAGTGAGAATTCTCAGGCATCTTTTATCTAAGGTGCATAAGTTATCAAAACCTTGGACATAGATCACTTGAAGCATTATGTCATCATCAAAGATTTGGCAACAAACTTCTAACAGGCCTGGTCCAGAAAAGTTGTCTTGGGAAATCTGATATCTGGGTATGAAGTTCATGTGAATGAAAGAGTAGAACAGTAGGAAAGGGGTAGGAATGAGAAGGTCTCTCAGATAGTGGTAATGGTAGGTAAGGGTACTGGAATGGAGTACTGAAGAAGAAAGAAAATCAAGGAATGTAGACAGGAATAGAAATATACAAGGAGAAACAAGGATCATAATCAGTGGAATGGGTAAAGAGGAAAGATTATTATGGCTCTGAAATAGCACAGGAAAGAAAAAAAGAGAAATACGATATTTATCAATCAGAAAGATGAGTAAAACAATCACAGTCCATGAAGGAGTAACTGCATTACTTTGGCCTTTATTTCCCGCTGTATAGATTTACCATAACTGCACCAGACAATGTTGTTAACTAATCAGGGATCTTAGATGCAGAAGATAGAATCCACACAAATAAGGTAAAATTAAAAGGGATTTCTTATGCATTCACAGAGTTTCTTGGAGACCAGAATCAAGTACAGATTACTCGACACTGCCAGAAGCACTCAGCCATGAAAATGCTTCCGTAGAAATCTTACAGCTGCCACTTCTGGTTCCACAAAATCCTAGACAGTAGCTGCACATAAACCAAAATACCTGCAACAACCTTGCATGTGTGAAAGGATTTCAAGCTAAAATCAAACCAGAGGATATGAAATGAAATGTCACATATTCACCCTCTGAAGATTGGGAGGTAAGAGCTAAGAGACTTATTTCCCCTAAAATGCCTAATTTACAGAAGACAGAGACTTATCTCCTAATCAATGAGTAGCCTCTAATCTGACTGGACTTGCCCCTCTTTGCATTCTTGATCATAAATACAACCACCTTAAAAACCTCAATAGACCTATCTTGCTATATATCATGAGTTTCCTGAATTGTAATTCCTTTGCTATTCTTGAATAAACTCTATTTTTGGTAATTTGAACTTGTCTCAGTTTACCTCTTTATTTATGTTGACATATGTCAGAAGAGCTATTCAGCCTTTATCTCACAACATTCATTTCTCCCAGTCTTACACTGCAAAGTCAAGTGGGCCTTAGGTAGCATCATTATGAATAAAGCTAATAGAGGTTATGGAATTTCAGTTGAGCTATTTCAAATCCTGAAAGATGATGCTGTGAAAGTGCTGCACTCAATATGCCAGCAAATTTGGAAAACTCAGCAGTGGCTACAGGACTGGAAAAGGCCAGTTTTCATTCCAATCCCGAAGAAAGGCAATGCTAAAGAATATGCAAACTGCCTCACAATTGCACTCATTTCACATGCTAGCAAAGTAATGCTCAAAATTCTCCAAGCCAGGCTTCAACAGTATGTGAACCATGAACTTCCAGATGTTCGAGTTGGATTTAGAAGAAGCAGAGGAACCAGAGATCAAATTGCCAACATCCGTTGGGTCATCAAAAAAGCAAGAGAATTCCAGAACAACATCTACTTCAGCTTCATTGACTATGCCAAAGCCTTTGGCTGTGTGCATCACAGCAAACTGTGGGAAATTCTTCAAGAGGTAGGAATACCAGACCACCTTACCTGCCTCCTGAGAAATCTATATGCAGGTCAAGAAGCAACAGAACTGTACGTGGAACAACAGACTGGTTCTAAATCAGGAAAGGAATACGTCAACATACAATATTGTCACCCACCCTGCTTATTTAAAGCCTATGCAGAGTACATCGTGTGAAATGCTGGACTGGATGAAGCACAAGCTGGAATCAAGATTGCCAGAAGAATTATCAATAACCTTAGATATGCAGATGACATCACCCTTCTGGCAGAAAATGAAAGAGTCTCTTGAGGAAAGTGAAAGAGGCTAGAGAAAAAGTTAACTTAAAACTCAACATTCAGAAAACTAAGATCATGGCATCTGGTCCTGTCACTTCATGGCAAATAAATGGAAAAACAATGGAAACAGTGAGCGACTTTATTTTGGGGGGATCCAAAATCACTGCAGATGGTGACTACAGCCATGAAATTAAGAAGAAATTAAGAAGAAAAGCTATGACCAACCGAGACAGCATATTAAAAAGCAGAGACATTACTTTGTCGACAAAGGTCTGTCTAGTCAAAGCTTTGGTTTTTCCAGTAGTCATGTATGGATGTGAGAGTTGGAGTATAAAGAAAGCTGAGCGCCAAAGAATTGATGCTTTTGAAGTGTGGTGTTGGAGAAGACTCTTGAGAGTCCCTTGGACAGCAGGGAGATCCAACCAGTCCATCCTAAAGGAAATCAGTCTCGAATATTCATTGGAAGGACTGATGCTGAAGCTGAAACTCCAATACTTTGGTCACCTGATGTGAAGAACTGACTTCTTGGAAAAGACCCTGATGCTGGGAAAGATTGAAGGCAGGAAGAGAAGGGGACGACCAAGGATGAGATGGCTGGATGGCATCACCGACTCGATGGACATGAGTTTGAGTAAACTCCAGGAGCTGGTGATGGACAGGGAAGCCTGGCATGCTGCAGTCCATGGGGTTGCAAAGAGTCGGGACACGACTGAACTGAACTGAGTCTTACACAAGCACATCTGCTCAGCAAAAGCTATGTGACACAGGAAGTCCTAGTGACAAGGAGATCTGAGAACTGGAGATTTTACTGCTGCAGGTTTAGTGTTCAGGAGGCACATTGCAACAGGGTTGCAGAGGTGTAGAGTGAGAAATCTTTACCACTGGTCATGGTTGCTACCTGGTATCCATTTCACCCTTTTTCCTTCTTAAGAAACTGATTTTGTTCCAATATCCATCATTCATACGCATAAATTGAAGAACTCAGGAGACTCTACCCCCATTTTAAGTTCCAGGGCAATTTATGAGTAGTCTAAGATGAATATGTAAATCCTATGCCTTTACAGGGAGAAGGCAATGGCACCCCACTGCAGTACTCTTGCCTGGAAAATCCCATGGATGGAGGATCTTGGTAGGCTGCAGTCTATGGGGTCGCTAAGAGTCAGACACGACTGAGCGACTTCACTTTCACTTTTCATTTTCATGCAATGGAGAAGGAAATGGCAACCCACTCCAGTGTTCTTGCCTGGAGAATCCCAGGGACGGGGGAGCCTAGACGGTGGGCTTCCGTCTATGGGGTCACACAGAGTCGGACACTACTGAAGAGACTTTGCATGCATGCATGTATGCCTTTATAGATGATTGATTTACAAATTTAGGTTTAAATCGATAAGCAAAAGCATTCCCCTGCTAGCTGTTATAGGTTCAGAGGTAGGCAGATCTAAATTGTCATAATCACACTTTAATGATTGAGAGGAGAGGTTATGCTTTTCCTTTGTGTTAAGAGCAAAGAACATTTTGCCCGAAGTGCTTCAGGCTGCGATATTAAAGACAGCTGTAAGATAAGGCAGCCTAAGCGTAATGCTGACAAACTGGTTAAACTGGTTCTATTCTTTCACATTGTTGGTCATCCCAGTTAGACTTAAAAAGTGGCCCGTACGGGGATCGAACCCGCGACCTTGGCGTTATTAGCACCACGCTCTAACCAACTGAGCTAACCGGCCCTCATATGAATTACTACTCTTCCTTAATGTTTTGATTGTATTGACCTTCTAGAATTTCTTTATCATAAATGGGAATATCAGTCCTATACATACTGGTCCACTTCTGTTAAAGGGAAACAAAAGAAAAAAGTCTATCAGGGTCAAGTATGAACCTTGCCTTTCAGAACATGCCTTCTTGGAACCAATGCAAATGCATTTTGTAATGCAAACTCTTTTCTAACAAGTACAAAAAACATTTTTAATGAAAATGGCAAGTTGGAACATTTGATAGTAAGGACTTTGATGTATTTGCATATTGGAGACCGCAGTAATAGATGGTGAGAGAAGGGAAAAGAGTTTTTCTACCTGCAGACTCTTTGGGAATGAAGAGAATAAGTGCTTGAAGAATAAGAATGAATAAGAATAAATACCAGCAGTATTTTTAAAGAACAATTTAATTAAAATAATCCATCCATCCAAACATCCATCCCTGAAAAAAAATTAAAAGCTTCCTTCCGAGAGCAAATAATGGAAATGTAATGCTAGTGATAAATGAAAGGCATATGACCTTAATAATGAGCTAGAAAAAAACTCAATGTGAAAAAGCTCTACATGAACCCAGGGAATAGTAATGAATAAAGCTTTCCACGAACAAATGAGAAACTAGGTCTGAGGTGGAAAAAAATGAGCTGATGCTTAGGACAAGTAGAAAAAAATATACATTGAATTTGGGAATGAATGTGGTGTGAGAATAAAATGGACCTGCTTTTTAAGGTTGCTATGCAATACTTCAGTTCTAGTTTTTCAGAACTTTCTATTTAGATATCACAGGTGTAAATAAAATCTTATTTAGCCATTATTGTGGACCAAAGACTACTTATGTGTTTTAAATGAATTAACATATTTAAACATAACTAATTTATGAGGTGAATACTACAATCATTCTCGTTTTACAAATAACCGAGGACAGAGTTTAGAGTCAGCATTCTGATGATTTAACCTTACAGAACTTCCTTTTCATTGTCACTAAACTGCTCCTTAAAATCGGTGTTTATCATTTTCTTAGTGGATGGCCATAGTCTGAGGACCCTCCTATTCTAAAAGCCAACTTTGTAGCATCTTGATTTATACCCCAGGATATTAATTGCTTCAATTTCAATTAATATTAATCTCACCACTAATAGTGAATATGTGACATGGATCTGAAAACTCCTATCCTAGGTAAGGAAAACTCTGAGCATCAGCCATGTGCACTATATTATTATTGCAGGGCAATTCTTTCTAGCAATTTTACTGTATTATTTAGTGATTCACTTCCTTTTCTTGGTTCCCCAATAAGGAAAGGAGATATATTGAGAGCAAACACCCTAGAGACATTGATTTTTTTTTTCCTCTCTCTTTTTCCTCTGATTTTTTTTTTCTCTCCAAGAAACAGTTTCGGAAAACAAAACAAAATGAAATAAAGAAGGAAAGGCCCTCTGTTGTACCTTTTAGCTGCCAGGTCTCTGCTATCCTTCTGCTTTGTTATTTGGAGTGGGATCTGTTCACTCCGCCTAAGCAGGTTCTAGAACCCACTAGCAAGGAAGTTTGCAGACCCTTCTTCTCTGCAAAGAGGTTCCAATGCCATCTTTAAGGACAAAAATCAAAGACAACCTTGGCCCGTACGGGGATCGAACCCGCGACCTTGGCGTTATTAGCACCACGCTCTAACCAACTGAGCTAACCGGCCAGGATAACGCGATCGCCCTTCAAATTACAAACGACACTTAAACAGCATTGTTTTGCAGTTTACGGTGGGAAGAGTGAGTTGCTTCCATTCTTTTTCTCGTCTTTCCTCATTGGCCGAGAAAATGGATGAAAAAGCTTCTCATTCTGCCTCAAGAAAGTGTCCTTCTTCCGGAAAAACTTAAAGCTATCTCAAACTTCGGATTCTGACCCGAGAAGATTCAGGCCTTCGTCCTTAGGCAGGGCTTCCTGAGACCGCGACAGGTGCATCACGGAAACGACCACGAAGCCTCCAGAGGCCTCGAAGGACTAGACTCAGGCGCGCAAGATCCAGATTCCTCTCTACTCTTGGAGATCCTTAAGCTTCCCTCGGAAGCCTCGAATCCCATGAACCTGAACCCTGTCGCCGCCTGGCCTCTGGGTGGTTTTGCCGGCCCCGCCACCCGAAATCCGCAGCTGTGAGCCCCAGGTATCCGGCTCCGAGCGCGGGAATGAGTCTTGGTGTTGCAGTGTTGGTCCTCAAACACGTGGTGGCGCCCGATGGACAGGCTGCGGCAGCGGGAGCGAAAGAACCTTGGGGATGGGAGGGGCGGAGGCCGGGGCTGGGCAACTGTGAAAAGAGGCAGGAAACCCCATTCGAGAGGCTTAACTGCGAGGTGAATCCTGCCGGCAGAGGTCAACCCAGAGAAGGGCCGGCAGAGGAGCTAATTCCCTATTCGCCCTCTGCTCTTTTCTGGATTCTACTTCTTCCCTCCTTTCCAACACGACTGTTCCTGTTAAGTTGGGGATAGTAATGTTTTTAGAAGTTAACTGACCTGTGTTCATGGGGTTCTCAAGGCAAGAATACTGAAGTGGTTTGCCATTTCCTTCTCCAGTGGACTGAAATCAGATTGATTATATTCTTTGCAGCTGAAGATGCAGACGCTCTATGCTGCTGCTAAGTCGCTTCAGTCGTGTCCGACTCTGTGCGACCCCATAGACGGCAGCCCACCAGGCTACCCCGTCCCTGGAATTCTCCAGGCAACAACACTGGAGTGGGTTCCCATTGCCTTCTCCGGGAGACTCTCTATACAGGCAGCTAAAACAAGACCGGCAGCTGACTGTGGCTCAGATCATGAACTCCTTATTGCAAAATTCAGATTTAAACTGAAGAAAGTAGGGAACACCACCAGACCATTCAGGTATGACCTAAATCAAATCCCTTACGATTATACAGTGAAAGTGACAAATAGATTCAAGAGATTAGATCTGATAGAGTGCCTGAAGAACTATGGAGGTTTACAACATTGGATAGGAGGCAGTGATCAAGACCATCCCCAAGAAAAAGAAATGCAAAAAGGCAAAATGGTTGTCTGAGGAGGTCTTACAAATAGCTGAGAACAGAAGAGAAGCTAAAGGCAATGCAGAGTTCCAAAAAATAGCAAGGAGAGATAAGAAAGCCTTCCTTGGTTATCAATGCAAAGAAATAAAGGAAAACAATAGAATGGGAAAGACTAGAGATCTTTTCAAGAAAATTAGAGATACTAAGGGAACATTTCATGCAAAGATGAGCACAATAAAGGACAGAAATTGTATGGACCTAACAGAAGCTGAGGATATTAAGAAGAGGTGGCAAGAATACACAGAATAACTATACAAAAAATATCTTCAAGACCCAGATGACCTTGATGATGTGATCACTCACCTAGAGCCAGACATCCTGGAATGCAAGGTCAAATGGGCCTTAACAAGCATCACTATGAACAAAGCTAATGGACGTGATGGAATTCCAGTTGAGTTGTTTCAAATCCTAAAAGATGATGCTGTGAAAGTGCTCCACTCAATATGCCAGCAAATTTGGAAAACGCAGCAGTGGCCACAGGACTGGAAAAGTCAGTTTTCATTCCAATCCCAAAGAAAGGCAATACCAAAGAATGTTCAAACTGTTGCACAATTGCACTCACCTCACATGCTAGCAAAGTAATGCTCAAAATTCTCCAAGCCAGGCTTCAACAGTACATGAATCCTGAACTTCCTGATATTCAAGCTGGATTTAGAAAAGGCAGAGGAACCAGAGATCAAATTGCCAACATCCGATGGATCATTGAAAAAGCTAGAGAATTCCAGAAAAACATCTACTTCTGCTTCATTGACTATGCCAAAGCCTTTGACTGTGTGGATCACAACAAACTGTGGAAAATTCTTCAAGAGGTGTGAATACCAGACCACCTGACCTGCCTCCTGAGAAATCTGTATGCAGGTCAAGAAGCAAGAGTTAGAACCAGACATGGAACAACAGACTGGTTCCAAATAGGGAAAGGAGTATGTCAATGCTGTATATTGTCACCCTACTTATTTAACTTATATGCAGAGTACATCATGTGAAATGCTGGGCTGGATGAAGCACAAGATGGAATCAAGATTGCAGGGAGAAATATCAATAACCTCATATATGCGGATGACACCACCCTTATGGCAGAAAATGAAGAGGAACTAGAGGAACTCTTGATGAAAGTGAAAGAGGAGAGTGAAAAGAACTCTTGATGAAAGTGAAAGAGGAGAGTGAGAAGCTTGGCTTAAAACTCAATATTCAAAAAACTAAGATCATGGCATCCTGTCCCATCACTTCATGGCAAATAGATGGGGAAATAATGGAAACAGTGAGAGACTTTATTTGGGGGGCTCCAGAATCACTGCAGATGGTGACTGCAGCCATGAAATCGAAAGACGCTTGCTCCTTGGAAGAAAAGCTATGACCAACCTAGGCAGCATATTAAAAAGCAGAGACATTACTTGGCCCACAAAGGTCTGTCTAGTCAAAGCTATGGTTTTCCAGTAGTCATGTGTAGATATGAGAGTTGGACTATAAAGAAGGCTGAGTACCGGATAACTTATGCTTTTGAACTGTTGGAGAAGACTCTTGAGAGTCCCTTGGACACCAAGGAGGTCAAACTAGTCAATCCTAATAGAAATTAGTCCTGAATATTCATTGGAAGGACTGATGCTGACGTTGAAACTCCAATATTTTGGCCACATGATGCAAAGTTCTGACTCACTGGAAAAATCTTTCTCTGGTGCTGGGAAAGATCGAAGGCAGGAGGAGAAGGGGACAGCAGAGGATGAGATGGTTGGACGCTCCAGGAGTTGGTGATGAACAGGGAAGCCTGGGGTGCTGCACTCCATGTGGTGGCAAAGAGTCAGACTGAACTGAGGAACTGAACTGAATTGACCTGTTTGCATATGTATCTATGTATATTACATAGTTTCTTTTGGACATGCACTGCTAATAAATAAAGTTCTTAATATAATACTTGGTATTCACTTTTTTCTTTTTTCCTGGAAATGGGAATCATACTCTTTGGCTGGCTGAATCTGTCATTTTTTCTTGCTTTCCATTTCACTAAAACTTTGCTTTTAATATCATACATATAAATGATTCTTCTGGCCCTTCAGCACCATTCACTAACTTTGTGCATCTTTTAATCAACTTGTAGATGTCTTCATTTGATTTTTTTCTTTGGTGAAAATTCTGTAAATTTGTATAGCAGAATATTATTAGTAGTACCTGACATTCTGGTTCTACTCAGTTATGTTTAAGTGGTTTTTGAGAACCTGGGCCCTATTCAGATTTAGATGGTAGACTGCAGTCGCTTGCTTTGTGTTAAAGATCAGTTCCCTGGGAAATAAACATTGAGATAGAGATGGAGATGCCAAAGCAGTGACCCAGGGGAGGCTGCAAGGCCAGCTGCAGGGCCAGAGCTTGCCTCCTCCTCCACCCCTACCCCCCACCCCTGACCCCCACCTGCCCGCTTCTGCTGATTCATCGCAGCTCCAGCTGGCAGCAGCCTTTTTTGGGGATGGCTGCTGCTGAAATTCCTCAGAGATAACCAGTTGCTTCTCCTTGAGCCTGGTGTAAGATGGTGTTAGAGTTTTATTGGGATCACTCTTAGAATCGACCGCAATGAGAGGGTGAAGGAAACAGGATTAGGAAGAGGCAAAAGTTGAACTTGATGTTGTAAAAGAAGCCTCAGTTCAGCTTACCAGGTATCTGAACCTGAAATGGCCTGTTAGTAATATTCTGAATTCAGGCTGGATTTGAGCTACACTCAAGGGTTGGTGTACTCTTGAGCAAGGTTTCCTCTTTTCTGTTGCGGATAGTGTCCAGAGTAACCCAGCCATCAGCCATTAGAAGTCAACATTCCTGAAGTGGAGAAATAAGTGCAACCATTCTGGAGGGTGATTTGACAGGTACATCACACCACTGTTCTTTCAGAAATCTTGTGTCAGATATATGCTTTTGACCAGTATATTTGACCAGGAACCCCTCCTTCAACACACTAATATAGAAGAGAGCAGGTGTGGCTAAAATAATATGATGGTAATAGAAGATCATTTCATTTTTTCTTTTGGGCTTCAACAAAGGTCTCTGACACACACTCCCCCACCCCCTAACACTTCATGCAATCCCCAGCCCCCGCCCCCTCCCCCCCCCCCCCCCCCCCCCGTTTGCCAGAGTTTATAATCGAGTTGAATCCAGTGGTGTCCACTCTGAAACAATTTCTCAAGAGGAGATAGTCATCTTAATCTAGTACCTGTATTTATTCTTCCAAAAGAACATTTTTCTTTGGTTTTGACTGACACAATGTTGCTTCCCTCCCCTCCCCCCCCCCCAATCACCTGGCAAACCAGTTTCTAAATTCGTTATAGCGGAGAGACATATGAAATTATGTTCAAATAGAGTGTAACTAAAACATTTGCTAAGATGGGCTCCGTGGCTTAGCTGGTTAAAGCGCCTGTCTAGTAAACAGGAGATCCTGGGTTCGAATCCCAGCGGAGCCTGTGGGGTTCTTGTCCTGTCTCTGGTTTTTGCGATTCTAACCTCATAGAAAATATTTTTCTCCAAGTGAATAGAAACTAACTTGAATTGACACTGGATGAATATCCTAATACTCAGGACTTAAGCTTTGCTTGGGAAAAAGGGGGTACTTTGTAGAAGAGGACAGAGGTAAAAGGGCAAATAATATCCCGAGAAGCATTCCCGACACATAGATCAGAAGTAATTTAAGGACTCCGAATATTTGTCTGAATCATGACATTAGCAGTGGATAGGTAGCCTAGCCTAGCAGAGGTTTGCCCTTTTGTCTAACTATTGGAATCAAGTGAAGGAGATTCAACAGCTTTAAATACATGCCCTTTCAGATATCCTTTAGATTTGTCTGATTACTAGAGAGCTTTAATTATGTTTTTGCAACCTCAGATACACTTGGAGTAGGGTTGGCACTCAAGTTTTTTGTTTTATTTTCAAATAGACTATTAAATAGCTAATGGCTTTTCTAATTTCAAGGTAATATGTAGGAGTATTAGTACCAAGCATCTTTAAGGAACAATGGATAGGGTAGGAAGACAGAGACCCATGGTCAGAAGTGATTAGTTTAAATCTTCTGTCATTGAACCTTTTCTTGCTACTCACCACTTCCAGGAAGCCTTCAATTTTCCTTTGCATTTCTGCTCTTAGCCTCATCCTAAAGGAGGTAAGGGGGGGAAAGAGAAAGGGCTAAAAAAAAAAAAAAAAGCACCTATGTAAATGTTGAATTGAGTACTGTAATAGCTGTTTCTACTTTTCAAGTGATTCTGGACTCTAGGTCATCACTGAAGTTTTTGAAAAGAGACGAATATGGTTAGTGACAAAGAAGAATGGTTAGTGACAAAGCATATAAAGCATCTAGAAAGAGTTTAGAAACAAATGAAGCCTTACACTTTTTCTAGACAGATTTCTACATAAAAGTTCTGATAAAGACATTAAGTCCTAAAAACAAAGATGTTTCTGCTTATCTGCAATTTCTTTTGACATTCTAAGATATATCTTAAAATAATTAGGCTTTACAAATGTCCACTTCCCCATACTTAGTAACGTGCACAAAATTCTACAGGCAATGACTGCACCCTAAGTACCTTCTTGCTTCTCATTGTCACAGCGTAACAGATTATTTACTCCTTTTTTGAGCATCTGGGAATGTAAATGTGCCAGAAGACTGACATATTAAAGAATCTCTTAAAATGGAGTTGAATCTAATCAGTGAAATCCTGTACCTCTAGAAGTGTTCAGTACTTAATAGGTCTAAATGATAGAAGGTTGTTATTCTATAAAACAGTTGTAAACAAGTCATGGACATTCTCAATTGTGTCTTTGTTAAAGGGACTTCTCCCTAGTTGAACTACTCTTTCTTTCTTGACCTACCTTATTCTTCATTCAAACTTCCTTCCCCATTAAATGTTCTCTGGCTTGGGATCCTCAAATGGACAGCTCCTCTTTTGTGCTCTGAGGGTACAACTGACATTGTCTTAAGCCAGCTGTGTGGTTCTTTCTTCTTCATGTCCAGTTATATACTTCCCATGTTGGACACTGGATAAAATTTGGTGAGCAAATTCAAATGGGATGTCCCTTGAAAAGGTGGAAAAGTAAGGCATGGTGATGAGGGAAAATGTTAGAGATAGAGGAGTCTCTGGAGCTGACCCTTCCTTGGCTGCCTGCCTGGAGCTGATCTTTCAAAATATCTATGTCTGAAAGAGGTCTCTGCCTAATTTCAAACTCACATTTCCATTGCCACCAGGATTTCACATGAGTACCACTGGCACCATACACCATGAACTCAACTGATCATTATTTCCACTGGAAATCTATTATTAAACTTGACTCTTCCTGCTGCCTTACCCCACCAATCAAATTATCACAGTCTTCCTGATTTACATTCAACATATGTGAGATGTTTTTCTCTCTGTTCATCTACTTGGTTCTTATTTGGACCTTCTTCACTACAATCTCTAACAGCCTCTTCCTGTTCTCCCTGTCTTCAAGACTGGCCATCTGAAGTCATTCTCAACCCAGAAGACATATATCTCTGGCTTAAAATACAAAACATCATTTCCTCCCTAAGATTTCTCAGTCTTAAACCTTTTTTCATTTTCTAATATATGGATTTAAACCTATATATTTTCCTCTAAGCACTACTTTAGTTGCATGTTGTATTTTCATTCTTTCAATTCTAAGTATTTTCTAGTTTCCATTGTACTTATTATATTTTACTTAGAAGTGTACTGCTCAAGTTTCCCAGTATTAGAATTTTTTCAGTTATCATTTTGTTATTGACCTCAAGTTTAATTCTGTTATTGTCAGAAAACATTTTTTTTAATTGTTTGAATCCTTTTAAATTTATTAAGACTTGTTTGGAGGGCCCTTTTGTTTTGGTTTATGTTTAATGTGCACTTGAAAATAATGAGAATTCTGCTGTAGTTGGATGTTCTGTGTGATAAATGTCAACTAGATCAAGTTGAGTAGTTACTAGCTATGGCTCATCTTCTCAATTCCTGCTTATTTCCCCTTTTCTGTAAGTTTCTCATCAGCTACTAAAAGTGATCTTTAAAATCACCAACCATAGC
Source organism: Budorcas taxicolor (assembly GCF_023091745.1). Classification (NCBI taxonomy): domain Eukaryota; kingdom Metazoa; phylum Chordata; class Mammalia; order Artiodactyla; family Bovidae; genus Budorcas; species Budorcas taxicolor. The sequence goes on along the minus strand of NC_068920.1, from coordinate 29,735,135 downwards.
TCTGCTTACTGTCATTCTTGTTTTAGTTTTCTCAGTTTTGCTTCACCAAGAATTGACATGTCTTCTTGCTGAGTTGATCACTTTATCATTATGAAATGTTCATCTTACTTTTTACTTTGATGTCTCCTCTGTTTGTAAACCAGGTTTCTAATGGTTGGTGTTTCCATAGTTCCCCGACACTTTATTTTCAACCTGTTGTCTTATTTTTCAAGTATATTTCTTGTAAGCAGGACACAAAAGGCTCTTGTTTTCCTTTATTTTACTATTTAGCCAGCCCATTTATGCCTTTTAATTATTTATTCCATTTACATTAAAAGCAATTATATATATCTGGGTTTAAGTTGACATCATTATTTATTTTCCATTTATCCTACTTGTTCTCAGTTCCTCCTTTTCTACCTTCCTTTGAATTAATATTTCTTATTCCATTTACTCTTTATTTCACCTAAGATGTAGTATCATTTCCCTCCAGCTGCTTTTAAGATGTTTTTAATCTTTGTTTTTCAAGAATTTAAACATAATTTGGCTAGTTATAGTTTTCTTTATGTTTATCCAGATTGTTATTTGCTGAGCTTATTCAATCAATGAGTTGCCACATGTTTTCCCCCACTGAACTTCAAGTACACTTAAGTTTAGAGCATTTTAATATATGTAAATCACACTTAAAAAATAAATAAACCTTCAGTGTATATGTAGATGACATCTACACTCCAAGAATTAGAGATTAGTCTCCACTCCCTCTCTCATCAGATTCAAATTGAAATATACCTTCCTTTGTTTGGGAGGCACATCCATCTTGCCTTTGATCTGGCCCATATATCACCATTTAGTCTTATTTCTTTCCACGTCTTGCTTCAAATGCTTGGATTCTCACCCCCTCCACCCCAAAGATTATTCCTATTTCGTTCAGTTCCCGACAACAACAACAACAAAAATTCCCTTACTAACCTCTAACCATCATACTTCTTTTCATCTATTAAGTCTTAGAATTGGTGTCATTTTCTCTTGGAAGCCTTCAAGGGCATTCCAATTTTTTTGGCTGTTCAAGCAGGCTTTTCTGAACATCATGGTAGATATGTTTGGTAAACGCGTTTCTACTTGTATTTATTATTGATTTAAAAAAAAAAAAAAAAACGAAGAAAGAAAAACGGAAACATTCCGAAGACCTAGGACAAGAAAGAATATTGACCTCTACGTGTTCCCTTCTCAGGTCTGGTTTCCGTAGTGTAATGGTTATCACGTTCGCCTAACACGCGAAAGGTCCCCGGTTCGAAACCGGGCGAAAACAGGCTTCTTCTCGGTGTCGTTTTCCATTTCCACAGAAGATCTCTGTACATTGTTTTTGCGGTACCAGACTTCAAAACATATACCACATTTGCCCTTCTCTTGAGGCCCAGGGGTTTAAAACGAAAAGCTGTCCGGACGCCCTCTGCTCTAAAGCCCGGGTTTCCCCTTCCCCACCTGTTCTTTCCCCTTCTGCACTCGGCGTCCTCCTGCTGGAAGGACCGAGGGGCCAACCTGGGGTCAACCGGGGAGACCTCTGCTGCACCAGGCCTGCGCCACGCGGGCGACACAGTCTCCCTTGGACCAACGGGTTTTCTGCAAAGTGACTTTCTCCTGACCTTCAGAGAGAGAAAAGTGCTTCACTTCGAAACCAGACAGCGATCTCACAACTGTTCAGTTATTATTACTTCTATTAGTACCATCCAGTAGTTCCAAAGCTCATCAGGCGTAGATTCGGAAAGAAGAGTTGTGGGGAGCAGTTGGGATGGGGGGATGGATAAGAGATTCCTGTCCTCAAAAACTCCCCGGGTATCTGTGCTGAAGAAAGAAGGCTCTTACCTGCATTTTTGGGAGCGCCCTTCCCCTCCGTTCCCACCACCCCAGAAAGATCCTCTGGGACTGTTTCTCCGTAGGGCTAGATTTTAGGCTATTCAACCACAGTGGAACATGCCAGACCCGCCCCCCAACCTCTCACACCCAGTTCTCCCAGGCCCAGGGCGGACTCCCGGCCCTGGCTGTTGCGGAGAGCCTCTTCAGCGGAATCAAACTCGACGTTCTCCTAAAACTCAGCATCTGGCATCCAGCTCCGCCCTAAGTGGGAGGCCAGCAGGCAGAAACGGTCTTGGATGAAAGGAAGGATCTTGAGCATTCCTGAAATCAGTTACGTGCCAGCAGTTTCAGGGGTTTCCCGGAAATAAGAAAGGGTTGAAAAGTTTGGTGGCTTGTTTGTGTGGATTTCATGATATATTTTGCTAAAAGTCACTTTAGAGGGATGGTTTTCCTTTTGGAACGGGCATAACACAAGAAATAGCATGCTTCCAATTGACCCACATTCCGGGAAATGACACTTATTTTTGTCTCCAGGTGTTCAGCTCAGTTAACAACCGCGCCTGCGTTCAGTGACCACATGGGGGCGACAGAGACTGGGCTCTCCGGATGGGAAGCTGGGTCCCAGAATTTGCCCCCAATAGTCCAACCAGTAGACTAAGAGGATTCTCTTTCTGATGTGGATTCTTTCAGACTTATTGGGGGAATTTAACTGACTTTTTTCCTTAGAGGTTAAGTCACACCAGATCGCATATTCTGGATATTTTGACTAAAGACAAAAGGAGACAGAAACGAGATGAAGCTTTCTTGGAGCAGGGCTGTGGCAGTTGGAAGGGTGATAAGTTTTTCATATCTAAATACGTTTTGAAGGTAGAACAAGACAGTTTCCTCACATCCACGGAATGAAAGAAAATTTGAAGTAAAGAATATTGCCAAGATTTTTTTTTCTGCCTAAATACCTGAAAAGTTGAAATTGTCGCTAAGTGAAATATGCAAGCTTGTGGTTGGAGAAGGTCTTCTTGAGAACACTCAGAAACCGGTGATCCTCTTCTCTTCCAGCCTTGCAGGGAGACGATACTGGTTTTCAGCAGCATGAATAAAACCTGCCCTGCTGAGCTGTGATGGCCGAGTGGTTAAGGCGTTGGACTCGAAATCCAATGGGGTTTCCCCGCGCAGGTTCAAATCCTGCTCACAGCGTTCTCGTTTTCGGTGTATCCTTGACTCTTGAAACTTCCAAATAATTTACTGCCGTCCCACGCAGAATGCATGCAGAAAAAATCCCTTCAAAGGCAGTTCTGACATTTTTAAAGAGAGTGGGCGCTGCCAGCTTAGAGTTCCAGAGTTCCCTCTCAAAGTCTGAGCCTCTGTGAGCATCCAGAGCCGAGCCTACCCACTGTCTGCAGGAGGCTTGGATCACGCTCAAAAATACTGGCTTCGTTGAGATGATTTGTTAAGTCTGTAAGAGTGATCACATGAAACCAAATCAGAAAAGAAATCATGCTTTCCCGTAGTCAGTTTAGTCTCTGGTTTTAACCCCTTGCTAGATTTTTAAAAATCAATCATTTCTTTGGTTGGCATGAACTGCGGATAACGATGAAAATATGAACATGAGGATCGTCCAAAGCAGCGAGGGCCAGTGGCGCAATGGATAACGCGTCTGACTACGGATCAGAAGATTCTAGGTTCGACTCCTGGCTGGCTCGTTAGGCTGTCTTTTTTTCCCTCCCTCTAGGTACCCTTTTCTAAAGGATACGGAAATAAGTTTTTAAAGTCCTTCGAATGTGTTTTCGTGGAACTGATCCTTCATTTTCTGTCCGTTGAGTCTGAAAGAGATTTCAGAATCATCAAGGGACCCATCCAGAAAGCTTTTCTTCCTACTTTTCATCACTTCTTGAACTTGAGAAAAGTGACTGACTGAAAAAGACCATTGGAAGGGAGGTTTTTACATCAACGAAACTTGAAAAACGGAAAAAAAAATTTTTCCCTACCAGTATCTTCTACATCAGTATTTTTTTTCCCCCACCGGGAAGAGTCCTCACTCTGAAGACCATCCTGCAAAGCTCTTTCCTCGCATGCTGCTGCTAAGTCACTTCAGTCGTGTCCGACTCTGTGCGGCATAGACGGTAGCTCACCAGGCTCCCCCGTCCCTGGGATTCTCCAGGCAAGAATACTGGAGTGGGTTGCCATTTCCTTCTCCAATACATTAAAGTGAAAAGTGAAAGTGAAGTCGCTCAATCGTGTCCGACTCTTCGTGACCCCATGGACTGCAGGCTACCAGGTTCCTCTGTCCATGGAATTTGCCAGGCAAGGGTACTGGAGTGGGGTGCCATCGCCTTCTCCGCATAGCTACTGACAAAAAGAGACATCTCCTATGGAAATGCTGAGTCAAGAAGTGTAGAGACGCGATGCGGAAGGTCTTTTACCTCAGGAAGGGTGCGGTCGTCGTGAGCCCGGATAGCTCAGTCGGTAGAGCATCAGACTTTTAATCTGAGGGTCCAGGGTTCAAGTCCCTGTTTGGGCGTCTCTGTTTTGCTTCCCAGGTGGCGCTAGTGGTAAAGAACCTACCTGCCCGCACTGGAGACATCGAAGACGCGGGTTCCATCCCTGGGTCGGGAAGACTCCCTGGAGGAGGGCCTCCAGTATTCTTGCCTGGACAATCCCCAGGACAGAGGAGCCGGCGGGCTAGAGTCCATAGGGTCGCAGAGTCTGACACTACTGAGGCGACTTAGCACACACATCCCTGAGGCCCAGTTGGTGCTCTTCATCCCCGGTATCTACCCCACCAGCCGGAAACGTCAATCTTACGGACATACGCAGGAGCTGGGAAACCGGACCTCAAGTGGACAGAAGAACCAAGAGGAATGCCCTCCCCACTATTTTTTAAAGAAGATGAGCGTGTAAGGAAAGCGCGGAAAGGTAGCGTTGGAGCGGCATTTCCAAAGAGAACAGACTTGCCTCTTTCTCTTCGTTGAGGCAGAACAGAGAGGCTGGGGGAGATCACTGCCAAGTGAGGGGCAATTCCTCAAACTAAACCAAAAGAGAATCTTCATAGGTGGCTAGATTTCCGAATGTGTAACTTGTATCCTCGCTCTGCACCGCAGGTAAAGTTCACAGCCACGAGGGAAACGTTTAAGCTTCTGGACCTTGGATTATAATAACCCTGGGTTGTAAAGGTCCACCCTGCCGGTATCATAAGTCCAAAATTAAGTCAGGAGTGGCCCGTACGGGGATCGAACCCGCGACCTTGGCGTTATTAGCACCACGCTCTAACCAACTGAGCTAACCGGCCACAACAGGAGTGCCTGTCTTTATGAAATTAAATGTTTACATTTTTGTTTTAGTCTAAAAAATTATAAAAATAATAACTTTCTTTTACCCCTCTCCCTCAGACCACATTCATAGACTATAATGAGGAATCTATACTATTTCAATTCTTCATATTTGGACTAGAAAATCAACGGAGAAATTTTTGTGCAGAAGTTGAGCCTAGTTTATTTGTAGAAAAAGCACTGTAATAAGATCTTCAATCGTGGGTGAAGGGAGCCTTCTGTTTTTAAAAGCATATCCCTACTGGATCACAAATTGCAAATAATTTGTAACTTAGAGACCTAATGTTTTCAAATTGGTATTAAAATTTTCACCCAGTGATACAGTGAATTCTCTGTGTCACTCATCTTCCATTTTGCGAATGGAAGAATCCAAGCACGAGGTTGGAGAAGATAGAGTGAGACGAGCTCGTTGGCCCTCGAGGAGGCTATAGTTTTTATCACCTAAAGTTGAAGGTATCTCCTGCAGCCTCGGGAAATGTCCCTTTACATTTCCTGGGGTTGCATTGGTGTTTTGTTTTGTCTTGTTTCCTACTTTTTGAACTTTCCTGATGACCGACTCCTAGTTAAATTTTCACTGAATATACATTTAAAGCTAAATGAACCAACAAGTAATGATTTTTGTTAAATTTTAAGCCGATGCTGGTGCAAGGGAGAAGTGTGAGTTGCTAGTGGTTGGTTAAGTATTTAACAGTCAAAGGCTCAAGTCCCGCCAGTCTTCTAGGTTTTACTTCTCTAGTCTTCAAGAGCTCTTGTCCTGATAAGGCTTGCTGCTGCTGCTGCTGCTGCTGCTGCTAAGTCGCTTCAGTCGTGTCCGACTCTGTGCGACCCCATAGACGGCAGCCCATCAGGCTCCACCGTCCCTGGGATTCTCCAGGCAAGAACACCGGAGCGGGTTGCCATTTCCTTCTCCAATGCATGAAAGTGAAAAGTGAAAAGTGAAATTGAAGTTGCTCAGTCGTGTCCGACTCTTCGCGACCCCATGGACTGCAGCCTACCAGGCTCCTCCATCCATGGGATTTTCCAGGCAAGAATACGGGAGTGGGTTGCCATTTCCTTCGGTGCTCAAAAGTCACAGAAACGAAATCTGTTAATTCTTGGGCAGTCCCACGTCCTCTGTACTTTTCAAAATCAACTACCTTCCGGCTTTTGAGGATTCTTCTACATTCCAAAATGTATGTATAGACCCCTAATGTTCACTCAGAAAGCCATCGCTAAAGAATGAGCGTGTTTTAGCAATTTGAACTCCGAAAGAATTACTGTAAATAAGGGACAATTGAAATTGCTCGTACCCTAATTCTTATAGATGCCTTTAATAACATCTAAATAAATACATAAATATAAAGCACTAAGTGTTTTGCTTTAGGTTTTCTTCCCCTCTTTACCTTAAGGAATTACTGGTAGTTGTGGAAGAATTACTGTGTATGGGCACAGAATTACATTTTGCCATAGAAATTAAGGGTAAATGTATGCAACTCCTTAGTCTATAAAGGCACTATAGACTTATTATATTGTATATTTGAAGGCGATGGACATTTAGTTTGACTTCAGTATCTCATAGTTCGCGTTACAAAAGGCTAAGAAAACAGTTGCCGAAACCCGGGATTGAACCAGGGACCTTTAGATCTTCAGTCTAACGCTCTCCCAACTGAGCTATTTCGGCCACCCGTTGGGTACTACCTTGTCAACTACTCTCTTTAAATAGTCTTTCTTAACTACTTCCTCCATTTCAGAAAAATGTGAGAAAACCTTTTGTCTTGTTTTCTAAAAACATAATACACTTCCCCTTTCAAAAACAATTGTACTAACAACAAAAAAATAAGACAATGGGGAAACATCTCCAAATTTCCTGAGTATGAAAGGAGGAACAAAAGAACAGTGGTAAAAGAAAATTTATGTATATGAATTGGAGAGAACCAAAGGGGTGTGGTGATTTCTAGCTTCCTGTTGGAGTGGTAAGCTTCCTAGAACTCAAGACAACACCGTTTGAGATCATTTCTAGCCTGATGCTTAAATATCTTCTATTCTTTCAGTCATTTTTATTCCTTTCTATTCTATTAAAGTATGTCATATACTTTTAAGGGCACAGCATGATGATCTCTACAAGTTTACACCCCTTAGTCACCATGCATGCTCCATCATGTTCCCTCTCATTTGTTTTTAAACTTTATACATATTGAATCAAATAGACTCTGCATTCTTATAAGTCTGGCTTCTTTCACTCAATATTGTCTTTGAGATTCATCTGTTTTTTCTTAAAGCAGTTAAAAGCAGTTTGTTCCTATTTATAAACGTTCATTGTATGGTTGTACCACAATTTACTTATCCACTCTAATGTTGATAGGCATTTGGCTCTCAATTTGTGGTTATCATAAAAAGCACTGAACTTTCTTGTGCATAGTTTCAGATGAACATAATCATTGATTTATTAGATAGATATATAAGTGTAAAGGTGGAATTGCGGGTCTACAGGATATGTGTGTGTTTAACTTTATTACGTGCTGTGAAACTGTTTTCCAAATGTAACAGTTCACACTACTGAAAGCAACCTATGAGGCTTCTGTTTGCTTCACAGTCTAGCCAATACTGGATATTGTCATTTTAATTTTCGCTACTTGGGCCAGAATGTAGTTATAGTTCTTTGTGAGTTTAACCTGTATTTTTGATGATTATGATATTTTACATCTTCCCATATGTTCTTCCCTATTTAAGAAATTGGGTTGATTGCCAGTTTGTTTTTTTTTTTTTTGATTGCCAGTTTTTTTAAAAATGATTTGTAGTTCATTTCTTGTTCAGTCATTCAGTTGTGTCCAACTCTGCAACCGCATGGAATGCAGTCCACCAGACTCATGTCCATTGAGTTGGTGACGCCATCCAATCATCTTGCCCTCTGTTGTCACCTTCTCCTGCTGCCTTCAATCTTTCCCAGCATCAGGGTCTTTTCCAATGAGTTGGCTCTTATGTGTTGTGAGTACAAGTCCTCTGTCAGATATGTGTTGCAAATATGTTCTCCCAATTTGTGGTACATCTTTAGCTCTCCTAATTTTGTATTTTGAACTTTTTAATTTTAATGAAGTCCAACTTATCAGCCTTTACAGTTAGTGCTATTTTGCATCCTAGTTCAGAAATATTTGCCTACACTAAAGTCATGAAGCTGTTCTCCTATGTTTCTATTTAGAAGTTTAAGTATTTTATTTTTAACATTTAAGTTTATATTCCATTTTGAATTTATGTATAGTGTGAGATAAGTATTAAATTCATTTTCTTTAATATATTATTTCAATTAACCCAGCATTATTTATTGAAAAGTCAATTTTTCCCCTACTGAATTGCACTGTCTCCCTATCATCAAACAGGGAACTGTATATGTGTCTGTTTTTCCCTAGACTTTCTATTCTGCCCCATAGACCTACGTTTGTCTTCACACTAAAATGACACTATCTTAATTTCTTTAACTTAAAATTAAGTAATAATATCTTGCAGCATTATTTACAATAGCCAGGACATAGAAACAACCTAGATAACCATCAACAAATGAACAGATAAAGAAGTAGTGGTACATATATACAATGGAGTATTACTCAGCCATAAAAAGGAATGAACTTGAGCCAGTTCTAGTGAAGTGGATGAACCTAGAGCCTGTTATACAGAGTGAAGGAAGTCAGAAAGAGAAAAACAAATTCATATATCAACGAATATATATGGAATCTAGAAAAATGGTGCTGATGAACTTAGTTTTAGGCCATCGATAGAGACACAGACATAGAGAACTTGTGGACACAGTGGGGGAAGGAAAGGGTGGGAAGAATTGAGAGAGTAGCATTAAAACGTACACATTACCACATATGAAATAGATAGCCGGTGGAAATTTGCTGTACGATGCAAGAAGCTCAACCTGGTGCTCTTTGATAGCCTAGAGCTTCGATATGGGGCAGGACGTGGGAAGGAGATTCAAGATGGAGGGGACATATGTATACCTATAGCTGGTTCATGTTATTGTAGGCAGAACTGACACAACATTGTAAAACAAATATCCTCTGATTAACTAAATAAATTATTTTAAAAATTAAGTAATATTGTCTGATAATACAGGGCCTCAGTTTTGTTTTTCTTACTTTGGATTGCCATAGCTATTCTGGATTTTTAAATTTTTTTAACTTATTATTTAAAAATTATTATTTCAATATAAATGACTGTGGCTCAGATCATGAACTCCTTCATCAAATATATATTTTGTAAATATTTTCTCCAGTCTGTCATTCTCTTTCCATGGGCTTTCACAGGCAGAAAATTTTAATTTTAATGGACTCCAATTCTTCAATTTTTTCTCTTTCACAGATCATATTCTTGGTATAGTATCTAAAAAATCATTTCCAGGGACTTCCCTGGTGGTTCAGTGGCTCGGACTCCCTTCTCCCAGTGCACAGAGCCAGGGTTCAGTCCCTGGTGGGAGAATTGGATCCCACATGCCACAAATAAGACAGTCAAATAAATAATTAAATATTTTTTTAAAAGTTATCACCAGGAGTTCCCTGATGGTCTAATGATAAGGATTCAGTGCTTTCACTACCCTGGCTCAGGTTCAACCCCTGAGCATGGAATTGAGATCCTATAAGCTGTGTAGTGTGGTAAATAGTTATCACCAAACCTGAGATCAGCTATGTTTTCTCCTATGTTATCCAGAAAAGTTTTATATTTTACATTTAGGTCTGGCCTGTAATCTGTTTGTGAAATGGCAACCCACTCCAGTATTCTTGCCTGGAAAATCCCATGAACAGAGGAGTCTGGTGGGCTATAGTCCATGGGGTTGCAGAGTTCGACACAAATGAAAGACTGAGTGTGCATGCACATCATCTACTTGAATTAATATTTGTGACATAGGATCTATGTCTAGATTCATTATTATTTTGCATGTAGTTTTTTCTGAATTATTTGTTGAAAATATAATTTTTTATTAAGTTGTCTTTGCTCCTTCATCAAAGATCAGTTGACTTGATTGGTTTAGGTCTATATCTAGGTTCTTTATTCTGTTCCATTGATCTATTTATTTATTCTTTCACCAATACCATACTGTCTTGATCACTGTAGTTTTCTAACAAATCTTGAAGCTAAATAATGTCAGATCTCCAACCTGTTTCTTCAGTGGTGGTGGTGGAGGTTTAGCTGCTAAGTCATGCCCAACTCTTGCGACTCCATGGACTGTAGCCCACCAGGCTCCTCTGTCCATGGAATTTTCCAGGAAAAAATACTGGAGTAGATGGCCATTTCCTTTGCCAGGTTGTTAACTTCAGTATCCTGTTGGTTATTTTGAATCTTTCAATATACTTTAAAATCAGTTTATCAATATACATAATATAACTTGCTTGGTTTTTTACTATATCCTCCAAAGAATGGACTCATTTAATCTAAGTAATCAAATTTGTGGGCTCACCTGACTATGGAGCCTGCAGACCAAAACTACTGAGACAGTGCTGCAACTACTGAAATGCACATGCCTAGAGCCAGATCAAGAGAAGCAACAAGAGAAGCCACCAAAAAAAGGAAGCCCACACACAGAAATGAAGAGGAACCCCAGCTCACCACAAGCACTGAAGCCTCCAGGTAGGAACAAAGACTGAGGGCAACCAAAAATATATAAATGAATAAATTGTTTCCTAGCAAAAGTGGAAGAGAGAGACATAAGAAGATGAGAATCAGAGAAGATGTGACAAGGGAAGCAGAGATTAGAGTAATGCAATTGCTGGCTTTGAAGGTGAATGGGGTCCAGAGTTAAAGGATGTGGGCCACCTCTAGAAGCTAGAAAAGGCAAGAAAAAGAATTGTCTAAGAGAATTTCCAGAAGGAACACAGACTTGCCAACAGCTTGGTTTTAGCCCAGTGAGAGCCTTTTTAGACTTCTTATCTACAAAACTGCAAGACAAGAATTTTGTGCTAAGCCACTAAGTTTCTGACATGAGAGCAATTGTACAGTAGTTTGAATATTCTTTGGCATTACCTTTCTTTGGGATAGGGAGGAAAACTGACCTTTTCCAGTCCTGTGGCCACTGCTGAGTTTTCCAAATTTGCTGACATAATGAGTGCAGCACTTTAACAGCATCATCTCTTAGAACTTTAAATAGCTCAGCTGGAATTCCATCACTTCCATTAGCTTTGTTCACAGTAATGCTTCCTAAGGTCCACTTGACTTCACATCCCAGGATGTCTGGCTCTAGGTGAGTGAGTGACCACATCATCCTGGTTTTCCAGATCATTAAGACCTTTTTTGTATAGTTCTTCTTGTGTATTTTTGCCACCTCTTCTTAATATCTTCTGCTTCTATCAGGTCCTTGCCGTTTCTGTCCTTTATTGTGCCTATCTTTGCATGAAATGATGGTATTTCCAATTTTGTTAAAGAGATTTCTAGTCTTTCCCAGTGTATTATTTACCTCTATTTCTTTGCATTGTTCACTTAAGAAAGCTTTATTATCTCTCCTTGCTATCGTCTGGAACTCTGCATTCAATTGAATATATCTTTCCCTTTCTCCTTCGCCTTTCGCTACTCTTCTTTTCTTAGCTATTTGTATGGCCTCCTCAGACAACCACTTTGCTTTCTTGCATTTCTTTTTCTTTGGGATGGTTTTGCTCACCACCTCCTGTACAATGCTACGAACCTCCGCGTCCATAGTTCTTCAGGCACTCTGTTCATCACATCTCATCCTTTGAATCTAATTGTCACCTCCACTATATAAACATAAGGGATTTGATTTAGGTCAAATGGCCTAGCAGTTTTCCCTACTTTCTTCAGTGTAAGCCTGAATTTTGCAGTAAGGATTTCATGATCTGAGCCATAGTCAGTTCCAGATCTTGTCATTGCTGACTATATAGAGCTTTGCCATCTTCGACTGTAGAGAATATAATCATTCTGATTTTGGTATTGAATGGTGATGCCTATGTGTAGAGTCTTCTCTTGTGTTGTTGGAAGAGGGTGTTTTCTATGACCAGGGCATTCTCTTGCCAAAACTCTGCTGAACTTTGCCCTGCTTCATTTTGTACTGCAAGGCCAAACTTGCCTGTTACTCCAGGTATTTCTTGACCTCCTACCTTTGCATTCCAGTCTCTTATGATGAAAAGAGCATCTCTCTTTTTGGTGTTAGTTCTAGAAGGTCTTGTAGGTCTTCATAGAATCATTCAGATTCAGCTTCTTTGGCATTAGTAATTAGTAATTGGGGCATAGACTTGGATTACTGTGATGTTGAATGTTTTGCCTTGAAAACAAACTGAGTCTGTCATCTTTGAGATTGCACTCAGGCACTGCATTTTGGACTCTTGTTGACTATGAGGGCTACTTCATTTCTTGTAAGGAATTCTTGCCCACAGTTGTAGATATAATGGTCATCTGCATTAAATTTACCCATTCCTGTCCATTTTAGTTCACTGCTTAGCAAGGTAATGCTCAAAATCCTTCAACCTAGGCTTCAGCAGTATGTGAACCAAGAACTTGCAGATGTACACGCTGAATTTAGGAAAGGCAGAGGAACCAGAGATCTTATTTTCTTGGGCTACAAAATTACTATGAACGGTGACTGCAGCCCTGATATTAAAAGACCCTTGCTCCTTGGAAGAAAAGCTGTGACAAACCTATACAGCGTATTAAAAAGCAGAAACATTGCTTTCTGGAAAAAGTCCGTATAGTCAGACTCATACTTTTTCACTTCCTAATTATCTCACCATGCTGGGCATGACCCAAGATGCTGGGAGGAAAAAGATCAAGTCCCTATTCTTATGAAGCTTATCTTCTGGCGGATGGAGACAGATACAAGGCAAATAAATTTTAAAATATGGAAAACAAAACAAAACAAAAGTCATGGTTTTTCCAATAGTAAGGTATGGGTGTGAGAGTTAGACCATAAAGAAGACTGAGCACCAAAGAATTGATGATTTTGAATTGTGGTGCTGGAGAAGACTCTTGGGAGTCCCTTGGACTTCAAGGAGATCAAGCGAGTCAATCCTAAAGGAAATCAATATTCATCAGAAGGACTGATACTGAAGCTGAAGCTCCAGTACTTTGGCCACGTGATGCAAAGAGCCCACTCATTGGGAAAGACCCTGATGCTGGGAAAGATTGAGGACAGGAAGAGAAGGGGGTGACAGAGGATGAGATGGCTGGATGGCATTCCCGACTCAATGGACATGAGTTTGAGCAAACTCCAGGAGACAGTGAAGGACAGGGAAGCCTGGTGTGCTGCAGTCCATGGGTTACAAAGAGTCAGGCACAATTTAGCAACTGAACAACAACAACAATTAGGTTTGTCCTAATTTGTTACAGAAGCAATAGGAAATTGATACAATTATCAAAATTCATCAAACTCTACACTTAAAATGCTTGAATCTTATTGTATATAAATGTCTTACCAGAAAAGAGACCTAAGGGACTTCCCAGGTGGTCCAGGGGTAAGACTCCACACTCCCAATGTGGGGGGCCCCAACTTGATCCTTGGTCACATGCCGCAAACCGCAACTAAGAGTTTGAATGCTACAACTGAAATTCCTCATGCCTAGTGCATCCTAAATAAATGCATTTTGCTTTAAAGGAAACGTTAGAGAACTGTATTGTTGCTTTCTGTTTTGAACCACTAGCTGCACAGAAGTTGGTGTGATCAGAGTCATCACAGAGTTCCCAAATCAAGCCATGGGAATCAGAGACAACCCAGCCCTTGACTGGCCAGAGATCACTACAGGAAACAGGAATAACCCCTGGAGACATTCTTTGTGATTCTGGAAATTTTATTTTCACATTGTTTCCTCAAACATCATTTGGTCACTGTATTAACTAGTATTATGTAATATCATGTCAGGCACTAGGTTTCAAAAACTATTAAAGAGGCTCTTCTGTTGAAAAATTCAGTAAGTCCCTGACATACAAATAACTTCCATTACAGGACTTCACCCATGAGTCCAGTTCATTCACAAAGTTAACCTAGGTACCCAACTAACACAATCAGCTATACAGTATTGTACTGTAATAGGTTTATAATACTTTTCACACAAATAATACATAACAAACAAAAAATAAAATAAACATTTTAATATTATAGTAGAGTAGTACAATACAACAGCTGGCATTCAGGGGCTGGCATGGAGTGTACAGGCAAGAAGAGCTACTGACTGGAGGAGGGGGAGGAGGTGGGAGATGGTAGAGCTGAAGGACTGTCAGCAATAGGAGATGGAGGGCAAAGGGGCAGTGTCACTCATGCCTGACACTGAAGACATAAGTTCTGATTCCTTGCTGAATTCAATTCTATCTCAGTTAAGTTTAGTTCAGTTCAGTCGCTCAGTAGTGTCGGACTCTTTGCGACCCCATGAATCGCAGCTCTCCAGGTCTCCCTGTCCATCACCAACTCCTGGAGTTCACTCAGACTCACGTCCATCGAGTCAGTGATGCTGTCCAGCCATCTCATCCTCTGTCGTCCCTTTCTCCTCCTGCCCCCGATCCCTCCCAGCTCGATGATCCAGTGATCTGGGTAGTAGCTCTTTTTTTCTCACCGTAAATGACACGGTAGCACAGTATTGCTTTCTGAACGGCTGCTGCCTCCTTTGTGTATCATTATAGATTCAGGTCCTGTGCTCAAAAGCTAACAGTGCCTCGTCAAATAAAGAAAATTCCCTTGCCATTTCCTTCATCATGAATCACTTCAGTTCTTCAGTTACTTCTTCCTCTTATTTCTCTTCTTCCTTTTTCTGGGCCTCCAATTCCTGGTGCTTCTTAGCAGTACCAGATACATCACTGATGCTTTTACACTTGCTTCTGGACATCCTAGACTTGGAAGAAAGATACTGTACTCTATACAGTACTGTACACTAAAGTAGACAAAAGCACAACCACTTGTAGAGGATGCACGCATGTGACAATGTAAGCCAGACAAGTGAACTAACTCACGTGACTGGACAAGCGAATACATGTTGGCATTTTTGAAAGTTCTGCAACTTGAAGATTCATATGTAGAGGACTTACTATGTGCCAGGGCGGCCCCTTTTTCCTTTTTCTTCTCTAACTATGCTCATGGCTCCATTCCCATAGCTTGACTTTTGCCTTTGTTCTTACCTCTGCCTGTACCTGTCTTTCACCATATATATCCAAGACTTTCTCCCTTATTTCCCTCAGGTTTCTGCTTAAATGTCACTGCTTAGACAGGCCTTCTCTAACAACCTTATATCACATAGCACTCCCAGCATATTCCCTGGTATCCTTGATCCCTCTTATCCTATTTTTGTTTTTTGCTATAAGCTTATTACCATTTTGTCTAACTATATATAAATATATTTATGTTCAGTTGTTTGTTGTTTATTTCTCTCTACTAGAAATTGGGTTCTAGAGAATAGAGATTTGATTTTTTTTTTTTCCCACTACAGTAATCTCAGCATCTAGAGTGGATCTGCCAAAAAGCAGGCATCAAGTATTTGCTGAATGGCTGCCTTTGAGATAAAGTGCACAGGAGAGGGAGTGGATTTGAGTTTGATGATTTCCCCATGTGTTGCTGTTACAGACTTGCAGGCATGTCTAGA
The DNA here is from genome assembly GCF_023091745.1 of Budorcas taxicolor. NCBI lineage: Eukaryota > Metazoa > Chordata > Mammalia > Artiodactyla > Bovidae > Budorcas > Budorcas taxicolor. The sequence goes on along the minus strand of NC_068920.1, from coordinate 29,719,438 downwards.
CAGAAATATCCTGTAGGCAGTAGGATGCATAGGTCTTGATTCAAAAGAGGGGACTGGATGGGAAGGAAATCTTAAAATCATCAGTACTTGGAAAGATGTTGTAATTAAGGGAATGAATATAATACAAAGAATGTGTATATGAGTAGGTGAGAAAAAAATTGAGATGAAACTGTAGGCTATAACGATACATAAGAAACACAAGGAGGGCCCTGTGAAACAATGAAATCCAGGAGAGACTGGATACAAGTAGAGCAACATACGATCATTTATTTCAGACACAGCCTCCAGGTGAATGTCGTTTTTCCAAACAAGGTCGTGTATTTTCAGATGAAATTAGGAAGAAATACATACACAGCTACCTACGTTTCATTGCAGGGGGAGATAAATTTCTGTTCCCCAGTCTGGTTTACGTAAAGTAGGCGGTGGAGCTCGACTCAAACACATTTATATTTCACAGATGAAGTTCAGCAACCTCACTGCAGATATTATGGAACTCGACGTTAAGATGCCTGAGCGCAGCTTCTGGTCATTCGTGAGCCCCTGTGACAGCTGCACGAAATGGCAGAGCGTAAGACCCAGGTTGTCCTCTTCCGTGCTCAGTTCCCAAAGATTTGAGGGATGGTTTTACACTAGGAGCGAGGAAAGGATGAGGGAGACTCATTCGAAGCTGTACAACCTGACTTTAAGATCTCCTGACAGAGGAAAATCGAATATGACTGAATGAGCTCAATTTGCCTCCTTTCGGCTTGTGATTTCTTTGTGTTTGAAAACGACCAAATATTCTCCTTAATCATGGGAATATCTGCGTTCTCACCTTGGAAAATGCAGTAGCCTCTTTTTAGCTTTTATGTTTAAAGAGGAGAGAAGGAAAGTATTAGAGTGAAAAGAAACTGAAACCTTAAAGGGAAGAAAACATGCTCCAGGTGAGGCTCGAACTCACAACCTCGGCATCACCCGCACATATACTGCTGTATAAGTACCGCGCGCTAACCGATTGCGCCACTGGAGCATGCTTTCCCTTAGCTCTCGGTGCGCAGTCTACAGAGCCACGAGCGACCGGCGCGCAGGATCCCCAAGACAAGCAGGGCGGGAACGCGCCGCACTGCTGGGGACTCTCTTCTCCCCACCCTCCTCAGCCGCGGCTGGCCTGGAAGAGACACTTTGATCGAGACACTTCCATCTCTCCCGCAAGCGTGTTTGTGATCCTTCCTCTGGGCCCGCAAAGATCAGCATTTCCCAGGTGTTCAGGGATGCTCGTTGCAGAAGCCCCGAGAGAAGGCTGAGGAGAAAGGACGGGCGGACTCGGGTTCCCCCTCGCCTTGACTCCAAGAAGGGAACGATTTCCGTGGAAGACAAGGGCTATTTGACTGAGGTATTGCATCACCGCGCACCGCCTGGCTGATCCGTGATCCTTTCTACCAGATCAGGACCCAGAGAAGCAGAGCCAGCCCAGTCCTCGCCCAGCGGGTTTCCCAGCACCCGCTGCGCTTCTGGCGGACCTATCCACCTTGCTGTCCAGCATCTCCGGGCTGTGCCTCCAGGTTCCCCTAAATCCTTCCCGAGCCTGCTTGCAAACCTCATTCTAAGTCATACAGCCGGCTGGTCCAGCATCTCCTATGGGAAAACAACCAGAGCGGAAACGGCTCCTTTGTGCCGAGTGTTAAAGAGACCAAGGTGGTGTCCCCGATCCCCACTCCCACCCTGCTCCTCCACCCGCTTTGACCTTCTTTCGAGGTTCATTGCAGGTAGTTTGCCTCTACAACCCGTAGAGTAGAAGCAAACCCAATTTGCCCACCCAGTATCTTCATTTTCTGCCTGGGGCATCTCATTATAAAGGCCAATTTTGTTTGTTAGTTTGCTTGTTTGTATTTGGCATAGAGTAATCGCAGCTGGCACATACATACCAGATATGAGGCCTTCAGGCTTTTATGGAATAATTCCTGTCAGTGAGAAGGAGAATTGTGTAAATAATGGAATAGCCTGACTATTCCTGTCCACACGGGACTTAACAAACAGGATTGAGAGTGCTAGACCAGTGACCAAATATCCCCATTCAGATGCAGGAAGGAGTGCGAGGGCAGAGAACTATTTCCATATTTCGGCGTCTGTTGCGTTGTTGTACTGGATCGTTACGTGTGTTTAAAACACACCCTAACGTAAGGAGCAGTGAGAAGCGACATAGCCCTTTAGTAATGACCATCTCACCACACGATCTCCTCCTAGATTCCCACCACACAGTCCTCGAGCTCTGCCTGAACCTCTAGAGGGCATTCATCTAACAATAGCAGCCACAAATTGGATGGAGCTTATTGGGCCAGACATTGTTCTAAGTGATTTATATAAACCTCATCTTAGCACTCACATGCTGTATTCCAAGTCTGGATCTAGACAAGAAGAACCAGTATCTTCAGAACTATTCTTAAGAGATGAAAACTTACAAGACTCACAATATGTCACTGGATATTAAACTGACGTTCATTAATAGAATGCAGACATTATAAGCATAAAATCATGTGCATGAAGAAAAATGTAGATAGAAAGCCAAGTGCTTGGGATTATTAACGTTAAAAAAAAAAAAAGCTTCTGATTTCTGCCTGCTCTTTTTACTATGGAAGTATGGCCTGCAGGAGAAGGCAATGGCACCCCACTCCAGTACTGTTGCCTGGAAAATCCCGTGGGCAAAGGAGCTTGGTAGGCTGCAGTCCATGGGGTCACTAAGAGTCGGACACGACTGAGCAACTTCCCTTTCACTTTTCACTTTCATGCATTGGAGAAGGTAATGGCAACCCACTCCAGTGTTCTTGCCTGGAGAATCCCAGGGACGGGGAAGCCTGGTAGGAGGCCATCTATGGGGTCACACAGAGTCGGACACAACTGAAACGACGCAGCAGCATAGCCTGCACTGACCACAATTTAGGTTTCCCTGCCCTGCAACTTCATCTTGAGTTTCAATTGAGGAAGCAAACAGAATGAGAGAAGACAGAAAGTTTGGAGTATTTATCTCTCTGGATTCCTTTCTCTGGGTCAACTTGATTTAGTTCATCAAAGTGGATGTTTCCTTCAAGTTCCAGATAAATATCCAAAAGTGAATTTGCTGGATCATATGGTAGTTCTATTTTTAATTTTTTTAGAAGCCTCCATGATGTTTTCCATAATGAGTGCATAAATTTACATTTCCACTTACAGTGCAGAAAGGTTTCCTACTCTCCCCACCCTCACCAGCACTTGTTATTTCTTGTCTTCTTGATAATAACTCCCTTATATAATTGATGTACTTAAACCATTAATATTCATAGTAATTATTGATGTGGCTGGATTAATATTTACTAAGTCATTATTGGCTTTTGTTTACTACCCTTGTTCTTTCTTCCTACTTTTGTCATCTACACTTTTGAGGTTTTAAGTGAGCATTTATATGATTCTATTTTCTCTCCTGTCTTAGCATACAGTTACACTTCTTTTACTTTTTTCAGTAGTTTGCAATATATATTTACAACTAATCCAAGTCTACTCTCAGATAACACTAATAGCACTATATCATGTCCTGAATAGCGTGAGTACCTTATAACAACAAAAGAATCCCAATTGCTCTCTCCTGTACCTTGTATCATTGCTGTCATTCATGTCACATATATATAGACATACACAAGCAAATATATATAGAGAGAGGTGTGTGGTATATAAATAAGTGTACATAATCAAATACTTAATACTATTATTTTGAACAAACCGTTATATAGTAAATCAATTAAGAATAAGAAAAATACAAGTTTTTCTTTTATCTTCACTTATTTCTTCTTCAGTGCTCTTCCTTTGTCTATATAGACCTGAGTTTCTGACCTTTTTTTTTTTTTCCCATGCCTCTTAAGAAGTCCTTTTAGCATGTTTTTTGTTTGTTTGATTGCTTTTGCAAGTCAGGTCATCTAGCAACAAATTCTCTAAAGTGTTGTTGGTCTTAGAAAGTATTTTTCTTGCTTCCAAAGGATAATTTTGCAGGGTACAAAATTCTGAGTTGTTTAATTTTTTTTTTCCCCATCAAAATGTTAAATATTTAACTTCACTGTCTTCTTCCTTGCATGGTTTCTGAGGAGCAGTCTGATATAATTCTTATCTCTGGTTCTGTATGGGTAAGATGTTTTTCCCTCTAACTTCTTTCAGGACTTTATCTTTTGTTTTCTGTAGTTTAAAAATTAAGTAGCTAGTTGTAGTCTTATTATGTATTCTTGGTGTTCTCTGAGCTTCCTCAACCTTTGATTAGGTGTCTGACATTAATTTTAGGAAAATCCCCAGTCATTATTCTCTTAAATATTTCTTCTCTTACTTTCTCTCTTCTCCTTCTTGAGTTCCCCTTACTTACATGTTACATCTTTTCTACTTGTACTGCAGCCCTTGAACACTCTGTTCTTGTTTTTTTCAGTCTTTATTCTCTTTGCTTTTTCAGTTTTTGAGTTTTCTATTGTTGTATCTAGCTCTGAGATACAATATGAAGCAAGATATGACTCCTGTCTTCAAGGAAGCTTAGACTCCATTAAGTATAATAAAATCGATAATTACAATATCTCTTTAGGCTTATAGCACCAAAGTTAGTCAGGACTCCAGGTTACAACAAATTGAATCACAATAGAAATTGGTTTATTAAAAAGGCTTGTTGTTGTTCAGTCATTAAGTCGTGTCCGACCCTTTGCGACCCCATGGACTGCAGCACGCCAGGCTTCTCTGTCCTTCACTGTCTCTCGGAGTTTGCCCAGACTCAGGTCCGTTGAGTCACTGATGCTATCTAACCATTTCATCCTCTGCCGCCCCTTCTTTTGCCTTCAGTCTTTCCCAGCACCAGGGTCTTTTCCAATGGATCGGCTCTTCACGTCAAAAAGCTTATACTGGTATTAACTGTATTAGCGGCATTTCAAATGAGGTTTTCCACACCTGAATTTCAGATATCAAGAATTCATATATCACAGCAACTTTATTTGTGTCATCTGTTTTCTGTAAAAGCAACGCTCCAAGGCTCCAGTGAGATTCGAACTCACGACCCCTGGTTTACGAGACCAGTGCTCTAACCCCTGAGCTACGGAGCCCCAGTAGTTTAACTTTTAACTCCTTGTCTTAAAGCAGATTATATACTAAAATCGTTAGGGTTTCATTGCTTTATTTTGAATCGTTTCTGGAAAATTTGACACCCTACTGTCAATCCCTTTTCGATTTTCTGGTCTGTGGTCAAACAAATTCCCTCATTCTCTGATAGTTTTAACATCATGTTCGATTGGCTTTTGTCAAAGGAAATACAGGACCCCTAATCCAACTCTGACAGTTTTGCCTGAAAATCCAGAGCAGTCGAGGGTCAGAGGTTGCACGTTGACGAGAGTGGGGAATGAACAGCTTGCCCATCCGCTAAGATGCCAGGTTTCCGGATGAGGGGTACGGGGCCACTTGATTTTAATTACAGTCACGCCCTCTGCTCTGCAGTATGTTCCGCACTGATTTTCCAGGCTTCATTTCTTAGAGTCTTGGGGAAAAGCACGAGAGATCTGTCTCAGATTCCTCGATATCAGTTTTCAGAAGGGAGACTGAGAGTTGAGGATAAGGATGAGGTCAGCAGGAAGAAGGAAATGGAGCGACCTCCCTGAAACTGAAGCCGAGGAGAGGCTCTGCCTGTTTGTAGCCTTGTCTTTGAGGCTGAAATACCTTTTAAAGCCTCGATCCAGGGCGTAAAGAAAGTACTATGTTTCTCCATCCCCACTGGGTATGGCTGAAATCCAAATAAAAAAATTCTGTCTAAAGGAGCTGTGGCAAAGATATCAGAGAATTTGTTAATTTCCACCCAGGTAAAGGAACTGCGTGGAGAAGGAAACGGCAACCCACTCTAGTCTTCTTGCCTGGGAAATCCCATGGACAGGGGAGCCTGGCAGGCTATAGTCCATGGGGTCTCAAAGAGTCAGATAGGAGCACACTGAGCACACAGTCACACACATATAAATATGAGCACACGGATCACTGAGTCAGACACTGAGCACACAAAGGGGCTGCAAGGGTCACACACACACACAAACACACACACACACAATCTGTTTAGGGACTCCACTCAGACCGGCAACAGAAATAATTTAAAGAGACCTGGTGAGGAAGAAAACTCAACCACAAATCCTAGGTCTCCAGTCCCAGATCAGAGAGCCTGTGCTCCTGATACAAAGCAAGGATTATTTTCCTGTCTACTTTCAGGATTTGATAGCTGGCTCATTAAAAAACAACTCTTAATTAAAAACAAAATGCAAAACCAAAAGCAACTCGACTGCCAGCAAATTCAAGTAACTCATTAAAAACAACTCAGCAAAATAAGATTTATTGGTGAAGTGGGGAATCCAGTTTCTATGCTTTGGTCCCAATCTGGAATACAGTTCTCCCATCATTCAGAGGAGAGGCTGTAGAATCTAAAACCCGCTCTTTTAAAGGTCTCACTGGGTAAAAAAGTAACACACTCTACCTCCCTCTCTCCACAGTCATATATGGGCAAAATAATGTTCTTATGACCTCAGTTCAGCCACTGAGTTTTGTCCAACTCTTTGCAACCCCATGGACTGCAGCACACCAGGCTTCCCTGTCCATCACCAGCTCCTGAAGTTTGCTCAAACTCATGTCCATTGAGTCAGTGAGGCCATCCAACCATCTCATCCTCTGTTGTCCCCTTCTCCTCCCGCCTTCAATCTTTCCCAGCATCAGGGTCTTTTCCAAGGAGTCAGTTCTTCACATCAGGTGGCCAAAGTATTGGAGCTTCAGCTTCAGCATCAGTCCTTCCAATGAATATTCAGGACTGATTTCCTTTAGGATTGACTGGTTTTAATTCTTTGCAGTCTAAGGGACTCTCAAAAGTCTTCTCCAACACCACAGTTCAAAAGCATCAATTCTTTGGAGCTCAGCTTTCTTTATGGTACAACTCTCACATCAGTCACCATCTACAGTAATTCTGGAGCCCAAGAAAATAAAGTCTCTCACTGTTTCCATTGTTTTCACATCTATTTGCCAGGAAATGATGGGACCAGATGCCATTATTTTAGTTTTTTGAATGTTTAGTTTTAAGCCAGCTTTTTCAATCTCTTCTTTAACTTTCATCAAGGGGCTCGTTAGATCCTCTTCGCTTTCTGCCATAAGGGTGGTGTAATCTGTATATCTGAGGTTATTGATATTTCTCTTGGCAAACTTAATTACAGTTTGTGCTTTACTAGACCAGCATTTCACCTGATGTATTCTGCATATAAGTTAAAAAATGCAAGGTGAAAATATACAGCCTTGATGTGCTCCTTTCCCAATTTGGAACCAGTCTGTTGTCCCATGTCTGGTTCCAACTGTTGCTCTTAACCTGCATACAGATTTCTCAGGAGGCAGGTCAGGTGGTCTGATATTCCCATCTCTTTAAGAATTGTCCACAGTTTATTGTGATCCATAGAGTCAAAGGCTTTAGTGTAGTCAATGAAGCAGAAGTAGATGTTTTTCTGGAATTCTTTTGCTTTTCCTATCATCCAACAGATGTTGGCAATTTGATGTCTTATGACATAGAGTATCATAAACAAAAATATAGAGAAACACAACAAAACAGGAAATGGGCATATTAATGAAGTTGAGAGTGAGGGGAGTGAAAGAAATGTGAGGTCAATTTTATCACTGTTACTCATCAGCAACTTCCTAAACTTCTTGGATGAAAAGTCTGCCTTCTGCCTTCTGGAGGAGACAGTTTGTTCAGATTCTCCATAATCCTAAACTTGCCTGTCCAGGAGGGCCTCTCTGCTGAAGCTCCTCCTCATCACCTGAGTATCAGAGAGGAAAGGGATGTAGTCTCAAGAAAGATCAGAAACTTCGAGAAAGTCTGTGATTTGCCATTTTCACAGATTTCATCCTATATTTAGTTATAGTATTCACCTCTGATTTTCTTGCACCTAAAGAAATGTATAAGCTCAGTGAAATATGATGAGACAGGCAACAGGAAGAAACGGTCTTCAGGACTTCTCAGTAAAAGTCTTCTCAAGGTCTTTCCAGTTTCTGCCTGCTGTACAGCTGCAAAGTCACATGCTATAGAGTTTGTTCCCATTTTTAGGTAAAAAAATTTGCATTATCCACTACTCCTCATGAATTTACTGTCTCTCAGTCCCAAATTCACCCTTTTTGCCTGCTTTGTGGAAATGGGTATGAATCCTTTAAATAGTTTTCTTTTAATAGGCACCAAAGATCTTCAGTAGAGAATAGTGGAGAATCATTGCAGGAGGAAGGGGGATTTGCATCCTGGTTCCCATGCATTAGTTGGCCTGCTGCTTCCCCAGGGCCTACCTCCTACATAGACATGGCTTTCCCCTGCTTCAGGCTCCAGCAGCCAGCAACAGCCACTAACTTCCCCCGGCAGGCATCCCCCTTGAGTGTTTTCTAGTGGAGAGCTCTCAGTGAGAGACCTCTCCAGGAAGTTTTCCAAGAAACACTGGAAAAATGATCTTCAGCAAGTTCCAGAGGGCAGATTTCAAGCAAGTTCTGCTGGCACAACCCCACAGAAATTGCTCTGCTCTTCAGTGAATCATGCCCAAGCCTTCCCCATCAAGGTCTGGATCTTAGCTAGAGGTAGGGTGAAGTATAGAGGTCTCTTCCTTCTGTGCTTTGTCTCAGCCATGGGTGAGGGGGCACTTCCTAAGGTGCTTTAGCAGTCCTAAGGGTAGTGATTTGCTATTCTTATATTCATTAGTATTCACTTTACTTTTTACTCATCAATTCCTTGTTTCTCCAATCCCTTCTTTAGTTAACAATTCTATATATTACACTTTCCCTATTCATTATAAGCAATATACTTTCTGGGGATATAATGTACAACTTGACAACTGTAGTTAACAATACTGTATTGTATATTTTAAAGTTACTAAGAGAGTAGATCTTAAAAGTACTCATCACAAAGAAAAATAATTTGTAACTTTGTGAGGTGATAGATGTTAATTGAACTAATTATGGTAACCATTTTGCAATATATACATATATCAAATCATTATGTCGTATACCTTAAAGTTATATAGTAGTATATGTCAAATATATCTCAATTAAACTGGAAAAATAAATAAACAACTTTTCCTGTCATTATTGGTTCTTCTCTCCTGATTGGACCAAGACTGATCCATACCTAACTATTGCTACATAACAAATCATAATAAAACTTAATGGTTTAATTTAACACCTATAATTTATTTGGGTTCTACACATTTATTGGTTCTCCCAGAGTTTGGACAGAGCACAGTGGGGACAGTTTGTCTCTGCTCTGTGATTTCTGGAAACTCAAGTGGAAGACTACAAGACCAGTGGCAGGAAATCATCTGAAGAATGGGTTACTCAAACGTATGGCAGTTGTTGCTGGCTGTGGGCTGGAGTCCTTAGGTATTTTCCATGTGATTTCTCCCTGTAGCTTAGTTTGGGCTTCCTCACAGTATGGTGGTTGGGTTCTGGGGACAAATGTCTTGAGAGAAAAGTGTTGACAGTTTCTATCACCTTTTACAACCTAGCTTTGGAAAGTCGTATAGCATCCCTTCCATAGCAGGCACAGGCCTAGCCAGATTCAAGGCGAGGGAACATAGACCCCCACCTCCAGAAGGAATGTCTCAAAATTGGCATTAAAAGAAAAATACATGACATGAGATATATTGGTATGGCCATTTTTAGAAAATAGTATCTATGACAGGTTTTTTTTTTAAATGACTTAATTCTAATCACTTAGAAGCCTCTATCTCCTTAGATTTCATTTATCCAATGTTCCCTGGACTTATAAAGAAAATTTTGAGACATTAAAATAAATTTGCATTAATATTAAACAGGTGTCTAGGGAACATATTACCCAGAGGTTCATGAAATATTGACAGTGCTGGGCCCTGCAAGAATTGGTGTATTAAGAAAATTGAATTATGGCATATTTCAGTTTTGATTTCTTGCTTACATTTTCATAATATCCATTTTCAAGTACCCCAAATATTTTAAACCTGTTTTCAGAGGTTTTCATTTCTACAAAAAGTACATAAATAGACTTCAAAGGTGTATAGAAATATACCTATGCCTCAAGCTATAGAAAAGATTAATGCAAAAATTCAACATATGTATATATTAAAATACACACTCAATATTGCATACTTTGTAAGCATACTATTAGTATAGAGAAAAAATTATCACAATAAAAAGAGTGAAATCTACAAACAATAACATTATTTTTAAGAGCTGATTTCTATTTGCATTAGGGTAATAGATGAGAAAATTACGAATTTAAAAGTGATAGTTCTCTAATTTCAGTGTCTTATAGATTTGGATCTTCACAGCCTAATTATAGAAACTTGGTGATACTCCAAATTATTCGAGGTTTTAATTTGTCCTCTCCTTTAATCCCAAAATAATCATTGCAACAAAAGCATTTTTTTTCCCTCTTTGTCTATTTCATTTTCCATCACTTAAATGTATTTTTCAGTCATATAAACGTAAACATATGTTTCAGAATTGCTGCGGTCACCCCAGAGGGGTAATATTTCCCGGGAAGCGTCTGAGAGCTCTAGAAAGTAAGGCAAGATTATTACTGAAGAGCACAGGCGACCCTGCAGGGCAGAAAACAGTGACCGGTGGAATGAATGGCTTCGGGCGATTAAATCGGAGTCCGGACGGGTTGAGAACAAGGGGAATGACTGTCTCTCGTCCAGAGCAGTGGGGTTGACCATTTATTCACTCAAAGTTTCCACCGATCCTGAGGCAGCATCGAACTGGACCTGCTTAATGAAGGTTTGAATCACAAACAAAACTGTGACCCTGGGGTCCAGGTCACAGGTGGGGTTCAAGGCCATAGGAAGAAATTTGTGGGTCCGGGTCCCTGTTCTGGCGGGCGGAGCGCGGAAGGCAGGGGACTGGACCGGGAGCTCTGGTTGGTGGGGGTGGGGCGGAACAGTGTCTCTCAATACCCTACCACCCTGTCTCCAGGGCAAAAAGAATTATTCAGGTCTGCATTAACGCTCACGTTCTGCTTCCTTTTTGTTTGTCTGTCTCTGAACTCACAACTCCCACCCAGTCCGACAAATGTCAGAAACTTTTCTTCTGGGACGCCCCTATACGCCAACTCCTTAACAGTCTACAGTACAATACTGTCAAGGGTTTGGGTCAACGTGTCAGGATGGCCGAGTGGTCTAAGGCGCCAGACTCAAGCTTCTGCTTCCCACCTTTGGGGCTTCTGGTCTCCGAATGGAGGCGTGGGTTCGAATCCCACTTCTGACACATCTTCATTTTGTTCTTACGACATTCAGAACAAAAGTATTGGAAAGTTCCTGATACTCAACTCTCGACACTCAAATATTTCTGGGCCCTGACCGATATTCGACAGTGAGAATTCCCCAGTCAAAGAATCCTGGAATACTTTCAGAATCACGTGGAGGCAACCTCCTGCACTGCCTTCTGAGATTCCCGTCCTCCTAGAAAAAAACGTACCATAACAACTTGTGGTCTTTTCCTTAGTGGATCAACTGATGAGCCATCCACTGTTGGATGTTGGGTTTTTACTGTGGAGAGAATGAATGAAATCCTCACTGCTTTTCTGTACACGGAAAAGAATCTGTTATAAAGCTCTCACAAAGATGACTTTGTGAGATGACATCTTCTTATGTCATCTCTAATATCTAAGAGGGAGAGTCCTTCAAGACTATGACACTGCTGATAATATTTTTAGGTTATCAAAAGGAAATGCTCATACTGTTAAAACTGAGTAAAATTGAGCTCGCGCTGAGATTTCTTTTCAAAATGATTTGATTTAGATATTTTTTCTTTATTTTTATTAAGGTAAAAAAAAAATGCCTTCTGTGAAGAGCTACATAAGCTAGGTAAGATATTGGTCTTAAAATTAAGACTTTTAACTTTTGCAGCTTTGACATTAAATGAGTTTTTCTTCCTGTATAGCTTTTAAATCATTACACAGCAATCTTCCTCCTAGGAATGTACCTCAGTGAAATTCCAGCTCAACTCCATGGTCGGCCTTGTCTAAGTGTAGGATTTTGCAGTACCAGATTATTACAGGCAAGCTACATATCCACCAGGTATACTTCAGTGGCCACCCATGAATTTCATACTATGTGGCAGCTGCACATAGGAGCAGATGTGACTGTAGCAAGACAATAGATTTTTCAAACTGTGTTGAGTAAAATAAAAACATATAAGGATTAACAGTGCCAATAAAAATCACACAAATCAACAGCACTTTTTTTGAGGGTAGTTTCTTTCCTAAAGAATATTAAATACTTCAAAGAGGATCTGTCTGTTTTTGGGAGAAGAAAGAGATGGTTACAGGTTGTGACAAGGAAAAAGGTGTTTCTGAAACAAAGTATGCATGGACCAATAACCAAAATGAGCCCTGAACTACCAAGTGTGATTAATTATCCTTGTGAACCCAAAGTCACTTTCCCTTCCATCATCAAATTCCACTTTTTTCACTCTCACCTCTGCAGATTCCTAAACATCCACCACTCTTTCCTGTCCTGCATTTCCCCTGAAATCATGAAATTCCAAATTATTTTTCTTCATTCTCCATTTTCATCTTCTTCCAACCACTGTTTCAGATTGAGACTGTTTGTTTTCCTGTAACTGTTTTTATTTTCTGTTCCAAAGCATTCCTAGTATATTTTGAGATAAATGGGGAAATCTAAAAAGTAAAATAAAATAGAAATCATTTTAAAATGTTTTCTTCCCTTTATAAAGTATCCAACACCTGGGCTGGATGCTGAGTACTAAGCTCTGAGGATCCTTCTTCTAGCCAGTAAACTGTTACAGAGCTTGATTTTTAAAAACTTAGGAAATGATGGTCTGAGTGCTTGCCACATTCCCCAATGTGTCATTTCTTACTTAACCTGGGAGATAGTACCATAGGTACTGTGATGCTGTCTTTAAATCTAAAGGCAAAACCAGAAACTGTGTACTTACTCTTTTGGATATCTTTCTCACTAATACAAAAGTACAAACGCTACAAATTGATTCCAGGGGGGTTTATTATTATTATTATTGCTTCCATTTTGTTCCTTTCAGTTCCTCCATGTGGGGAAAAGCAGTGAATTTTCCAGTAACTTTCCCACTGGAAAAAGCTAGGACTGTGTGGGAGATTCTGAAGGCTGAGCTACCACTAAGAAAGTCTGGGTCCTTTTCATTGGTGTGGTCATGCAGGAGAACATTGTTTGATTTGCCAGTGGTGAGGCCATATTCCTCCAGCGCATAATAGTCTGGCTTGAGGTCTCTCTAGGAAAGGGAGAGCTTTCTGGTTACTTTGTATTTTTGTTATTAAGTCAAGTTCCTGGGTTTCATTAAGATAAACAGGCTGACAGAGTAAGGGACAACCTTTGAATGGCAATCCACTGCCTCTTTCTCTCTGGGAAGAGGGAGTCATCGGTGGCAAAGATTTTTTTTTAATGTGCCCAGTTGTATGTGGGAATACTCCAGGTTCTCTGATTGGGAATTTCCATTTGTCAAATGCTTGGCTGGTGGTTGTAGAGATGACTTGTTAGTGACTCTTCCAGGGATACCAGGACCTTCCTGAGTATAGGCCTGGGTGGAGCTGCTGGTGGGGACTGTCTTTAGAGGTAGAAAGAACCCAACTACAGAATAAGAGAGGATACTCAGGAGTCGGGAGAATGAAGGTGGAAAGGCAAGAATGAGATGAAAGACACATGTGTGCCAAGAACAAAACTGAGTCTTGTCAGAAGTGGGATTCGAACCCACGCCTCCATTTGGAGACCAGAAGCCCCAAGAGAGGGAAGATAGAATCTTGAGTCTGGCGCCTTAGACCACTCGGCCATCCTGACATGACACTAATGGAATCTCACCAGTAACAACTCTGTCAATGACTGAAGCCTATTCTATCCGAGAGGAAGAGGAACAAGTTATTTCTAGAAATTACAGGAGTAAACCAAGAATTATCTGCAAAGCCAAAAGACAGGAAAGGAGTAATTTTATGGTGAAGAGGTGCACTGGGAGACAGAGTTGATGCTGCTTTGAAAACTGGGGAGCCCACCTCATGTACCTTGAGTCTTTTTCTCCCACTCCATCCCTGCTGACCATGAGTTACACATTACATGACCAACCTTAAGAATCAGAGGATTTAGGATACAGATTTTCTCAGCATGTGTTGCAGGTATTGTCTTTCAGGAGCTTTCCCCAGTGCTCACAGTATCTCACAGCATTTTATCTTAACACAGTATTTTATCAATGGGGACTGGGTCTGTGTGTGGAACTTCAAATCTCTATACAATAATATTTTCAGCATCTTCACAGTTTCTGCAAGGTCCACTGCTTTCTCCCCTCTCCTCTCTTCCCTTTCCTTCCATTGCCATTTTTCTCTTGCTCTAACTTATCTTCCCCTTTACATTCTTTCAGTCTGTGCTCAAAGAAGGGATATGAAGTGAAGAAGCAGGATATGGTTTATTATAAGACACTTAAAAAGAGAAACATAGAGCATGGAGGACTAGAATAAGGTCTTGGTCTTGGTTTAACATCTTTACTGAGTTTTTAAAAATGTTGTTGCTGTTGTGGTTAAAAATCCCTCCTGCTTTGGTTAAGGTGAGAGGTATTCATCCAGTGTTTTGTTTTTTTCTATTCTGTCTGATAACAGTTTTTAGTTAGTCTCCCAAATTAACAGGCTTCAGAAATATTTCATTGCCTGCAGAAGACAACTCAAACACACATGCATGAACCGGCAAACAGCTATTTAAAGATCCATTTTGGGTGCACATCGATCAGAAGTAAGTTGTTTCTTTTGCTCTGTTTTTGGTCTTCATGTAGAGAATCTGAAATACTGTTTTAAAGGCAATGCAGATTAGGAAAAAATATGAGAATCTTGAATCAGGTGCTTATGTTTGAATTCAAGCTTCATCATTTACAAAAGTGTGATGTGTTGATATTTTACATTATTTTGACCATCTGTGAACATTTCTTTCATCTGTAAATTTAGAGGGCAAGCCCTACCTCAAGATTGTTGAGGGTTTAAAAAAATTTATGTAGGTGCTTTCCCTAGCAAACCATGTGACAAGCAGTAGTCACTCAAAAGACCTCCATGTTTCATTCACCTTCATGTTTCTATTCGTAACCTCTGGCATTTAGACGGTTTTGCAACAAACCAAATTCCAAACAAACCAAATTTGCCTTTTCTGAACTATGGTGTCCCAATTTCCAAACACTTAGAAAATATGCTGAATCCTCCTTTTCTGCCAATTAACGATCTTTCAAACTTAACAGCTTCCCCTTCCTCTTAGTCAAATCCTGTCATTAGCTCTTGACATCCTAGTCATGACTTCTTTCTCCCTCTTTTAAACTCTCCAAACATATTGCTGTTAGTAATCACATGAAAAGCTGAAAGCTCAACTTCCAAACAAATATAAGATAAAGATAGTCCCATTCCTTGAACGTGGAATTATGTGTGATATTTTTAATGAAAAGGTCTTGATTTTAATATAGTCACAGTTGTCAATCTTTGTCTTTATAGTTGGACTTTTCTGTTTTATTTCCAAGTTCTTTTCTACCTTTGATCCCTAAATATATTCTTTATTGGTATCCTTTAAATGTTTATATTTTGTCTCCTCCCTGGAATAAAATTCACTTCAAGGTCAATTCAGTACAATTCAGTTCAGATGACTAAAAAAAAAGTCTGCATTGAGCTTCTGAAGAGTTTTATAGAAGGCCACTAACACCACCAAGGCCTGGACCCCAATAGTACCTCATCGAATTTACAAACCTTTCTTCTAAGGTCTTCCTGGGAGAACACTCAGGACTAAAAGTTTTTGGCTTACAAGACCATGGGCCAATGATTCTCTTTTTGAAGGTGGTAGTTTTATTCTGTTAATGTAGTTGGGGAGGTTACTGGGAATGAAAATATCGGAGGAAGTGATGATTTCATGGTTTCTGTCTTCAAAAAGAGGTTAAGACAAAGTTTGCGGCTTCTGTAGCAGATTAAAAAAAAAAAAAAAAAAAAGGTAAAATCACGGCCCTGCAGAATTCAGAGGGGATATGAGAAGGAAAGAAGAGCTCAGAATAGGATCGATCAATCATCTAAGGTAGATTTATGCAGCAAAAATCACACTTCCTGATTTTGAATGTTGGTGGCTAGGTTCATCTCAAGAAACTCGAGTTCTCTCTGCCCTTGGAAAATGATGATTTCTGGTTCTTAAGGTGTTTTGGAGCATTGACAATCTATTTGCATAAAAATCCACTTAAATGTTTCATCTCTCTAGTAAGTAACACTTTAAAAAAAAGACAGAGAGGGAGAGCAGTACAAAAGATACAAAAGAATGTGGCATATAACCATGAAACTGAAAGGAGAGAAATCTGATTTTGAATAAACAAGGTAACAGGTGTTGTCCGCCGAAGTGTGACCAAAGAATCCAGCTATGGTAGATCACCTTGGGTTTCATATCTCCCTTAACTCTTCAAGTTGCAATTCTCAAAAGTATTTGCTTTTCCTTCTCTTCGCCCAAGTCTTCAGTTTTTCCAGGCGGCGCGACCATGCAAGGGCCCCTGGCCTTGCCACTGACGTGGAGGAGCCAAGGAGTTCCAACTTCAGAGTCCAGGAGTGAGCAGTGGGAGGCTAGGGAAGGCGGGTGCGGGAGGGGAGAAGCAGTCTGAGTTCTAAATTCATCCCTAGAAATCGGTATAGGAGAAGCTAAGGGTTGGAATACCAAGTTCCTGAGGAAGGATTTCAGAGCTTCGGTTTCCTTATTGCAAAAGTGCAGACGCCTTAGAGATTGCGTGCAGGCGGCAATTTTGAGAAGGCGATGAGGGGCCGACTCAGAATGAAAGACATAACTTAGAGGAAGTGAGTGGGAAAAGGGAAGCAAGAGGAATTGATAGACACGGGTGGCTACTAATCTTTATACAAATTAATGAGATGCAAGAAAACACCAGGGCGTGAAAAGCAGAGTGGCGCAGCGGAAGCGTGCTGGGCCCATAACCCAGAGGTCGATGGATCGAAACCATCCTCTGCTAATGTCTTTTTTCCTTCCACAAGCACTAGACCAACACTCGTTATTCTTTTCCTCAAATTCCAAGGTTTCCACAAGAACACTATGCAGAGGCAACTACTACTACTACTAAGTCGCTTCAGCGGTGTCCGATTTTGTGCGACCCCCGAGACGGCAGCCCACCAGGCTCCCCCGTCCCTGGGATTCTCCAGGCAAGAACACTGGAGTGGGCTGCCATTTCCTTCTCCAATGCATGAAAGTGAAAGTGAAGTCGCTCAGTCGTGTTCGACTTTTCCCATGGACTGCAGCCTACCAGGCTCTTCCACCCATGGGATTTTCCAGGCAAGAGCACTGGAGTGGGGTGCCATTGCCTTCTCCGGCAGAGGCAACTAAATTAAAATATTCATGACGGTGACACAATTGGTTTGCCTTTCTTGTCTTCTTTGATCTTGATGAAAATTGGCCTCAATCAAATACGTCATTTTAAAGCTCACAATATATTGGGAAACAATGCACATCTTAATTATCGTCTATATACAGTGACTCTACCACTACTTTTTTGCTTATACAGACATGCTTACCAGTCTTGAAACAGAGCAGGACACTATGGTCCTTCCCCATCTTTCCCGCTTGTGTTTTTTCTGTAGAGAAACTTTAGCCAAACAATAAATTTAATCGAGAGAAGTGAGAAAATGCAGAAGCAAAGGAAAGCAGTCAAACAGGACAAAATAATAATAATTTAGCAATTAAGCAAAGTGAAGAACGTGAGTCATATCCTTTGAGCTGTCTTGTAGGTACTGAAACCCCCACCAGGTAGAAGTTAACTGCATGTTGACCAGACTGTACCAATGACAGAAGCTGCCACAATTCTGAGAACTGGCCTCAAAGAAATGGGAACAAATTGACCTTGGCAGCAAAGATCGGCTGTACTCAAAACAATCAAGATGATGCTGATCAGATCACTGAATGGCCGAGTTCAAGATGACTGTCAGAGCTGACAGTGCTGTTTCTGCATATAGCCCCCTCCCGCCACCTATCCGTCCCTGAAATGCCGCTTTAAAAACTCTTGCCCACTGATTGTCAGTGGGGGAAGTTGGCCTTTGGACACAAGTCCGCCCTGGGTTGTCGGCCTACAGAATAAAGCAAGCTTTCCTTTCCACCAACTTTACCTATAGAGTATTGGTTTTAGAGCTGCAAGCAGCTGAATCCCACTTTCCTAATAGTCTCATGAACAAATGAAGACCTGCTCTTACAGAGGCAGGGGATACAGTTTCAACTGCCTAATCCTTCCTTTCTTTAGAATGGAACTCAAGATAAAATGGAGAGTTGAAAAGTAGAATAGGAGAGGACAAATGTGGACTTTCCAAATTAGCAAATGGGAGGTTGGAAAGATGCAGGGAAGGAGGGAAAGGAGACTGGGGAGTGAAGAAAAAGCGTGTGAAGGAAAGATGAGGAAAGGTGCATGTGCTGAAAGTGAGATGTATGAACATTTTGAATAAGTGAGTTTTCTGGGAGTTCCTTTCCTGGATGGAACCACCACTTCAAAGTGGGCATCAAGTTTGTTTCTTGCTCTGGCATGAAAATTCCAGAAAACCCCAACTCTGAAAGAAAACACTGGAGGAAACAATGGGGAATGACCCTCCTCCTTGTATCACAATCTTCATTCCTTACCCAATCTTTGATTTTCCTGAAGTCCTTCCCACTTACTGAAGTCATTGGTGAAACAGAATCAAAGCCCTCTGGAAGACCCAAGTAATTTCAAAAACTATGACTATTACTAGAAGCCCTCTGGTGTTCTTATTTTACATAATGAGTTAGACAGTCTCTTAGAGGGCCTGGATAGCTCAGTCGGTAGAGCATCAGACTTTTAATCTGAGGGTCCAGGGTTCAAGTCCCTGTTCAGGCGCTAAGGCCTCATTTTGTTTTCAGTATTTACTTAAAAACTATTTAGATAACAGCCCATTTAAGAATGCCTTTGAAAGTGAGGAAGCCTTAACAGCCAAATCAAGCAAAGTCACTGCCCTAAAATAGTTTACTGTTTAGTTTTTCATTAATTTTCCTTTTCTAATATTAACAAAAGCACTTCCCCAAGTTTCTAAGAAGAATCAAAAAAGGGCATCATTTAAAAGTAATAAACTAGAGACAGATTTAGAAGTAAGCCATTTAAAAGTTCCCTTAAAATGATTCATTAATCTGGGAGTGGAAGAGAACAATTTGGGTGGACTCGATGTGATGGTATTAGGAGGTGGGACCTTTGAGAACTGAATTGGGTTATGAGTTAATTTCTCATAATAGAAATAGTGCCCTTTCAAAGGAGTCCCCAGGGAATTCTCTGTTGCTTCTGCCATGTGAAACAACAATGAGAAGACAACAATCTATAAATCAGGAAACTCTCACCCAACAAAGAACCTGAACCATGAATGTTGCCTTTGAGGTGTTTGATGCCTGTCTTTGTCTAGAGATTCTCTTGTTTGTTTAGACTGAACACCAAAAACCTCCATTCCGTCTCACCCATAAGCAATTTTAATCAGTACTTTTACACCTTTTAATGTATCCTTTGATGCAGTTAACTATATTTCTGCACATAACACCTCATCTTTCATCCTTAAGTTTAGTGGGTTAAATATTGTAGGCAGGAATTTGTGTCTACCTAGAACTTCTGAATGTGATCTTGCTTGGAAACAGGTTTTTGCAGATGTAGTTACATTAAGATGAAGTCATTCATACTGAATTAGGGTGGAGCCTAAACCCTACCACTGGTTTACCCTATCCTTGCAAGAAAGAACACTAGGAGGCAGACAGTAAGAAGAAAGTCATAGGTAGACAGAGGCAAAGACTGGATTCATACAACCACAGCCAAAAAATATAAAGGATTTTGGGGATCCACCAGAAGCTAGGAAGAAGCAAGGAAGGAATCCTTCAGCAAGCCTTCAGATAGAGAATGGCCCTGCCAATATCTTAATTCCGATGTCCTAGTCTTCAGAACACAGAGACAGTAATACACTAACATGAGAGAAAGTTCCAGGGGAAAGTGATTCCTTGGGGTGAATCTAAAACAATGAATAAACTTGAAGAAAAGAAGTCGTTTTGAATGGAGGGAGGGTTTTGGTTTGTTTGTTTTTTTAAGTTTAATGCCTTCCTTGATATTAATGAACATTTCTTTGCTATTAGTGATAAAACTTTATAGCAAATGGTTGTGAGGCTGTCGTTTTTAGATTTAGATAACATGAGGAATCCCTTTTGATGGACTGTTATTGTAAAGATTCTTACTATATTCTTATCGTTAAAGATCCGTGAAATTCCCAGGAACTCACTGCCCAGAAAGAGTTCAGGGTACAATGTGTGAATGTCTCTTTAACTGAGATTCTTTTAAGATTCACCATCGGGTCTTCCTCGTTAGTATAGTGGTGAGTATCCCCGCCTGTCACGCGGGAGACCGGGGTTCGATTCCCCGACGGGGAGATTAAGACACTACGTTTTTTCAGCTAAGCCTGTAACAGAAAGGAAATCTTTCTGGTTTTGTTCCTCTAAGTTGAATTCTCTCGTGTTGACTTATTACTGTGTTCACCGAGCAAGCAACTGCCTTCTGATGGAAACCCACGGCTGCCTTCCGTCTGAGAAGTCAGATACAGCGCGGGGGTTCAAAGTGTGCCCATTTGACTCGAAATATTCCAAGATCTTGCAATATGAATTTTCATTTGTCAACTGAGGTGATGGAGATGTTGCTTGTACAGGAACCGCCCTTAGAAAAGTCTCAATGGTTCCCAAATTTTGGTGCACATTAGAATAACCTTGTTGTTCAGTCGCTAAGCCATGTCCGACTCTTCGCGACCTCACGGACTGCTGCACGCTAGGCATCCCAGTCCTTCACTATCTCCCAGCATTTGCAGTGGGGATAGTATAACTTCAATTCATGTAAAATTATGGACATTTGCACTGACACCTTCCACAGCTCTAATTGGCCAAAGTACTTTAATTTTTATATGTAAAAAGGAAAACCTGTAACGTTGGTTAAAAAAGAAAAAAAAAAGCCTGATGAAGTTATTAGATGCTAGCTAACATAAGTTCTACAGTACACCTAAATATGTATTGTACAGTGTGCTGGTTTTGTTTATATTTGGATGTTTTGAAATTCGGACATATACAGCTTACTAATATATGTTTATAATTTCAAAGTCTGGTGATTCTACATTTGCTAATATACTTTTGAACTGTTTTATTTGGAAATAATTTCAAACATAAGAGAGGTTACAAAAATAAAAATTTTATAAGGAACACTCTATATCCAGATCCACCTTTCCTTAACATTTTACCCTATGTCTTTATTATTTTCTTCTATATCATGTTTTTCTGAGTCATGTAAATATATTACATAAACCTCAATGTGTGTTGCCTTAAAAAGATAAGCTGGCGCCTGGACAGGGACTTGAACCCTGGGCCCTCAGATTAAAAGTCTGATGCTCTACCGACTGAGCTATCCAGGCCCTGACCTTGGGAGCTGAATTGTCCTATAAATAACTAAATCTCAGTATTTTCTATCTCCAGGAAGAATTGGAGTAATCCATAATTTCAGAAACAACCCGGGTCTTTCAAAAGCATGGCTTGACCACTTAAGTCATCTACTCACCAAACAGACCATTTAACCTCTGCACTGTACATTCTTTAAGTACATTTTTAATTGCTGGAAAAATGAAGATTATTCCTAGAGTCAATTACTGCTGAAGAGGATTCACCAATCTGGGTTGAAGGATATCGCATTTACTTCTCAGATAAGTTTGAAGAGAAGATGCACAAGGCTCCCTCACCAACCTGTAAGGGAACCTGGAGGAGATTTTTTTTTTTTTTTTAAGGAACAACTAAAGTAACTGAGGAGAATCTTCCAAAGAATGAAAAGATGGGCAAAGAAGATGAGGTTTCTATCCTTGACATAATGTAGGGGCATCAAATTTGGTTGTACCCTTTGGTGTCCCCACCCCCCACCCCCCAGTTTCAGAAATGAAATGTCTGGGAAGAAATCCAAGGCTTCCTCTAATTTTCTCCTCCACATTTTATCTAGTGGCCCAACTCGTCCAAAGACAGGAATGGCTTGACAGTTAAAGAAATAGTGCTCCTGGTTCATTCAGTGTTTATTGGCTCATGAGACAGTTTTTGAGCACCTATAGGAGAAGGCAATGGCACCCCACTCCAATACTCTTGCCTGGAAAATCCCATGGACCCTGGTAGGCTGCAGTCCATGGGGTTGCTTAGAGTTTGACATGACTGAGCGACTTCACTTTTACTTTTCACTTTCATGCATTGGAGAAGGAAATGGCAGCCCACTCCAGTGTTCTTGCCTGGAGAATCCCAAGGACGGGGGAGCCTGGTGGGTTGCCCGTCTATAGAGTCGCACAGAGTCGGACATGACTGAAGCGACTTAGCAGCAGCAGCAGCAGCAGCAGCAGAGAGATCACAGGGGCAAAATCCCAAAGCATAGGTGCAGAAAACGAAGATAGAAAGCATTCTTAGTTCCATGAGGACTGCCAAATTCAGGACTATTAATTTTTGAGTCAATAATCCTTAAATTATTTAAGGTATTATTTACTGTTTTTTCTGTATGTGAAGCCAAGTGCAATCCTGACCAAACATGAAGAAAATACTGACTCATATATTACCCATAATACTAACCATTATGAAATCATGTGCAAATGCCATTTTATTATATAAGTTACACAGAGAACTTCAGAAGTTAAATATGTAACAGATATATACCTGGAGAAAATATTTAGATATTACTAAATGTGGACCAGAGATCATTTTGACTTGACCTAAAAAGCAAACTATCCCTCCTGCAGGATTTTTTTCCCCCCTGATGTCCAAGATATGTTTAAAATAAACATCCTTAAATATTATACAGGAAGACAACCAAAGAAACTACCTACCCTCATACTATGTGTACAGAAAACCCACTTTCTATGGATATTTTTGTATGTGAAAAATTGTATGGACTTTTATAAGTACTGTTTCTAACACAATTCTATATTTGTAAATTAATTTATAATGTGAACTGGGACATTTTTTTTTCCCCAAGAAAGCACACTGCATGCTGGAAATCACATAAAATAAACTTGAAGTGGGGTGAAAAAATAATAATAAAATAAACATCCTTCTTCTATCTCTGAGCTTCACGAAATTTTAGGTACTTTTTCTATCTCTCAGGGTCATTGATAAGAGAAAAATCAGACGTGGAAAAAAGATAGGATGCGAGTTTGCATGAGGCCTAGGGATGAAGGAATGGGTGGGAAGGGATGATAATTTTGATTTGAGAAAGGGTGGATACATGAGTTTGAATAAGCTCTGGGAGTCGGTGATGGACAGGGATGCCTGGCGTGCTGCAGCCCATGCGGTCACATAGTTGGACACGACTGAGCAACTGAACTGAACTGGAGACAGGTTAAGTAAGGAGATTATATGTTGCACAATTTCTCTGCCAGATTTATAGGTTTCTTTGCCTTTATTCAAAAACATCTGGCTTTATCCCATTTTGTCAACTTTGCCCTTACTATTCCTTCTGCCTGGAAATATCTACCCCAGATATTCACAGGACTCAATCCTTTTATTCTTCCAGGTCTTTGTTCAAATGCCACCCAAATCTTCAATAATAACAGTATTTCAGTCAGTTCAGTCGCTCAGACTCTTTGCGACCCCAGGGACAGCAGTACGCCAGGCCTCTCCGTCCATGACCAACTCCTGGAGCTTACTCAAACTCATGTCCATTGAGTCGGTGAGGCCATCCAACCATTTCATTCTCTGTTGTCCCCTTCTCCTCCATCTTCAATCTTTCTCAGCATCAGGGTCTTTTCAAATGAGTTAGTTATTAGCATCAGATAGCAAAAGTATTGGTTTCAGCTTCAGCATCAGTCCTTCCAATGAATATTTAGAACTGATTTCCTTTAGGATGGACTGGTTGGATCTCCTTGCAGTCCAAGGGACTCTCAGTCTTCTCCAACACCACAGTTCAAAAGCGTCAATTCTTCGGTGCTCAGCTTTCTTTATAGTCCAACTCTCACATCCATACATGACCACTGGGAAAATCATAGTCTTCACTAGACGGACCTTTGTTGGCAAAGTAATGTCTCTGCTTTTTAATGTCTCTGCTGTCTAGGTTGGTCATAATTTTCCTTCCAAGGAGTAAGTGTCCTTTAATTTCATGGCTGCAGTCACCATCTGCAGTGATTTTGAACCCCCCAAAATAAAGTCTGCACTGTTTCCACTGTTTCCCCATCTATTTGCCATGAAGTGATGGGACCAGATGCCGTGATCTTCGTTTTCTGAACGCTGAGTTTTAAGCCAACTTTTTCACTCTCCTCTTTCACTTTCATCAAGAAGCTCTTCAGTTCCTCTTCGCTTTCTGCCATAAGAGTAGTGTCATTTGCATATCTGAGATTATTGATATTTCTTCCTGCAACCTTGATTCCAGTTTGTGCTTCATCCAGCCCAGTGTTTCTCGTGATGTATTCTGCATATAAGTTAAATAAGCAGGGTGACAACATACAGCCTTGACGTACTCCTTTCCAATTTGGAACCAGTATGTTGTTCCATGTCCAGTTCTGTTACTTCTTGACCTGCATACAGATTTCTCAGGAGGCAGGTCAGGTGGTCTGGTATTTCCATCTCTTGAAGAATTTTCCACAATTAATTGTGATCCACACAGTCAAAGGCTTTGGCATAATCAATAAAGCAGAAGTAGATGTGTTTTTTTTTTTTTTTTTTTTGGAACTCTCTTGCTTTTTTGATGATCCAACAGATGTTGGCAATTTGATCTCTGGTTCCTCTGCCTTTTCTAAATACAGCTTGACCATCTGGAAGTTCACAGTTCATGTACTGTTGAAGCCTGGCTTGGAAAATGTTGAGCTTTACTTTGTTAGCATGTGAGATGAGTGCAATTGCGCGGTAGTTTGAGCGTTCTTTAGCATTGCCTTTCTTAGGGATTGGAATGGAAACTGACCTTTTCCAATCTTGTGGCCGCTGCTGAGTTTTCCAGATTTGTTGGCATATTGAGTGCAGCACTTTCACAGCATCATCTTTCAGGATTTGAAATAGCTCAACTGGAATTCCATCACCTCCACTAGCTTTGTTTGTAGTGATGCTTCCTAAGGCCCACTTAACTTCACATTCCAGAATGTCTGGCTCTAGGTGAGTGATCTCACCATTGTGATTATCTGGATCCTGAAGATCTTTTTTGTATAGCTCTTCTGTGTATTCTTGCCACCTCTTCTTAATATCTTCTGCTTCTGTTAGGTCCATACCATTTCTGTCCTTTATTGTGCCCATCTTTGTATGAAATGTTACCTTGGTATCTCTAATTTTCTTGAAGAGATCTCTAGTTCTTCCCATTCATTGCTGAAATCTCCTTTACATCCCATATTTCTTCTTTGTTTACTGTTTCTTCATGGCTGTTTACCACCATCTAGCTGTCTGCATGTATACATTATGAAACAGAGAAAAGTAACCCTGAACATCCAGGAACTGAGCTGGCATTTATAGTGATGTCTTAATGTTTCTTGTCAAATATAAACAATTTTCCAGAACATCAATATCAGACAAGACTTCTCTAATAGAGTAAGACAGAAACAGGACAACTCTATGATCATGTCTGAACATAAACAAAAAGAAGAACATTGTCCTAGCCAGACAGTACCAAACATTTCCCTCTTCCACATCATACAAATGACTACTGTTTCTTTACTAATTTCAGTTCTATTTTTAGGTTGCCCTAAGATTTAAGATATCCAACCACAGAATTACCCCCCACCTCCTGACAGTATACAAACCAATGCAAAGCCATACTTTCTTAAAACTGCCCCCAAATCACCTAAAAAAAAAGTGATCACACCTAAAAAAGATCACAACAAACTGTGGAAAATTCTTAAAGAGATGGGAATACCAGACAACCTTACCTGCCTTCTGAGAAATCTTGTATGCAAGTCAAGAAGCAACACTTAGAACCGGACATGGAACAACAGACTGGTTCTAAATTGGGAAAGAACTACAGTCAAGGTTGTATATTGTCACCCTGCTTATTTAACTTATATGCAGAATACATCATGCAAAATGCCGGTTGGATGAAGCACAAGCTGGAATCAAGATTGCCTGGCAAAATATCAATAACCTCAGATATGCAGCTGACACTACTGTTATGGCAGAAATCAAAGAGGAACTGAGGAGCCTCTTGATGAAAGTGAAAGAGGAGAGTGAAAAAGCTGACTTAAAAATCAACATTCAACAAACTACAATCATGGGGTCTGGTCCTATCACTTCATGGCAAATAAGTGGGGAAACAATACAAACTTTCTTTTCTTGGGCTCCAAAATCACTGCAGATGGTGACTGCAGCCATGAAATTAAAAGATGCTTGCTCCTTGGAAGAAAAACTATGACCAACCTAGACAATATTTTTAAAAGCAGAGACATTACTTTGCCAACAAAGGTCCGTCCAGTCAAAGCTATAATTTTTCCAGTAGTCATGTATGGATGTGAGAGTTGGACCATAATGAAAGCTGAGTGCCAAAGAATTAATGCTTTTGAACTGTGGTGTTGGAGAAGACTCTTGAGAGTCCCTTGGATTGAAAGATCAAACCAGTCAATCCTAAAGGAAATCAATCCTGAATATTCATTGGAAGGACTGATGCTAAAGCTGAGGCTTCAATATTTCGGCCACTTGATGTGAAGAACTAACTCATTAGAAAAGACTCTGATGCTGAGAAAGATTGAAGGTAGGAGGAGAAGGGGATGACAGAGGATAAGATGGCTGGATGGCATCACCGACGCAATGGACATGAGTTTGATCAAGCTCCGGGAGTTGGTGATGGACAGGGGAGCCTGACATGCTGCAGTCCATGCGGTTGCAAAGAGTCAGACATGACTGAGCAGCTGAACTGAGCTGAAAAAATGTTCAGTTCAGTTCAGTCGCTCAGTTGTGTCCGACTCTTTGCAATCCCATGAATCGCAGCATGCCAGGCCTCCCTGTCCATCACCAACTCCCGGAGTTCACTCAAACTTACATCCATCGAGTCAGTGATGCCATCCAGCCATCTCATCCTCTGTCATCCCCTTCTCCTCCTGCCCCCAATCCCTCCCAGCAACAGACTCTTTTCCAATGAGTCAACTCTTTGCATGAGGTGGCCAAAGTACTAGAGTTTCCGCTTTAGCATCATTCCTTCCAAAGAACAACCATGGCTGATCTCCTTTAGAATGGACTAGTGGGATCTCCTTGCAGTCCAAGGGACTCTCAAGAGTCTTCTCCAACACCACATTTCAAAAGAATCAATTCTTCGGTGCTCAGCTTTCTTCACAGTCCAACTCTCACATCCATACATGACCACTGGAAAAACCATAGCCTTGACTAGAAGGACCTTTGTTGGCAAACTAATGTCTCTGCTTTTGAATATGCTATCTAGGTTGGTCATAACTTTCCTTCCAAGAGTAAGCGTCTTTTAATTTCATGGCTGCAGTCACCATCTGAAAAAAGGTTATAAAGTCCAATTCTTATAATCACTTCTTTCTAACACTCTTACTGAGACACTCCGCTATTCTAATGTGCATTCTCTCTTGCTGCAACAGTTAGCAAAACCAACTCTAGGAGTTTGCTTTGGCACTCACTAGGTTCATGTATTGTCACCTCCCTCTACTCAGACCCAACCACAGAATCTGAGTATCCATTAAATAAATATTGTTAAATAAATAAGCGAATAAATAAATAGAGTCACCTTTTTTTCATAAGAAAGTAAAAGGTCACATTCTTGGGAAGTGGAGGTCAAGAAAGCAGTAATTAATATTTTAGTTGCTAATTAGACAAAAATTACAGACAAGTATAACAACAATACAAGTAAAACCAACTCCTCTTCTACCATTGTCCATACACGAAGTAGCCTGCAATAACTGATTTACACTTGGTGTCTGCACTACTGGGAACCCTAATCATAGAAAATGGAAACAAGGACAATATGAACTAGCTTGACTCAAAGTGAAGAATAAACGATATATTAAAAACCTGTCACCTTTGCCACAGGGACTGGAGGCTGGGGTGAGGGTGGAAAGAGAGACAAAGAGAAACTATTTGTTACTTGGTAACGGCCATCAACCATTTAAACTCTTATATCTATTATCCTGTGTCCTATATGGCATCCCCTTTTCCTAGGCCATTGGGAAGAGATTAATGGGAGAAAAGAGAGGGAGAAAGACGCTACTGAAGAATAAAGAGATTATGGGGAGAAATGCCGGAAGAGGGTGCAATATGCCCGCCTTGTACTCCTCGACGGACAGTTCTAATGTTTAAACAGGTTTACTGAAAGAGAGTTCTAGCCCTTCTCACTAGCTCTCTCCTTGCCTATGCTACTTTTTAATTTATTGTGGAAATGAAAAAGCCTGAACACCGCGGGAAGCAGACTGAAGCAGTCTTCGAAACAAGCGCTAATTCGGTTCTGGGCTTCCCTGGAACCTTAGTTGGTAACGAATCTGCCTGCAATGCACAGACCCCTTTTTTTTTAATTTACGAAACTCCCACACTACGGGGACCGTCTTGGGTTGTGGGACTGTTGGGCCTTTGGGAGGCAGGGAGCGCGGTGCGGGAGCGGTAAAGGGACGTGCGGCGGGTGCTGCTTTTCAATATCCCCTGGCTGGGCTCCCAGGCTGACTTTGTGCCATCGCAACAGTCTCCAGCATCCATCCACTACAATTTGTCTTTTTTGCCTCTTTCGTTTGCAATCGGTTGAGAGCTTGCGTTTCACCCTGTGCACTCGGGTGTAATACTAATCACATTAGTTGTTAATCACAGCAACAGATTATATGTAAAACAGAAACGAACATGTCAGGATGGCCGAGTGGTCTAAGGCGCCAGACTCAAGTTTCTACTTCCCCTACTTGGGGTTTCTGGTCTCCGGTTGGAGGCGTGGGTTCGAATCCCACTTCTGACATGGTATTCTTTTGTTCTTATGCTCAAATTCTGCAACTTCTGTCAGTAAATCACAGCCACTTTCTTAGGCTGCATTGCCAGATCTTACCCATTACCACCAATATTTCACCCTTTCTTCAGTTCAGTTCAGTCGCTCAGTCGGGTCCGACTCTGCGACTCCATGGGCTACAGCACGCCAGGCTTCCCTGTCCATCACCAGCTCCCGAACCTTGCTCAAACTCATGTCCATCGAGTCGGTAATGCCATCCAACCATCTCGTCCTCTGTCGTCCCCTTCTCCTCCTGCCTCAGTCACCCTTCTTAGGCCAGTGCTATTTAGATGTCTGTCCTCTCATCATGCCTACCTTCCCTCCCTCCTTTCCTTTTCGTTCTTTTTATAAGTATCTACACAGAAGAATAGTAATATATCAGTATTAAAATGCAAGTCTTAACATATATGTGAAGTGATGGTTATAAAATTCTGTACTCAATATTTTAACTGTTCTGTGAAGGTTAAGTTTTGAATATTCTTCCACAGATCTCCTGCTTGTCCCTCCCTCTCTGTTGTCCTCACCTGACTCTCTTTTTTTCTTCGTCTTACTCTTTCCTTTTTTTGCGGACCTTCTCCCATCACATCTCGGGTTGCTAGTCGAAAGGTATCTGCTGTAAAGTGAAGAGGATGAATGTGATAAATATATTCTATGACATAAGACAAGAGAGTTGTGGGAGAGAGAAGTAGAACAGTGATTCTTAACCAGGATTGATTTTTAAAAACAAGATGTTTTTATAAAAATAAAGAAAGGGAAAGAGGGAGAGAGAGGGGAAGGAAGGAACTTGTCCAGGTCCCATTTTCCCTAAGTGTGGCTCTATCTACCAGATCCTAAATTATTTGTTAAATATATATTCTGTTTTATTACTTTGATTTCTTTTATAAATCTAGTAATTCACATGTTGGATCTTCTTTGCTTTTTTTTTAACATATCATTTTCTGCCTAACTTATTTGAAATTTTAGTTCTGTTTTTTGTCCCTTCTTTTCTACTATCCTCTATATTGTTTGCAGTTTTCCTCATTGTCAATTCAATTTTTGTGCTCATGATATATATATGTATACATAGGGGAGGTGCTCTTCACCCTGCTCTGTGCTGATATAGGCCCTTGGAACTGGCCTGTATGGGTTTTCATGCTCTCTGGTTTCCATCTGGGTTAGGTAACGGGAGTCCCAACAGGAGACACGTGGATCTAGGAGGGCTAGCGGCAGGTATTTACTTCTTGTCTTTCTGCCTGCAGGTCACATCAGAAGAGCTACATTCCTTGACGGGAGGCCATACCTCATTCAAGGCAGCCCTCAGTACAAGGCTGTCTTCTGAGTTCAGGTAATCACACTCTCTTCATGCCTCTTCAGGTACAGAAGTAATAATACCTCTACTGCTGCTTGTCCTGGAGAACAACACTCGCCCTGGTGGTTTTTCTCTAGCTGTACACATTTTTTAGTAGAAAGTTTATTGTGAAATATATGTCTTCTGCACCTTAATTCTTCAAATTATCTTGTCTGGATGCCACCAAAATTAACATTTTTAACTGTTTCATTCTTGGACTTGGAGACCTCTATTTTCCTAAATAATATGTATAACTGCTATTATTGATTAATTGATTTAGACATTATATACTTATTTTCCATCTGTTAAATGGAAACTGCTTTATGCCACTACCACCCACTATTTCTTATCCTCCCAAAATACTTATGTTTTACCTTTGGTTTAATTCAGTGTTTATTGTTTATGTCATTTTTCTATGAAAGTATTATACACAGCATTGGTGTGAGCTATGATTCTATTTTCATTCTTTACTGGATGCTTATAATTGCCTAAAAAGGCAAGCTTTAAAAAGAAAAATTTTAATGTGCCCAAGTCCCTTCATACGGAGAAGGCAATGGCACCCCACTCCAGTACTCTTGCCTCGAAAATCCTATGAACGAAGGATCCTGGTAGGCTGCAGTCCATGGGGTCGCTAAGAGTCGGATATGACTGAGCGACTTCCCTTTCACTTTTCACTTTCATGCATTGGAGAAGGCAATGGCAACCCACTCCAGTGTCCTTGCCTGGAGATTCCCAGAGACGGGTGAGCCTGGTGGACTGCCGTCTATGGGGTTGCACAGAGTCGGACATGACTGAAGTGACTTAGCAGTAGCAGTAAGTCCCTTCATATATATCGATAATTGCTAATTCTCCGTTAACTTCCAAATATCTTTCAGTGGAGCTTTCCATGAGATCAATCGAATCAGATAATATATCAGCTCAAACATTTTTTGTTGAGGATATTTCTCCAGGTGACTTCTACATGCTTATAGTCTGAATTGGTTGCTCTCTGGACCTGCTACACCACCATCATCTGAATCTTCCCTTGCTCATCTGTTCATAATCTATTTCTATTTTTTGTTCATTTATTTGCTCAGCTGTTTCAGTGGAAAGTATTCTCAAGGTTTTTGGTTTTTAGGTTATAAAAATAACTCAGAGTCTGAGGTAATGGTGAGAAGAGCCCTCAATATGCTTATGTGTTAAGTTAGACTCTACCAACTTACACCAGTTGCCTCACATTTTTTTTTTTTCCAGTCCTGTCATCAGGGCAAAGCCCTAACTGTCAGAGGTCTGAGAGTTAGGTGAGGAAAAAGAGCTCAGCCTTTAGCATTCCCTTAAATCCAGATACAGAACAGATCCTCCCCTGTTCTCATTAAGATACTCAGATCCTCATCAGTAATAGTCTAATCCCAGTCTTTATTTGCAGAATAAATCTCCAGATTTTTTCCTGGGTGGTAGAAGGGCAAACACTCAGTATAAGTGCAGAGAATTTAGGGCTCTAACTCTTTCTCAAATTTTAAATAATCTGCTTTCGGTTTCCCTTTAGCCTTCAGTACATAGTGCTCTCAGTTCCTGAACTTTTTAAAGAAACTTCGCTATTAATCAGATTGTTTCTGTGAAGTCTGTTATGATTTGTCTACCTATTTTTCAGTTTTAGTGTTTCTTACATTCCACTTCTTTTGTGTTCTTTTCATATTTGAGCTTAAAAAAATCTTTTTACTATAGTTTTAGTAACAATTCCAGTTGAGCTATTTCGAATCTTTTTACTATAGTTTTAGTGAGAATTCCAGTTGAGCTATTTCAAATCCTGAAAGATGATACTGTGAAAGTGCTGCATTCAATATGCCAGCAAATCTGGAAAACTCACCAGTGGCCACAGGACTGGAAAAGGTCAGTTTCCATTCTAATCCCAAAGAAAGGCAATGCCAAAGAATCCTCAAACTACCACACAATTGCACTCATCTCATACGCTAGTAAAGTAATGCTCAAAATTCTCCAGGCCAGGCTTCAGCAGTATGTGAACCGTGAACTTCCAGATGTTCAAGCTGATTTTAGAAAAGGCAGAGGAACCAGAGATCAAATTGCCAACATCCGCTGCATCATCGAAAAAACAAGAGAGTTCCAGAAAAACATCTATTTCTGCTTTATTGACTATCCCAAAGCCTTTGACTGTGTGGATCATAATAAACTGTGGAAAATTCTTCAAGAGATGGGTATACTAGGCCACGTGACCTGCCTCTTGAGAAACCTATGTGCAGGTCAGGAAGCAAGAGTTAGAACTGGACATGGAACAACAAACTAGTTCCAAATAGGAAAAGGAGTACGTCAAGGCTGTGTACTGTCACCCTGCTTATTTAACTTCTATGCAGAGAACATCATGAGAAACACTGGGCTGGAAGAAGCGCAGGATGAAATCAAGATGCCGGGAGAAATATCAATAACCTCAGATATGCAGATGACACCACCCTTACGGCAGAAAGTGAAAAGGAACAAAAAGCCTCTTGATGAAAGTGAAAGAGGAGAGTGAAAAAGTTGGCTTAAAGCTCAACATTCTGAAAATGAAAATCACGGCATCTGGTCCCATCACTTTATGCGAAATAGATGGGGAAACAGTGGAAACAGTGTCAGACTTTATTTTGGGGGGCTCCAAAATCACTGCAGATGGTGATTGCAGCCATGAAATATAAAAGACGCTTACTCCTTGGAAGAAAAGTTATGACCAACCTAGATAGCATATTCAAAAGTAGACACATTACTTTACCAACAAAGTTTTGTCTAGTCAAGGCTATGGTTTTTCCAGTGGTCATGTATGGATGTGAGAGTTGGACTGTGAAGAAAGCTGAGTGCCGAAGAATTGATGCTTTTGAACTGTGGTGTTGGAGAAGACTCTTGAGAGTCCCTTGGACTGAAAGGAGATCCAGCCAGTCCATTCTAAAGGAGATCAGTCCTGTGTGTTCTTTGGAAAGAATGATGCTGAAGCTGAAACTCCAGTACTTTGGCCACCTCATGCGAAGAGTTGATTCATTGGAGAAGACTCTGATGCTGGGAGGGATTGGGGGCAGGAGGAGAAGGGGATGACAGAGGATGAGATGGCTGGATGGCATCACTGACTCGATGGACATGAGTCTGAGTGCACTCTGGGAGTTGGTGATGGACAAGGAGGCCTGGTGTGCTGCGATTCATGGGGTCGCAAAGAGTCGGACACGACTGAGCGACTGAACTGAACTGAACAATAAAAATGATAATTTCTATCTCAACAATATCTTAATTTAATATGGATAAAAATTTTTATAGAAATTCCACATAATTTCTAACCCACCTAAAAATTTTAAGTTGAACCAAATCAAGCTAGCTTTAAGTCATTTCAAAATTTGATGGCTATTGGAAAGCATTTGTTGTTGTTCAGTCTCTGAGTTGTGTCCAACTCTTTGTGACCCCATAGACTGCCACACCAGGCTCCTCTGTCCTCCA
Source organism: Budorcas taxicolor (assembly GCF_023091745.1). NCBI lineage: Eukaryota > Metazoa > Chordata > Mammalia > Artiodactyla > Bovidae > Budorcas > Budorcas taxicolor. Next base: position 29,685,717 of record NC_068920.1, on the reverse strand, counting down.
CTGTCTTTGGCAGTTTGCTCAAATTCATGTCCATTGAATTGGTGATACTATCTACTTCTGCCCTCTTCTTCTTTTGCCTTCAATCTTTCCTAGCATCAGGGTCTTTTCCAATGAGTTGGCTCTTTGCATCAGGTGGCTGAAGTATTGGAGTTTCATATTCAGCATCAATCCTTACAATGAATCCTCCGGGTAGATTTCCTTCAGGATTGACTGGTTTGATCTCTTTGCAGTCCAGGGGACTCTTAAGAGTCTTCTCCAGCACCACAGTTTGAAAGCATCAGTTCTTTAGCGTTCAGCCTTCTTTATGATCAAGCTCTCACATCCATACATGACTACTGGATAAACCATAGCTTTGACAAGATGGACCTTTGTCAGCAAAATGGTGCCTCTGCTCTTTAATAGCCTGTATGTGTCATAGCTTTCCTTCCAAGGAGCAAGCATACTGACTTATAAGCATAGTCTTCAAATCACTACATATTGTTTCAAGTGATGTTACTTTACCAGTGGGCCCATGGAAGGGGAGGTTTAAAAGAAAATTCTTCAATACACTATTTGTTGGTAAAACATTCTGATACAAATTTCCAAAGCACTGATAAAACTGACCCTAAGAGAGACATCTGACTCTCCTGGAAATCCATACAATAGAATTCCAATAGAGTGATTCAAAATTAGCTGAAATTAATATAGACAAAGGGAATGAAACCCAAAATTAAGAACTTTTGACTCATTAAAAAAAAAAAACTTGACAATGGGAAAACGAAACAGAAACTTTAAAACAAAACTTTTAAAAGTAACTTAAGAATAGTGGATGCATTTTAAAACAAATTAGGAAAAAGAAAATTAATAAACTGGTAAGATGAAAATGGATGTGAGAGTTGGACTATAAAGAAAGCTGAGCACCAAGGAATTGATGCTTTTGAAGTGTGGTGTTGGAGAGTCCCTTGAACTGCAAGGAGATCAAACCAGTCAATCCTAAAGGAAATAAGTCCTGAATATTCATTGGAAAGACTGATGCTGAAGCTGAAACTCCAATAGTTTGGTCACCTTATGCAAAGAACTGACCCATTGGAAAAGACCCTAATGCTGGGAAAGATTAAAGACAGGAGGAGAAGGGGACGACAGAGGATGAGATGGCTGGATGGCATCACCGACTTGATGGACATGAGTTTGAGCAAGCTCTGGGAGTTGGTGATGGCCAGGGAAGCCTGGCGTGCCACAGTCCATGGGATCGCAAAGAGTCGGACATGACTGAGCTACTGAACGGAACTGAAGATGAAAATATCCAGAATAAAAATGTTATAAAAGGAAAACACAATCAAGAAGTTGAGAAAGTATAACACATTGACTGTTAAAGCCAAGCAAGCAAGGAAAGAAAAGATTGAAAAGAAGCAATATTTGAAAAAATAGTGACTGGAAATTGATCTGAACATTCAAAAAGCCCTACTACATCCAAACTGGATAAATACAAAGAAAACCACTTTTAGGCATATCTGGGAGCTAGCTTCCAAAATGTCCCTCCAGTGATCCCTGTGGGGATCTGATGCTTGGGGAATCAGTACAAATGATGCTTTCTGGCTACTGTTGTGGTGAGTAATAAACCGTCCTTTGTCTCTCATGCAGAAGTCTCATGTCTTCTGCCACTATCTATGAAACTGTAGTAGGCTAATTCTTAGCTTAGAGTAATTATCATTTCTTGTTAGTGGTTTGAATAATTAAGTTCTAGTCTTAGCAAATTTGATGATTGAAATACAGTATTGTTGCCTATATTGTTCATTTGTTTTTAAAAGAAAATTGAAATGGTCATTTCACTTTATATAGGAAACTAATTTTTTTATTTTTTTGTAGTGTCTTGACCATTTGGTTTATGGATGATGGACCAGAAAATAAAACCAAAGATAAACACTTTTTGGTTACCTCCATAGGTTTTTTTTTTTTTTTTGGTCAGTGACAATCAATTATTCCAGATGGGGAATTGGGCAAAGCCATTTAAAAATTTTTTATTAAACATTTATTAGGCAAAGCCATTTCCCTCCTCTTTAGTTCTTATTCTCAAAGATTAAGTTCTTCCTTTTTCTATCCTCCCAAAGAAGCTCCTTCTTTGTCAAGCAAGTTTTAGTGACACTTGCTTAGACATCTTTGATACTGTCCTTAAGTCTGTGCAGATCTTATATTCCCTTGGTATTCTGGATTATTATTAATTTTTCAGTAATTAGGGTCTGAACTTATGATTCTTCATCAAAGATTTTGTTCACATCCAAGACCAGAGCCAGTTTTAGTCTCCTTCCTTGTGACCAGGTGCTGAGTTAGCCATATTCACCCCTTAGCTTTCAAATACATAATTTTAGCCTATTTAATTTTCAGTTAATTCATATTGCTCTGAAGTAAAAATTATTAGAAACAAAACACTGTTACCAGTGAGAAGGTAAGGTTTTAAGTGGGATTCTGCAAATAGAGTATACCAGTACTTTAAGCATGTTAAGGAAAAAGAAACAATTTCTCTCCAAGTGATAAAATGTTGTGATAAAACTAGCCCAAGATTCCAGAGCCCAGGGCAACTGTGCCTTGTCTAAACTGAGGAGATGCTGACTGAACTCCTGCAGGACCCATCATTTGCCCTTTCTCAATTTCCCTCTAAATTCTACATGGTGCTACTCTTCTCCAAGCGATTCCTAGCATTCTGTTCTTTTCCCAATTTTCTGCCACAGCAAGTGCAGACATTGTGTTGCCATCCAGGTATGGAAGCCAGGACCATATAACTTCCTCAGCTGAGTTCACATCCATTTAACTTATATTTTTCTCCCAGGAAAGGATCACCAGCCTCTTCTGTGAATCAGTTACTTTTACATATAATTTTGATTTCCAAAGAAATTATGTGACAGAAGTAACATAAGATAGTTGTGGCTTAAAACATAGGCATTATTAAAACCCACTCTCACAAACTGAGCAAAGCATTCAAGCAATTGTTTTTCTCATTGCGACAGATCACATTCCTTATGAATGCCCCCTCTGTGACTATTTATCTTTGGATGCCAGGAATGACCCAGGCACATGTCTGTTTCTACTTCTGCCTTATTACTGCATTCTCATTAACATCAGTATAACCTGTCTCTCCTTTGATCCATTTTTAGTCGCTTAAAAATTCTTATCCAGAAGTCCTGGGTTCTAGCATCAGCTCTACTTACAATATGTAGCCACTCCCAGGGAAGAGAATGACACTTTCAACTTTGAGAGTGACAGAATCTACTTTGCCTCCCATAAGATTTCAAGTATAATTTAAGCCCCCAACAATTCTCCGTGATATCTGGCTTTATGATTCTTCTTTTTCTCCTGCTATCGTATATATACACACACAAAAGATGGGTAGGGATATAAACTGTGGTCATCAAATCACTGTTGACATGTGTGGGAGTGCTTATGAAGGAGCTCCTCAAATGCAAGCTACAGAAAGTAGGAATCAACTGCAGTGAGAAATGTAGGTACCTGGAATTCAGACTGCGTCCAATTCATAGAAGAATGGACCAATAAGTGGCAAGGTTATCCGCTTGGTGACAAAAACACTCGCGACTCTGGCGGGACTCGAACCCGCAACCTTTGAATGCCTCACTGCTGCGCTAGAAGTCCAATGCGCTATCCATTGCGCCACAGAGCCCGACGACTTTTGGCGGTTGGCTGGATCCCAAACACTGTTGGTGATTTATTTGGTTATCAGTAAATATAACTTGTGGAGACTTATTCTGTTTCAGTCACTGTGAAAGTTCAAGAAACATAAAAACAAGACAATGTAAGGGACATCAATGCCCAATATGGAGGAATTTCTGAGCCTTTCCGTGACTGCTGTCATTCGTTTTCATGAAGTAAGGAATAGTTTGTTCAAGACTCAAAAAACATCTTATTTCATCTGGTCTCTCCAAGCCCAAGCTCGGGACCGTTGGCTTTGCAAAAACGGAATATGAGGAACGCAAAATAGCGTTGGGATATATTTTAAATCCATGGCCGGGCCCCACTACTCTCTTTCGTCTAGCTCACTTCTGGAGTTCTCTCTCTCTCTCGATCCGGGGGCCCTTCTTGTGTTCTTTCTGAAAAAGAAGATTTCGTTTGTTTTGTCAATGGGCTCATGGAGTAACGCGATCGCATTGTTGCCCTCTCTCTCGAAGGAAAGGGCTACAGTTTTTTAAAGAGTCCAGGAAGCTTTGGAAAGATCTCAGGTTTTCTAACTCGGGGATTTTCTTTTGATGACTCTTTGGGTTGAGATGCAAAAGACGGCTCTTTCTTCGCTGCCGCTTTTCTGTGAGACTGTATGGTCCAGTCGCAGGGGCTCCTTCAGTCACCGTCGGTCCACAAGCGTCTGTCTTTGCGGACAGATAGGGATGCGAACAGTGGAGGTCACTGAATGCGGGAGAGGCCAAGGTTTGTTGACGAGGAGTAGGAGGATAGTTGTGACCTGAGAAATCGGAGGAGAGTTGTGGAAGGAAGAGAAGAAATCCTAGGTCATCCCTACCGAGGGAGGACAGTGCAACATGATAGAAAAAATATGACCCGCTCTTCCACGGGGAGACTAGAACCTGAGCCAGGAGCTTGAAGATCACTCAAGCACTCTCACACACTAGTGTGTAGCAAAGAATGCGGGAAAGGAGCTTCTCCCGGCCCTCAACCTCTCAACTCCACATAATATCAGAAATGAAAATAATTTATTCTGAAAATTACAAGACAAAACGCGAACTGTGAACCGACTGTCAGCAAAAACGCAAAGCAGAAAGGACGTGTTAGACAAGAGGTGGTTTGAACTGAGTGAGAAAGTCCTTGTAGCCCTAGAGCCTAGGAGCCTGGGTATTGAGAGCCTGCGCGTTCACACCCGCAGCCCACCCTCCCCCGCCAGCCCCCCGCGCCATCCCCTCCTCGGGTCCGCGGGTGCTTTCTCCGCGCTCGCTTCCTCCCAGGACCTGGCCGCGTATACCTTTCTCTTAGCGCCACAGCGGGACTTCGGGCAACCTAGAGACTAGGGAGGTGATAGGTAGATCTGACCAAGTTTCTTTGTTCCTTTTTCTCCAGCCTCACGTCTTTGAGGACGTGTTGGTCCGAGTCCAAGTTTTGGGAGCTGCGAAAAAGGAGGGCCGGAGGTGAGCGGCATCCCTAGGGCAGCCTCAGAGTTGGAAATGTTAGTAGGAGAAGGACCCGGAATGAAGGCATCGAAAGCATTAGACACTAACGAGGGACTGACTTTGATGAGCGTACCCTGGGTTGCCCTTCCCCTGACCCAAAGGACTATTCGATACGTTGCCTGAGGGGGAATACCGGCTGAAAAGGAGAATCCCGGGACTGTCTCCTAGTCAGTCAGAAAAATTTCACCTCTCTGCTCTTTAGTAAAGGAGGCGAGAACGTTCCAGAGGCCCCTCTCCGAATGAGGGAAGCCCGCGGCCACTTTTGCTTTTCATAACAAAAAGCTGTAATTTTAAAAAAGCATTCTAGGAACCCTCAGGATAGAAGTCTTACCGTCCAAATATTCCTCCAGAAACAAGCAGGGTATGAAGTTTTTAAACAGATTTGGCAATCTCTTAAAGAATATGGTTAGGACTTCTCCAGATTGCCAAAGGAAAAACACATGAGAAATGTCCTGAATCTGTGGCGATGTGAATTCGCTTTTCCTGACCACATTTTGTCCATTTGTCAGGCATGTCTTGGTTGATCTTTTCTAGATATCAGTTCAATTCAGTCGCTCAGTCGTGTCCGACTCTGTGACCCCATGAATCGCAGCACGCCAGGCCTCCCTGTCCACCACCAACTCCCAGAGTGCACTCAGACTCATGTCCATCGAGTCAGTGATGCCATCCAGCCATCTCATCCTCTGTCGTCCCCTTCTCCTCCTGCCCCCAATCCCTCCCAGCATCAGAGTCTTCTCCAATGAGTCAACTCTTCGCATGAGGTGGCCAAAGTACTGGAGTTTCAGCTTCAGTATCATTCCTTCCAAAGAAACCCCAGGGTTGATCTCCTTCAGAATGGACTGGCTGGATCTCCTTTCAGTCCAAGGGACTCTCAAGAGTCTTCTCCAACACCACAGTTCAAAAGCATCAATTCTTCGGCACTCAGCCTTCTTCACAGTCCAACTCTCACATCCATACATGAGTACTGGAAAAACCATAGCCTTGACTAGACGGACCTTTGTTGGCAAACTTATGTCTCTGCTTTTCAATATGCTTTCTGCTGTTGCTGCTAAGTCGCTTCAGTCGTGTCCGACTCTGTGCAACCCCTTAGACGGCAGCCCACCAGGCTGCCCCATCCCTGGGATTCTCCAGGCAAGAATACTGGAGCTTTCTAGATATAGATAAAAGTAAATTACGTGATCTTCAGTTAGATTTATCCCCGCCCCACTCCCACCCACCATAAGACTTTCTCAGTGATAGATGAATTGAATAGAACTCTATTTAAAGAATGCTTTGTTACTTCTGGTTAAACATTATGTATTAAATCCAAGCATTTAGCAACTTTTTCAAGACGCATCCTACCCATCCGCTCACACCTCTTACCTATAAACAGTTTGTTGGCCACAAAATGGGGGCCTGTCTATCTATGCATCTTAGGATCTGGTATCTACATTTAACCATTCTATCCTGAAACATTTCCGTAAAATGTCTGGAGATTCTGCTGAAGGAACAGCAAGTTACAAACATAAAAGGAGAATGGGAAACGTGCAATGTTGGTTTAATTTAGAGGAAATGAGCCTTTGCATTTCCTCCCCCAAACTGAACCACATAATCCATTTTCTAGAAAGCAGTTAGGACCTCACACACTTAAAAAAAGAAAAGAAAAGAAAAGAAATTCATGGACAAACTATAGCTCTTCTTAACCAATCTGGAAAGTGAAAGGGCATTCGCTTCTGTAAAATACATTCCCAAACACAGTACTTTGAGCCTAAGTTAGGAACCCACAGACAGCGAGTGAGGGTATTCAGAGGTTTTCAACATCGTTTTTCTCTCCTTCCACCTTAGACACAAATCAGAGGGAACATTCCCTTCCCTGAAACCCGTTGAGCACAATATCATTCATCGAGGAGGCTGTAAGTTCAAGCAGAAGTGTTGGTCCCACCCACGCGTAAAAGGATTAGTTTGATTTCAACTGAGTAAATTTGGTTCGATTTCGGAGACCCCAGCGCCCGGCACGAGCCCAGCTCATCCCCGAGGGAGGGAGGCCCTAGCTGATGATGACCTGAACTTTGTTGAAAACAAAGATACTTGTATAGATTTTGTCGTTCAGTCGCTCAGTTGTGTCCGACTCTTTGTGACTCCATGGACTGCAGCACGCCAGACTTCCCTGTCCATCACCAACTCACGGAGCTTGCTCAAACTCTTGTCCATCGAGTTGGTGATGTCATCCAACCATCTCACCCTCTGTAGTCCCCTTCTCCGGCCTCCAATCTTTCCCAGCTTCAGGGTCTTTTCCAATGAGTCAGTTCTTCGCATCAGGTGGCTAAAGTATTGGAGCTTCAGCTTCAGCATCAGCCCTTCCAATGAATATTCAGGGTTGATTTCCTTTAGGACTGTCTTCTCCAGCACACTTATCGCAGTGCTCCTAAATGTCGGAGGCTGCTGGAGAGAGTTTGACCTCCCTCCCCAAGCTTTTCCTTGGAGTAGGAAATGGCAACCCATTCCAGTGTTCTTGCCTGGGAAATCCCATGGACACCAAAGCCTGGTGGGCTACAATCTATGGGGTCGCAAAGATTAGAACACAATTGAACGACTGGGCACACAAGCACAGCCCTAAGCTTTCATTCATCTGAGGGTTTTTGCCCAACTCACTGCACACACTTGTTTACACAAGTCTTGTCTTTATGTCTACCATATATCTTCTTTTAAAACGTGTTTCCACGCCTGTAGTCGTGGCCGAGTGGTTAAGGCGATGGACTAGAAATCCATTGGGGTCTCCCCGCGCAGGTTCGAATCCTGCCGACTACGGCAGAAATTTTAACCTATAGTGCTGCTGGGAAAAGCAAAGCTAGTACTGATAACATTCTCAAAAGTTTACCCACTCCATTACTCTTGCCTGGAGAAGCCCATGGACGGAGAAGCCTGTTAGGCTACAGTCCATGGGGTGTCAAAGAGTCGGACTCGACTGACTGACTTCACTTTCACTTTCTAGTAATTCCCCAACCCAAACCTTATACAAGGCTCAAGGGTGTCTTCAGCTTTCCCTTCCCAAAGGGACACTTGGGTGAAATGTCAAATCACTTACACACTTTATTAAAATATTTGCCACAGAGTGAAACTGGCTTTTTGAAATTATATGAGTTTATTCGTGTAACCACTACCATAATCAGGATACAGGAAAGTCCCATCAATCCATAAACCTCCCCATGTAATCCCTTTATAGTCATCTCCTAATTCTATACATACCAGTTGACAACCAGATGTTTTTTGCTCCCTTGTTTGACATTTTTGAGAATGTTGTGGAAATGGAATCATACAGAATGTAACCTTTTAAGATTAGCTTCTTTCACATGAGATAGAACATGCCTTAAGATTTATGCAAGTTGTTGCATGTATTAAAATTTTGCACCTTTTTGTCGGTTGAATAGAATTTCATTGAGTGGCTGTACCATAGTTTATTTCTTCTTCCATCCATTGAACCTGATTGTTCAAGGTTGTTTCCAGGTTTGGGCAATTGTGGGGGGGAAAGCCATTAACTTTAGCATATGCAAATTTTCATTTTTATTGGATAGATATTTCGATGGTTGCTTCCCCCTCCCCCATTTTCAAAATGCATTACTTTATTTTCCTCATAAGGCAACCATACCTTTTAAATCTTGAGTATAAAACAGACTCAAGATTTCTCCAGAAAGCTCTAGGGTTTCCATGAACTTTCCTGGAGCTTATGGCCTAGGTAGTTTTATTGCTTTGAAATAATAGCATGTATCTAATCATGCTGTGTTTTGTGGCCTGGTAAAATGTAAATAGAGATAATTTCATGTGTGTTTGGAAAAAGTTTGAATCAGGAAGCTGGTATGTGCACTGTTCTCTGTATATGTATGTTATATGACTTGCACTACTTTATTTTATGGTTTTTTTTTTGATGTGTCTTAGCTTTTCAGAGAGGTATATTGTATAAAAATATACCACTAAAAATCCCACCATGGTTGTGATTTTTATCTTTCTCTTGGTACTTCCATCAATTCCTGGAATTTCCCTCCATTTCTTAAATTTCCAGAAGCTAGACATTCTGGATAAAGCCATGATCTATGTAAGAATTATGACTTGGAGACTCCAGGTGCTACCAGCAATTGAACAATTCCAACAATAAAAGCCTAGAAAAAAAATCTATTTAATTTATACAAACTTTAGCCATTGAGACTTAAGAGAAATGCTACTACTTAGAGATATTTCTATATGTTTCCTTCCTCAAAAGAAGCAAGGAAAATGCAATTTAAATATAACTTATCTCATGGGAAACTCTGGGTAAAAATTAAGAATAAGCTGCAGTGCAGATTCTGATCATCTTGTGCTTCAAAATGAGTCTGGGTCCACCCACTGGTTCTGACCAGAAGTGTAACTTCTGGCCTCCTCAAACCCAGGAGGAACCCAAACCCCATAACCACTCTGAGAGAAGAGAGAAACTCAGAACTGGTTTGACTAGAATCTCACCCTCAGGCGTCGGTGCAACTTTGCCTCTTAACTTACAGCATTGGGGTTAATGAATCATGGAGCTTGAATTTTAAAAAGATGTTGAGAGAAGTGGGCTCCCTTTGCAATTTTTTCCGTCACAGTTAGCAGGAGAGCCCCATTCAGCTGCCTCCAGACGCGCGGGCAAGCACACCATCCTGCAAGGACCTCTGTGAGCAAGAAATGAAGGACAATACTTGGTGACCTTGTCACTGCCATCGGAGGCCTGGCACTGAACTATCAGAATAGTCCTGAGCGCGGACCTGTGTTTTTCCCAGGTAGTCACAGCACCGCCTCATTTAAGGGAGCAGGTCTCTTTCCATTAAATTGAAAGTCATTCATTTGTAGAATAATGCCTACATACATCCACGGGGACAGTGGGTGACGGGAAGCCGCCAGCATCCCCGGAATTCCACCCTCACAAATTCCAAGGCTCATCTCGGCTAAAGTTCTGTTGAAATCTCGACAGAAATTTGCTACTGGGCTGCCTCGGTGAACTTAGCCGAACGGAGGTAAGAGACTAGGAGAGTTGAAAGGGGCTCTAGAGATTGCGTGCGAGACGCCGAGGGATCCACCGACCCCGCCCCAGAAACCTAGTCTTTAAGGAAGCGTGCTGGCTTAAAAAAAAAAAAAAAAAAAGGTGTCCGCAGAATAGTAGTAAGAAAAATCTTTAGTACAATTTGGCAGTCTTCACTGGACATTTTTCTCTTGATGAAGTAGAGTACGATGAGTCTTTGATCTTGAAATATTGAATCTCTGATTTGCTCCTCACCAATCCCTACACTTGACAAAATTCAGACTTTTGTTTCAAGTGTACCTTTTCCACTTTCTCGGAAACATAACTTCTCTTGCAAGGTTTCTTCCGTGAATGTGCCAGAAATCAACACATTAAAGCTTGCTTTCCTAGAGGCAATGGACCTGATAACTAAATAATCTATGTGGAGAAACGTATTTATTTATGGCCAAAACTGCGCAGAGGTACAGATAAACTATAAAATCTCAAAGGATCAGTTTTCCTGTCTATATGAAGACTAAAAATACCTCGACGAGTTTTAAAGTATTACATCATACAATGAATATAACACGTTCAATCCAGTGCTGATGATACAAGAAATGTTCAAAATATTCATTCTGTGTTGTTGGTTTTTTTTTTTTTTTAAGAAGAAAGCAAGGACTAGAACCACCAAGTTTCTGAGTTAATGGCGGGGGCGGGAGCGGACACTCTTTGGGGTCTTGTATTTGGCCAAAAAAAAAAAAAAAAGGAGAAAAAATAAATTAAACCCCTTAGGATTTTTTTTCAAGTGTCGTGAGTGGACGTAGACTAAATATTTTGATAGTTTAAATTAAATGGTTTCAGTAGAGTTACTGTGACACGTCACTGACAGTTATGGCAGGCTGCATTCCGTTCGTGGTTCCATGGTGTAATGGTTAGCACTCTGGACTCTGAATCCAGCGATCCGAGTTCAAGTCTCGGTGGAACCTGTCAACATTTTGTCTCTTTATTTTCCCCTGGAAAATATTGTCTACCTATTGACAAAATCAATTTGGCCTATTTTACTTCTTGTAAGTCCAAACACATCAGCATTTGGGTGAGGAGGCAGAAGAGAAATCCCATTCTGGTTTAATGGAGTTCATTTTATAAGAAAGAAAAGGAGTATCAGGATTAAGTACAAGTGCAAGACGACAAAAACCTTGCACTCTGCTGCGACTAGAAAATAAAAAACTAACAAAAAGCAATAACGATTCTTTTAATAAAGTTTACTTTCGGTGCACACTAAAAGAATATTTGAAATTGTTCAATATTTCAACAGTGGGAAATAAATTAATCTAATAGTATTGGAGAATATATAAACAGCAAATTTCTTTTCTGCCCATGATCTCTACCTGCACAATTTCTGACTCCTTCCACCCTTCCACAGGGCCACTGAACCTAGTGTGTGTGTGTGTGTGTATATATATATATATAAACAGAGAGAGAGAAACTAAAGGTGGAAAATCTTAAAGTAGGTGACTTTAAGTAAACAAGCACGCAATAGTCATTATTACATTTAAAAAATATCTACAGATTTAACCTATTTCAGCTTAAAATGGGTGGGGAATCCATAATGACATTTTCATTGCCATATTCATCTGTGCGTTGGGCTACACACATAACACCAAACATCTCCTTTTATCAGATAAAATGAGTGAATACTGCTATTTCCTTACTAATTACATTCTTGGTGTAAGTTTTCCTCCCCCCGCCCCCGACCCCACACCAACTTGTTCTTTTACTGTTTTGCAATGGATTCTGGATTTTATTTTTTAATATAGTGTTTGTCTTGGATGAAGTTTGAGTTGTTTTGCTTTGTTTTCTTGGATTAGACGTTTGCAGCCATTTCACATGAACTAGAGACTGGGAAGATTCCACCCCCACCCCTACATAGTCTTATGATACCAGGTTGTGTGGGAGATTTTAAAGCAATTTTTTTTTTCTTACAACTAACACATATGAAGATTCTGCTCCCATATACTGATCTTATTATATAGTATCTGCTGCTTCTCAACATTAGCCCTTTGTGTAAAGCACTTATTCAAACATTCATGTCTAGGTTCTCCTTCATAATGAGTTCTATGAAGTTTCTGCTTCGACGTGTAAACACACTCCTTTGTTCAAAACCAGAGTGCTGATTTTCTCTCTGACAGTGTGCCACTAACTTTAAGACACTGTACATCTATATTAATTTGGTTGTTTTTTTTTTCTTTTTTTGCAAATGCTGTACAGAGAAAACACTATTTATGGTCTCATTATATTCCTTTGACCACAGAATGTGGAATCTACTCTTCATACTCCATTATCCATATAAACAGATCATTTTTACTTTGCTCAAAATTTTAGTTTGCTTTATTCTTTATTTATAGATACATATTCCCAGATGAAAATGCAAAAGATGTCTACTCTGCAACTGTAAAGCTCTGTTTTTATTGCATACTTTGTTGCCATCACACAGTATATATACCACATGCAAATATAAATATTATGGGACTCATGCTTATAGTGCATCTTGCTTTACATGAACCCCAGCATTCCTTGAGTTGACCATAGTGACGAGTCAACAGTAGTTGATGAGTATATCATGATGCTTTTAACAGCAAGAGGGAATGCAGTATGGCTGCGACATCGTCTGAGTTGGTGTTAACTATGTAGAATGCCCACTAAAATCGTAGTCGGCAGGATTCGAACCTGCGCGGGGAAACCCCAATGGATTTCAAGTCCATCGCCTTAACCACTCGGCCACGACTACTGACTTACTGCTACTTTTGCGGGCCAAAGTGAAAACTAGTTAGTGGCAAGTTCTGCAACAGTTGTTTGACAACAAAAAGTTTCTTAGCCCTGTCCGGATCTCCCCCTCGTGTATGAAAGAGAGCAAATCAAGAAGCAGCTGGTAATGTAATTCACTAAAAAGTTCCTAGACAAAGGACTGGATCTTTCTGGATGCTGGAGCTTGTCCAGCGCGGACACACACGATCACTCCTAGTTCTCGGGAACCCGCAGAAGGGGAGCTTTGTGTTTAGAGTGAGTTCCAAACAACCTCCAGTTGCAAATACCAATGGAAGAAGGAACTCGAATAAAGGGAAAATGCGAGAATTGGAGGTGCGGGGTGGGGGTGGTCATCTGTGTTTACTTTCAGGTTGAAAATCTAAATCAGGAATCTCTTCCATGGCGTCAAACTGACGTGTGCTTCCAAAAGAGCGATTAAAATCAGACTACCGCGACAATTCAGAGTGAGGAGTTGGGGGGTGGGGTGGGGGAACTGAGCAATTTCTGTCCTAACTAGAAAAGACAACGTTCCGGATTTCTTCCTTTGAAGGTCACTTGTGTCATCCTAGTGAAGGCCGCCAGACAATTCCCAAGCTACCTAAGCCTTCAGCCTCTGGAGCCTGGGGAAAAGGGAGGCACTCAGTACAGGTTTCCCAAGGATCCGAATTCTGCCGGAGGACATTCTTGGTCCCTCTCAATGCAGAACAACGCAAAAATATATGAAAACACGTAAATGTTAGGGGAAAAAAATCCAGCTAAATTAATAAAGTTGATTCTTGAGTCAGAGACTATCTGGTTTATGAGAATGTGATAATGAAGGGGAGACTTGGCTCTGATTCCTTTTCATGGAAATGTTGTTCAGTAGCCCAGTCGTATCCAACTCTTTGCCACCCCATGGACTGCAGCACACGAGGCTTCCCTGTCCTTTACCATCTCGTGGAGCTTGCTCAAACTCATGTCCATTGAGTCGGTGATGCCATCCAACCAGCTCATGCTCTGTCGTCCCCTTCTCCTCCTGCCTTTACTCTTTCCCAGCATCACGGTCTTTTCTAATGAATCTGCTCTTCGCATCAGGTGGCCACAGTACTGGAGCTTCAGCTTCAGCATCAGTCCTTCTAATGAATATTCAAGATTGATTTCCTTTAGGGTTGACTGGTTTGATCTTGCAGTCCAAGGGAATCCCTCCAAAACCAAGGACTTTATCTCTGAGTTCCAGGAATGGAAGTGTTTCGCTGGGGCATAAACTAATAGAGAGAATCTCAACTATGAAAAGAACATGACCACCATGATTGAGGTGGAATATACCTCTCTGGGAGTTAAAATAAATCATCTCTTTAGGATAATAAGAATTATACTCCCCTCACCATATTCTTGCAAATGTTATTTGGTCTTGCTACCAAGGCACTTGCTATATACAACCATTTAGGCTCATAAAGGGTTTATAACTTTTAACACAGTAAATTTATTTTGAAGTTTATTGTCCTTGAATGGTCTAATCAAAGTATTGCCCCCAACCAGCAAAGTGTGCGCCACTTGGGAACTTGTGAGAAATGCAAATTCTTGGGCTTGGATTCAAATCTACAGAATTAAAAACTTTCTAGGAGTGGGGTGGCGGAGAAGGCAATGGCACCCCACTCCAATACTCTTGCCTGGAAAATCCCATGGGTGGAGGAGCCTGGTAGGCTGCCGTCCATGGGGTCGCGAAGAGTCGGACACGACTGAGAGACTTCACTTTCACTTTTCACTTTCATGCATTGGAGAAGGAAATGGCAACCCGCTCCAGTGTTCTTTCCTGGAGAATCCCAGGGATGGGGGAGCCTGGTGGGCTGCCGTCTATGGGGTCTCACAGAGTCGGACATGACTGAAATGACTTAGCAGCAGCAGCAGCAGCAGGAGTGGGGTGGGCAGGTGTGAGGAGATGCAACAATCTGCTTTAATAAAAAGCCCTCTAGGCGGTTCTGATGAGTGTATGTATCTCATGGATCCCCATCAGAAGCTGACAGCAGGAAGCTGGTCTCTCAGAATGTCTTCTATTTAGGCTCCTTCTATCAGACTATCAGCATATGGGGTCCTTCCAGACTGAGGAGGAAGTGTTACTTGCCAGTTTGCCACAGTAGCGAGATATTCGACTAAATGATGTCAAAGAGCAAGAAATTTTACTTAATACGAATACACTTTCTGGCAGAAAATTTCTTTGAAAAGAGCTTTATTCTGTACTGTTACTCATGTAAAGATACAGCTCAATTGCCAAGTAGTCAGCATAATTGCTGAGTAGTCGTGGCCGAGTGGTTAAGGCGATGGACTAGAAATCCATTGGGGTTTCCCCGCGCAGGTTCGAATCCTGCAGACTACGGTACCTTTCGAAAGGTTAATCCTATTGAGGCATAGCCAGTTGGGGAAGAATGCCCGTGTCTTAAAGTGAGAAGGCTTGTTCTCCAACCTGGCTCTTTATGGCTGCTGGGGAAAGGCATGAAGCATTCGAATGGCGCCCCAAACAGCATCAGGGTCTTACTACTATTATTAGCTTTAAGAAATTCTACCATACCCCTAATGGTGTTTTCTTTTCTCCCTAGGAGAGTCAAGGCTTTGGTGATGCCTTCCCTTTTCCTGTGATGAAAACTCTGCTTACAAGGCAGACAGACTTTCTTAAGGAGAAAAACTTGAAATGAGCGTTTCCTTGGTCAAAGAACCTCACCCTTAACAGGGGTCATCTTCATCCTTGTTCACGTACAAAGGAAACTCCATGAAATCTTGGATGAAGTGAAAGTTAAAGTTAAGGTTGCCAAGTGGGAAATCCAAAACGGGTATTAATAAGCAAACCACAACACAACTAAAGAAATTAAGTAAAACCATTTCCTTTGTGATCCAACTAGATAGGGACGATGACCTTACATATGGTGGACTTGTCTTGGGGCCAAAAGCAGTGACGTGTATGACTGTAGATGGATCTGCCAGTTGCACTTTTTTCTTACTCTTAACTTACTGAGTCCCCAGATATTCTCTGGTGGGCAGTGATCATCGAGGTAGTGGGTCATACCTGGTGCAGTGGAAATCAAAAATAATCCACGAAGGAAATTATGGAAATAAATCACCAAGTCTTGGTAATTTCTAATCCACTCCAGGCCTTGGTCATAGGGGAATCAGTGGCAGCTAAGCAGAACATTGTTGATCCCTGCATTATTGATGACAAATAAGTGAAAGTCCAGGGTCATTGATCAAAGTCAGGCTGAGTACTTAGGGTGAGATTGATTCCGGGACTTTATTCCTGAAATCAAAGGCTGCACTTGTGCCATGGGGGTGCGTTTTACCTCTACGTAGTCAGGAGAAGAGCACTAGACCCAAGTTACATAAAATTTGCTGAGAAAAACTGGTTGTCACTTGAGGAAGAAGGAGCACACAGCTGATGAAGAGACCCAAGCACGAGGTATTTGCTTGATCTCCTTTACGTATGTAGTAGCAGGTCAGGAAGTCCTAGGTTCAGGTGTCAAGTTCCCTCCTGGTCCCATACCTGAAACCAGATAAACGGAGCTTGAAGTTATTTTTGTTTCAATTTGGTGAGGACCATCTCCTTCAAACTCCATGTGGTCTCAATTCTGTACTTTTTCCTTCCTTTCCTGAACTGCCACTCAACTGCTCCTCCTTTCCTTCTCTCTCATTTGTTGTTGCTGCTGTTTAGTTGTTAAGCCGTATTCAATTCTTTGGTGACCCCCTGGACTGTTGCCCGCCAGGCTCCTTTGTCCATGGGTTTTCCCAGGCCCACTGGAGTGGGTTGCCATTTCCTTCTCCATCTCTCTCCTTATGTCTTCCCTTTTGTCCACCAGCACTCTCATCTCCTTTCTCATTGTCTTCCATTCTTTTTTCCTCTTCCCTCTGCTCCTCTTCCCCTTCTGCTGTTACCCAGCATATCTCAACTGGACACTTTCTCCTTTGTGTTCCTTCCTCTAGGACAAGGTGGAATCATATAAATCCACCTCTGCTTCTGCCCAACAGGTGGAGATTCCCCATCATTTGAGGTCTGTTTTTCTTCCACAGTTTATCTTGACTTCATCCCATTCAAATACTGGAATGACCAGCAGTCGAAGAAATGAGTGTGGCCATGGTTATAAGTAAAGCTTCTTGGATTCAACATATATTTTTTGAGCCTCTCTAAGAGAGAGTCAAGCAAGCAGTGAGGGAGTAGACAGCTGAAGTGGAAGACAAGTTAAGACTAGATAGTGCTTGCCATTATTCTGTAGGCTTCTGAAGACAGCTGGAGCAGAGAAAATAAGATATTCCTGTCCCAGGAAGCCCAGAGGGTGAGAATGGTCGTGGGATCATCTCTGGAGGCTTTTTTTTTTTTTTCTGGTGGCTTTTGTCTACAGTTTCTACTTTGCGAATGTTTCAGTAGGTGAAGTACTCTTGAGGAAAAAGATGACCACACATAGCAGAGGATGGTTTCGATCCATCGACCTCTGGGTTATGGGCCCAGCACGCTCCCGCTGCGCCACTCTGCTTATGTTAGGGGGAGATGCTAGGGAATACTTTTCAACCTTGATTCTTTCGCATTTCCCCAACACTTCCAAGTTTAGTACTGTCACTTTCTCTGTCTTCTTTTCACCATTCTCTTTCTTCATCTGTCTCCTCTATGCTTTTCACTTTCTTTCTGGCCCTTATAGTCTGTGTCATTCTCAAAATATTAATGCCACACAATCTCTAGTTTGCAGTCCTCACAAATCTTCAACCCTTTCTTTCTTTAAGAGGGTGACAATCATTCCCTTTGGATCAGGAATTATGATAGCTAGGTAGGGAATAATGATGGCTAGAATGTCAGCTTTCTAGAACAAGAACTCAGCAAAGCCTTTTAAAACCTTTCAAGAGTCAGTTTCTCCCTCACCCAAAGCACTTTTCTCTGGATTTCCTCTTGGTCCTGCCTTTCTCCTTTTTTTCTCCTTTCCCTCCTTCCAAGCATGTACTTAGATTTATCAGGCAAAAGTGGACAATATCTCATGTTCAGCTTAAGTTACTCCCCGCTCCTGGGTGCTACACAGATTTCTCTTGCTCTGCTGCTCTTGATTATTGGAGACTCCGAAATAAGGCTCCATTTTGCCAAATTCCCCTTCTTGTGAGGTTCAGAGCCAACTGCGACTCCCCTCCACACCCCAACCTGGAGTCATCTAGCTCTTCTATTTTCAGAGGTCTAGTCATATGGCAAGTTTGTTTGAATGTGGTCTCATTGCTCAGAAACTGGGAAACTTAGGAATTAAGATAGTCCCCCAGGGACTCAATAGGTCCTGAACTGAAAACGAAAGCTCCCACCAAGGGTAGGGACAAGGCCCTTTTCTGCAATGAGGATTTTGCCGCCAACGATGGGACAAGCTTTCCCTGAGGCAGGCATGGTTTGTGGCAGCAAGAAGTCAAACCTCAGAAGGTGCTGACTGGTTTCCTCCTTGAGCTGTCCTTCATCCTTTATATATTCTCTTCTGAATTTTGCTGGAGGAGGAAATGGCAACCCACTCGGGTACTCTTGCCTGGAAAATCCTATGGACGGAGAAGCCTGGTTGGCTACAGTCGATGGGGTCGCAAAGAGTCAGACACGACTGAGCGACTTCACTCCACTTCACTTCTGAATTTTGCAGATCGCTTGCCTTGTCTACAGTAGATTCTTGGAGTTTCTGCTCTTTTCCTTATTATTTGCCACAGAAACTTCAGACCTAGTGTTGGCAACCCAAGACAATGTCTCAGTGAGGAGGCAGGGGTCATCACTTCTATATCTGTATCCACTGCCAATATTCTCCTGCCAGCATTAACAGAATACAGTCTTCTCTTTCTGGAAGAGGTTCGCTTGGCCTATGCACCTGTGCTTCAGTCACTTTCTCAGTAATGGAAAGGTTTGAGCCCAGACCTGAAAGCTTCAGATGCAGGAAAGCTTTATGGCTAGGGACTTTGTCATTGTTAGAGAGAGTTTTGCCCTGTCAAAATCTCTGCCCAAGTTTCTAATCATGTGCTGATTTGCCATCCGTCTTTCCCCATTAGTGAAATGTCTCTTCGTGTCTTTTATTCACGTTCTAATTGGATTGTTGAGGTTTTTAAAAAGTTTGTTGTTTCCAGAATTCTTGTGCATTTGCAAGATACTGTCTTTTGTCAGGTATGTGGTGTGCAAACATTTCCTCCCAATTTGCAGCTTGTTTTTTCAACTCCTTAATAGTGTCTTAAAAAAAATAATTTTGTTTATTACTTTGTTTTTGGCTGTGCTGGATCTTCATTTCTGCTCGGGCTTTCTCTAGTTGCGGTGAGCCATGGGCTGCTCTTCAATTGCAGTCTACAGGCTTCTTATTGTGGTGGATTCTCTTGTTGCAGAGCACGGATTCTAGAGTGATGGACTTCAGTAGTTGCGGCCTATGGACTCAGTACTTGAGGCTCCTGGGCTCTGGAGCACAGGCTCAATAGTGGTGCAGGCTTAGTTGCTCTGTGGCATGTGGAATCTTTCTGGCTCACAGGTTGAACACATGTCTTCTGCATTGGCAGGCAGATTCTTTACCACTGAGACACCAGGGAAGCCCATGGTGTCTTTTTGTGGAGTAAAAGTTTTAAATTTTGATGAGGTCCAATGTTTTCTTTTTAAGGATTGGGCTTTGGTATCAAGTCTAAAGGATGAAGATTCTGAAGATCTCCTATGTTATTCTCTGAAAATTTTATACTTTTACATCTTAGTTTGTGCTTTATTATAATTTTATATATGGAATGAGGTCTAGATCAACGTCAAAAAAAGGTTTTTGTTTTTGCCTATGAATGTCCAATTGCTCCTGCACCATTTGTTGAAAAGGCTCTCTCTCTCTCTTTCAGTGCATTTTTTTTTTTTTTTTGTACTATTGTCAAAAAATCAATTGGGTATATTTTGTAGAGGTCAGAATATATTTTTAATGGAAGGAAATAACTAAGACAATTACTAAACATTAGTTTGCTAAAATTTGCTTAAAATAAAGAGTGAATTGAAAACTATACATTAAAAATAATAATATATACTCTGGAAGGTTATACAAAAATTAATTTCACTGTGGAGAGAAAGTGAACAGCTAGAGCATGGATAGAAGATAGATTTTACTCATTGCATATAATTCAATATTATTTAAACTTCATATCATGATTATTATATTTAATTATTATAAATATTAAAATTCTTAATAGGCAAGGAAAATAAACTTCGTATCAGTTGATCACTGCCTTTTGGCAGAGATAGTTTTCCAGTCAAGAGTTTTGCTTTCTTTAGATAGCATTTACTTCTAGCTTTTTACCCTATAAACATGCTGGAGTTGTGTGAAGCAAGCATGGAGTTATTGATCGATTTCCCTTAGACAGATAAAAATATGTGTGTTAGAGATATACAGGTTATAGTTACATATGAGAAAAGAAATCCCTGAAAAGGTAAAATTTTCATGGAGAAGCAAGTAGGATTTTGAAAGCAGGAAACACCAAGGTATCTCTGAAGTTAGGACTCTTCTCAGGGGAAAAGAAAATGTATTAGGATTCAGGTCAAACCTATTGGAAAAAGGCAATAATTATGACTCGTTTTTTTTCTGGCAAGGGTGAGTTAATTGCAGGATTACAAGCTGGAAAGGGTAGTAACTGCCTGCATCTTGGTTAGAGTTCCTGTTTGTGTTTGGACTTGCAACTCTGGAGTTTGTCAAAAAGCATAGTATTAAGAAGGAATTATTCCACAAATAACTACCACGTAGTCGGCAGGATTTGAACCTGCGCGGGGAGACCCCAATGGATTTCTAGTCCATCGCCTTAACCACTCGGCCACGACTACACAATAAAACAACATGCTATGAGAATAAATAGCCATGCTGAAGTTTAGCTTTCATAAAATTAAATCACATACCAGAAAGATTGAGTCACATATCAGAAAGTATATTTGCAGTCAATGTGACCATTCTCTGATGTCATTTGAGTGACTATCATGCTGTTACACCATATTACCAGGGGAAACATTATCCTCACAACTGGAAAGAGACCTCATTTGATGGGTTATTGGAGTGAGATCAGTGTCTGCTCTGTCAGCCTCTGGTGGAGATTCATGAAATAGACCACAAAGTGGAACAAACTTTAACATTCACTTCAGAATTACATGTAATAACAATCATTAAAAGATACAAACACACTAGAACTTAAGTCCACACACAGTGAGGATAGTGATTTTCAATAAAACTTTCTTCCCTGGCATAGTAGTAAGTGAGACTTCGTCATTGGGAAGACAGATGTTGGGTTCATGTCAGACAAATCTATTAAGACAGTTAGAAGGAATTTGTTTGGAGCCCATATATCTTTTCATAGTCATTTTATGTGTTCCCAAAACAACAAAATAGAGTTAACAAATTGTTCTCATTCAATGGTCGTGCAGTTATTAAGACAGAGACTCAAATTATTTTTTGCCTGAAAATCCCATGGTAAAAGAAAACTTGTTCACCCTGTCACAGAGAGATTGGCCCTGACTCAAAGCTAACAACTGTAGAAACCATGTCAAGAATTCATAAATACTGTTAGAGAACATAGACACAAGACTAAGAACCCTCTGCATTGAAGAGTCTCCTTTATGTTACAAAACCTATTTTCAACAAATAAGCATTTTTAACTAACTAATGTTACTAAACTGTAATTAAGCAAAAAGTTGCTGAATAGATATGACCTTTGAAATATGGCTATGTGAGTCATTAACCTCAATTTTGTAAATTAGGAAGCCAAAGTTCACCCATGCCTGAAGCTATAATCCCAGTCAAACCAGTTCTTAGAGCGTCCCTTTTTCAGAGGGATAATGGGTGTGGGTTTCTTAGTACACATTTGGGACACTAGAATGAAACATATGTAGGTCCAACAGAATGGAATGGAACCTTGTTCAACCAAAGGTTATTAGAACCTCTGTCTCAGTTCCCTTTCAATCCTTACTCTAAGATCTCCACTAATAAGCCCTTAATTTGTGATAGTCTCCCTTTCTTGTTGAAAAAGGAAGCACGCAAAAGGGAAACAGATGCTAGACAACTTTAGTTCTCTTAATTCTTAATGAATATTCTGAATTCTGTTTTTCCAATTTCCATTTACCGCTGTTGCCACTTTTCATTTCAAAGTCATAGATATCTCATAGTAGCATTTAATTTAGGATGTTCTGTTGCTTCTGAAAGACTAACAGATGTAGCAAAAGAAATACCAAAAATTCATAAAATATTTAAGGAAAATAATGGATTAATCGACCAACAACTTTTTTGAGATTTTTAAATGATGTCAAGGAAACAAAAGAGATGAAAGGATGCGCTAAAGGGATGTACTATTTAAAGGACACACAGCAGTTAGATTCATAAATGGGGTTAGTTTCTACTACATTAGCTTTATGTAATCTAAAGTGATGACTTAACCAGTTCATTTCTTCAAAAACACATATGCTAGCAGGCAGAATGATGAATACAGAAGTAGTTTCATATGAGACATATAAACAAAGATATATGGAAGCACTAATATTACTATTGCATTTTCTTAAACAATGTTATGGCAAAGACACTATAAGGGGCACTGAAGAAGGGGAATGAAGGATGGAACTTGAGGGCTTTTCAAAGGAGGAGACATAGACAGGCAATCTTAAAGGATGCATCGGATTTCAGGAGGTGAAGAACCTAGGAGTGACAACACTGGATAAGCTAATAATCAATTTTACATTTGAGGAACTCTATCTTGACTTTCAAGCTGCACCTTGACTTTAAGGACAGCAAGTCAGCCAAATCAGAGATGAATGATTCCCATAACTGAAACAAATGTAAAAAGACATGGTGAAGGAGGCTCATGGACTTTCCAGCCTCTGCCTTCCTAGAAATAGAAACTTTGGAGGTTTGACAATGCTCCTGATGCTGAAACAGGAGCTATTTATGATGCTGGGTAAGAGCTGTCCCCCTACCATCCTGGAAGAGGAGCTGGCAGCAGGACGTACTGGGGTTTCACAGACACTCCTGAGTAGGTTAGGAAAGAATGCCCTGAAATAGCAAGTTTACTAACAGCAGCACTAGCTTCAAAAGCTCCAAGAAGTGCATGCCAAGAATAGTTCTATGTTGGACCATAGCCTATTGCTTTCAGTGTAGACTCTCCCTTGGTTTCAATCGTCTATCAACTCAGTTGTATGTTCTCTTCACACTGTAAATCTGTGATGTCCGATACTTTAGCCACTTGTGACATGTGATTATTGAGCATTTGGTCCTACTTCAGCTCTAAGTGAAAGATACACAGCAGACTTTGAAGGTTTTGTATGAAAAAAACAAAGTAAACTATCACACTGTCAACTTTTCAAATTTCTTACATATTGAAATGATATTTTGAATATGTTGGGTTAAAATAAAATATATTATTAAAAGAATTATGCCTTCTCTTTTTACTTTTTAATATGGCTACTAGAAAATTTTAAATTAAATCAGTGGCTCAGATTTATTTCAATTGGAAATGTACTTCCTAATTTACATTCTCTGTTGCAATTGATATAATTCTTGTTTTTCTTACACTGTTCACCAGTTTTATTTTTGGTTTTATTTTCCTTATTTATAAGAAATTTCAGCGATTTAAAGCTAAAGAGAAAGGGATTTCCCTGGTGGTCCAGCGGTTAAGACTCCATGCTCCCAATGCAGGAGGCTTGGGTTCCATCCCTGGTTGGAGAACTAAAATCCCATATGCTGCCGGGTGTAGCCAAAAAAAAAAATGTTATGAAAGAAGTTCTAGAATCCTAACAGCAGCATTCAGAAACCAGATTACAGGCTGATAGTCCACAAAGCAAGATTCTGTGTAATGGTCAGCCCTGGCTCAGGATCTCTATTCCAGCCCCTAATACTGGAGCTTCATTTTCCATGGGATTCGTCCAGAAAGCAGTATCTGGAAAGAGAAGAACTTCTGCTTATACTATCAACATTCTCTCTAAGGTATCTTTTTGAACAAATTTTTATTTTTAAATTCTGTACATCGATGTCATGTGGGTCACTTTCTACAACTCTAAAGTTAGAAATTGTTTCCACAGAAGGGCCTTAACGTTTCATGACTTTGACATTCTAGAATTCTATTTAGTTTTTGAGAGTCAAAGCAACCTGTATGCTGAATGTAAGAGATGGAGAGAAGAGAAATGATGCATTTTGCAAAGAAATATCAAGTTCATCCTCTGGAAATCCAGGTCTTGATAGCCAAAACCAAGTTGTTTTCATCAAGCAGGCCCTGCTCAGCAAAGAAGACTTATCACAACTCAACATCACTGACCTTCCTGAGGTTGCAACTTGATGTTTTTTTACTGTACTTCATTCCTCTGAATACATGCATGAAAGAGGAGAGTATCTGGCATTTAACCAACGAATATGGAATGCATTGGGTTTAAGAAAATTATTAGATGCATTCTGGAAATGCACTAAAGTATGACAACTATGCAGATCTCCACAAGAGAGGTGAGGATCAGTCCCATTAAATTGCCTAGTGAGATAATCTAATTTTCTTAGGAATTCCTAGAAAGGCATTCAAGTGTGGTTGACATTGCTTTAACACTTCAATACATTAACTCACACGTGTTAATGACCCAGTGGGATTTTGCATCTGAACTCTGTGCCCAGAATGAGTCAAAACCTCAACTCACTTTTAGCTCCTGTCTCTTTACCAGCGTTCTGGACCCCAGGACAAGTTAATCTGGCATAATGTTGTCGACTTTTTTGGTTTGCCTTCCAAAGGAATGGCTTAAATAATTTCTTCAGTTATGTAGTGGCTTGCCTATTAAAATCCAGTTTGGATTCATGACCATAGCTGTGAGTTCTGGCTTTCACTTATATGTGAGCCAAGATTTCGTGGTTTCCTTTTGTACATGAACAAGGACATACATGACTGGAGAAGAGTCCTGATAAAGGGGAAAGGTTTCTGCCAAGATTTTCTTTAGGAAAGGCTGCCTTCTAAGCAGTATTTTGATTGGAGGAAAGAGGAAGGTACCATCAAAGCCTGGGCTCTTCCAGTGGGGAAAGAAAGCACCATTAGGGCTGTGGTCAAATTACTTAAAATTAATAATAAATCAGACCCCATACTGGGGGTAAAATCCGTGTGCTTCCAGCGGCCCAGCGGCGGGGAGCCTTTCACCGGCAACATAAAGAGCCAGGTTGGAGAACAATCCAGCTTCTCTCCATGGTAACAGCATTCTTCCCCAACTGGCTATGTCTCAATAGAGAGCAATGTCGTAGTCGGCAGGATTCGAACCTGCGCGGGGAGACCCCAATGGATTTCTAGTCCATCGCCTTAACCACTCGGCCACGACTACTTAGACAGTGGTACGTTCATTGGTCTAAGTAGCTAGAGAGAGAAGGAAATGGCACCCCACTCCAGTACTCTTGCCTGGGAAATCCCATGGACAGAGGAGCCTAGTGGGCTACAATCCATGGGGTCGCTAAGAGTCGGACGCGACTGAGCGACTTCACTTTCATTTTTCACTTTCATGCATTGGAGAAGGAAATGGCAACCCACTCTAGTGTTCTTGCCTGGAAAATCTCAGGGACCGCAGAGCCTGGTGGGCTGCCGTCTATGGGGTCGCACAGAGTCGGACACGACTGAAGCGACTTAGCAGCAGCAGCAACTATAGAGAACATCAATTCTCTTCAGAATGTCACATTTTCTATCAGAAACTGTATTTGTATTAAGCAGTTTCTTGCTCTTTGGCATCATTTAGACACATAGGTTACTGTGTCAAATTGGCAGGTAACACTTCCTCCTCAAACTGCAAGGATTCCTTATTCTGATGGTCTGAAGAGAGGAGACTAATGTTTTGTTGTTTGCTTTTTTATTGCTTCCTTTGCTGTGCAGAAGCTTTTTAATTTGATATAGTTCCACTTGTTTGTTTTTGCTTTTGTTGCTTTACTTTTATTTGGTGCCAAATCCAAAAAAATTCATAACCCAGACCTATGTCTAGGAGCTTAAAATGACTTACAGACTTGAAAGTAAGATTTAAAACCATAAAACCATTGGAATGGGAGGAAATATTTGCAAATCATATATCTGATAAGGGTTTAATATCCAAAATATAGAAAGAACTCATACAAGTGAAAGGCAAGGAAGCCATCTGATTTAAAAATGGATAGAAGATCTGAATAAATCTGTCTTCCAAAGACATATATGGCCAAAAGGTACATGAAAAGATGCTCAACATCATTAATCATCAGATGAATGCAAATCAAAACTACAAGGAGATATCATCTCACATCTGTTATAATGCCTATTATTCAGGAAACAAGAAATAACAAATATTGGCAAGGATGGGGACCTCTGTGCACTGTTGGTGGGAAGATAAGTTGGTGCAGCCACTATGGAAAATGTATGGAGATTGCTCAAAAAATTAAAAATAGAACTATCATATGATCCAGCAATTTCACTTCTGGATATTTATCTGAAGAAAATGAAATCATTAATTTGAAAAGTATATATGAACTCCCATGTTCATTGCAGCACTGTTTACAACAGCCAAGGTATGAAAACCTCTGTCCATCGATGGATGAAGGAATAAAGAGGTTATAGTATATATGCAATGAAATATTATTCAGCCATAAAAAAGAATAAAATCTTGCCATCTATTGCAACATGGATGGATCTTGAGGGAATGATGCTGAGTGAAATAAGCCAGACAGGAAAGATAAATACCTTTTATATGTGGAATCTAAAAAAAGAAAAAATAACAAGTTTATAGATACAGAGAACAGATGAGTGGTTACCAAAGGTAAAGGTAGGCTAGGGCAAGTGGGAGAAATGGAGGAAGGGGATCAAAAAGGTAAATAATTTTAAAAAAATTAGAGATGTATCCATTACCATCAAACCTTTCTACAAAGGACAGGTTCTAGAGAACTTCCCAAGGACCCTAGCTCTCTCTTCACCAATCTGTTTCTTAGGGGGTTTTGAAAGGGAGCCTTCCAGGGAGCTAAGAGGGAAGATGAGTGGGTGTCACATGTGATAAATCCATTGCAAGTTCCCATGTGTTTTAAAACAATCTAAGATATCGATATCTTTCTCTACCTCATACCAAAGACATCTTGGCTTCTTCATTTACTGTATTTCTACTGATTTTAGGTTACAGTCAACTTCTCATGCACACTGTTATAATTCCCAGCTGTTCTAGCTAACACACTAACTTCAGAATCTCCATTAAGTGTACCCATATTGATAAATTTGATAAATTCTACATTCTACATTTAATAAATTCTACATTGTGTTTCTTTTTTCCTGGTTTATCACTCCCCCACACACTACTCTGATTTTCTTTTGATATGAATTAGCATTATATTACAATTCTTTCAGTATGTAAAATAAAAATATATAGTGATTCCCTGAGTCCTATAGGCAGTGCAAGGTGGTAGGGGTAGGTCTTGAAAAAAATCAATATCCTCAAGCAAGGTAACTACTTCAGTTGAGATTTTTTACCTGGTTTTTGAGCAAGGATAGGGTGCTGCTGCTGCTGCTAAGTCGCTTCAGTCATGTCCGACTCTGTGTGACCCCATAGATGGCAGCCCACCAGGCTCCCCCATCCCTGGGATTCTCCAGACAAGAACACTGGAGTGGGTTGCCATTTCCTTCTCCAATGCATGAAAGTGAAAAGTGAAACTGAAGTCCCTCAGTCATGTCCAACTCTTAGCGATCCCATGGACTGTAGCCTACCAGGCTCCTCCGTCCATGGAATTTTCCAGGCAAGAGTACTGGAGTGGGGTGCCGTTTCCTTCTCCAAAGATAGGCTAGTGTTTTGGAATAGAGGGTAGGCTGCTTCTGCTGGCAAGAATATTTTTAGGAAGGAAGCATCACTGACCGTGGTACTTGAATTGATCCCAATACACCAAAATGTCCCTTTTCCATTCTCAGGTATCCTTCTTTCTGAAGAATAAGGAGGAGGAGAAGGGGGCAGGAGGAAGAGCGAGAGAAAGAGAGAAAAGAAAAAGAGGGAAAAGAGAGCCCTAGTGTTTATGGAGTGTCTTCCTTAAGCAAGGTACTTACCATCGTAAAACATAGCAAAGAAGGCCTTACCTTCTTTTACTTAAAGTAAAGAGATTGAGGTACAGAGTAGTTTTACATCTTGAAAATTACAGTTAGACATTCACAGAGTTAAGAACCCAGTTCCAGAGCGTCTCCGTTTCCCATCCTACCATGCTGGTTCCACTGTGCCAACAGAAGTGGAAGGTGGCTCCCTGAGGGCTCCACTGCCTACAGTGGTTGTTGACATTGTTAGGCTGTTTCTCCATTTTTTGAAATCAAGTATTGGAATTTAATTAGTAAATGTTTTTATTATGGAGTCCTAGATTTAAAAATAGTATTGCGGACATCCTTAGTATAGGAATCAGTGCCAACTGAGGTCCTTTGTACCTATCAATTTTTCATGGCTTTATAAGTAAATGAACTCAGGGAAGGTGAGAAAATGTGTACCTACAACGAAGGGTTTTGAGGCCCCAGGGATATACATCGACCAGGAAGCAGTCTCTGATAATGGCGTTCATGCAGAACTTTGCATAAACTGTATCTTTGGTAGACATGAAAATATGGCCTTTCCCTAAACTTCTAAGGAGTTAAGATTTCAAATTACAATCAGGCAGTTGGTATCTTCATAAAAGCAGTTTATCTGTTAGGCTGAAGTATCAGCAAACATAAGAACACAAGAAAGAAAAGGTATGGTTAGGTAGCTTTTCCCCCTTTATTTTAGCAATTTGCTTTTCCAGATTGATCACTAACATCTATTGGTAACTGAAAATTCAGCTAAGAACAAAAAATAGATAACTAAAATGAGAATAAGAATTTCAGCTATTTGGAGAAGGAAATGGCAACCCACTCCAGTGTTCTTGCCTGGAGAATCCCAGAGATGGCAGAGCCTGGTGGGCTGCTGTCTATGGGATCGCACAGAGTCGGACATGACTGAAGCGACTTAGCTGCAGCAGCAGCAGCAGCAGCAATTAATAATGTGGGAAAACAGTAATTTGTGTGTATTTTATGTAATATTAATAATTAGTAAAAATTCAATTAGTTAATATAAAATTAATATAATGAGAGCATTCTTTTGCTAATAGCAGTAGAAAGAACATCATATACATTCCCACCAAGCATTTATAACATTTTCATTAGAATATGATGAGGAATAACAAGGATGTGATTGCATCTTAATTCTTTACTTCTAGAATATTTTAAAAACAAATTAAAAAACGTTTTACTTTTGGCTTTGAGTATTTAAAGTTGTACTTTAAAATTCTTCCTATTTGGTATCAAAACAATTTAAAACAGAATGTATACTTTAAAATGGCTATTTTAAACTTCCACAAGGTAGAAAAACTCCAAAATGATGTACGAAAGTTTATAAAGAAAAGGCAAAATGTGAATTGCAGATTCCCTGCCAACCCTCCCTAAAAGGAAAACTGGAAAGATAAGTAAACAGTTAGAAAGTAAAAGCATCGAGGTTCCACCGAGATTTGAACTCGGATCGCTGGATTCAGAGTCCAGAGTGCTAACCATTACACCATGGAACCCCACGGCTGGGAAACTGATAGCACTCCTTCCTGATACCATATAGTTTCAGTTCTGCCATAACACATCCTCTGAAAAGCCGAAATTTGCATCCTCATCCTTTTCTTATCTGCCTACACAGCACACACCCCTTTTCTTGCGCGCACCAGAGCTCCTAGTGCAAAACTCTTAAGAGCAAATCAGTTTCTCTGGATAGAAGTGGTAGGTCCGTGCTTTCTCGCGCTCCTCTCTGCCTTTTCTGCAGCTCGCGGGGCGGCTCTCCACGCGACCACAGTCAGCCGGGCTGCCCAAATGCAGTGACCGGCGCTCCGATACGGTGTTTGCAGAGCCGCGCGCCCTGCTTGCGTTGTCGGAGGAACGGCGGGGCTCGCTGCATCCCGAGTGTTTGTGCCGAGTTCTTGACTTCGAACGTAAGGGACGTTCTTGGAAGTTGAATTTCGTGATACATAATTGTGAATGACTTGATGTGCCAACCAGTTCTGGCGCTGTGGCAGGGCGGACAGGGGAGCGGAAAGGGTGGGATGCCAAGAGATGACTTCTGTTTCTCGGAACGCTTCCACCTCGTGGAGACCAAGGGTAAAGCACTTTGAATGTTTTCAAAACAGGGTTTTTTAACTTGGTTCTCACTGAGAAAGCTATTGTTCAGTCGCTCAGTGTCCAACTGCGACCCTATGGACTGCAGCACACCAGGCTTCCCTGTCCTTCACTAAACTACCCTGTCCCGAAGTTCGCTCAAACTCATGCCCATTGAGTCGGTGATGCCATCCAACCACCTCACCCTTTGTCGCCCCCTTCTCCTCTTTCTTGCCCTCAATCTTTCCCAGCCTCAGGGTCTTTTCCAACGAGTTAGCTCTTTGCATCATGTAGCCAAAGTATTGGAGTTTCAGCTTCAGCATCAGTCCTTCCAATGAATCGTTAGTGTTGATTTCCTTCAGGATTTACTGGTTTGATCTTTTTGAGGTCCACAGTTCCAAAGCTGTGACCTACCTCTTTCATGGGCAATGAAGTTTTCCTGATGTCAAGCAGGAGACGTGACAGGACTGTTTATTGCCATAGAGGAAGGCAACAGCAGGAGATGGAAGAATCCAGACTGTCAACCCAAAGGGTTGAGGAGAAACCTCTTTACTAAAACAGAAGTCTTTACTAAAAGTAAATAATTGTAGCTATGCGGATTTGAACCTTCCCAACAAAAGCCCAGGAGAAGTATGGGCATTCAGCTAAGGCAGTTTGAGTTGCATAAAGATGTCTGAAATACGGAAGAAATACTTCCAAGTTGAAGAGGCCGCACTGTAACTGCCCCCTCTGCCTCATGTAACATCTCCTGGCAGTAACAGTTGTCTCTCTTCCATATCTCCAGATCCTGCCAGACATGCCTGCTGCCAGAAGGCGATTCCACCCCCTGGGTTCTGATTTCCCATTAGAGACACCTAGATTTAAGTTCTCATGAGGTCTCTGTTTCCTGGTTATCCCTTCCCACCACCAACTATAATGCATTTCTGAAAAATATTTACTAACTTCACAAATGATTTAGTTTAGTCAGGTAGAGATTTCCAGAGTGGAAATCACTCTATTTTAGGACTTGGTGAGCACGACTCCTTTGTCTTCTAGATATTGCTGTGGTGATGAAGTTAAATGCCATTCTTAAATAATGTGGACACTTGGGTAGATTCTTGGTCTTTTTCGTTCACTGTGTGGAGCAATATGTGGAAATCTTAGGTCTGGTAAATCTGGTGGGGGGGGCATTTATAAGTAATTGTCACCCTTTATTTTCTTTGTTGTCTTGTCCTGGAACACTTTCAATCAGACATAGTTGGACTTTCTAGAATGAGCTTTTAATTTAGCTACCATTTTCCTATTCCCCATCTTTCTTTTCTATTCCTCTTTATGAGAAGATTTTCCAACTTTATCTTCCAACTCTTGCATCAAACTTTTTCCTATCATCACAGTTCTTAAAAATTTCAAGAATTCTTGATCTTTTGATGCTTTTTCAAAAATAACAGCATCCTATTATTGTCCCATAGGTGCAAAGTGTTCTCTTATTTTTCCGAGAAAATTAATAATAGTTTTTTTTCCCTTCTGTTATTTACTAGTTTCTAGTTCCATCAGGCTCTTTCTTCTATTTATTTGCTTTGGTACATATCTTTCCTCAGAATTCTGGTAGACCCTTCAGTTCAGTTCAGTCGCTCAGTTGTGTCCGACTCTTTGCGACCCCATGAATCGCAGCAAGCCAGGCCTCCCTGTCCATCACCATCTCCCGGAGTTCACCCAGACTCACGTCCATCGAGTCCGTGATGCCATCCAGCCATCTCATTCTGGGTTGTCCCCTTCTCCTCCTGCCCCCAATCTCTCCCAGCATCAGAGTCTTTTCCAATGAGTCAACTCTTTGCATGAGGTATCCAAAGTATAGGAGTTTCAGCTTTAGCATCATTCCTTCCAAAGAAATCCCAGGGTTGATCTTCTTCAGAATGGACTGGTTGGATCTCCTTGCAGTCCAAGGGACCCTCAAGAGTCTTCTCCAACACCACAGTTCAAAAGCATCAATTCTTCGGCGCTCAGCCTTCTTCACAGTCCAACTCTCATATCCATACATGACCACAGGAAAAACCATAGTCTTGACTAGATGGACCTTACTTGGCAAAGTAATGTCTCTGCTTTTGAATATACTATCTAGGTTGGTCATAACTTTTCTTCCAAGGAGTAAGCGTCTTTTAATTTCATGGCTGCAGTCACCATCTGCAGTGATTTTGGAGCCCCAAAAAATAAAGTCTGACACTGTTTCCACTGTTTCCCCATCTATTTCCCATGAAGTGATGGGACCAGATGCCATGATCTTCATTTTCTGAATGTTGAGTTTTAAGCCAACTTTTTCACTCTCCTCTTTCACTTTCATCAAGAGGCTTTTTAGTTCCTCTTCACTTTCTGCCATAAGGGTGGTGTCATCTGCATATCTGAGGTGATTGATATTTCTCCTGGCAATCTTGATTCCAGCTTGTGTTTCTTCCAGTCCAGGGTTTCTCATGATGTACTCTGCATAGAAGTTAAATAAGCAGGGTGACAGTACACAGCCTTGATGTACTCCTTTTCCTATTTGGAACCAGTCTGTTGTTCCATGTCCAGTTCTAACTGTTGCTTCCTGACCTGCATACAGATTTCTCAAGAGGCAGGTCAGGTGGTTTGGTATTCCCATCTCTTTCAGAATTTTCCACAGTTTATTGTGATCCACACAGTCAAAGGCTTTGGCATAGTCAAGAAAGCAGAAGTAGATGTTTTTTCTGGAACTCTCTTGCTTTTTCCATGATCCAGCGGATGTTGGCAATTTGATCTCTGGTTCCTCTGCCTTTTCTAAAACCAGCTTGAACATCAGGGAGTTCATGTATTGCTGAAGTCTGGCTTGGAGAATTTTGAGCATTCCTTTACTAGCATGTGAGATGAGTGCAATTGTGCAGTAGTTTGAGCATTCTTTTAGCTGTCCAATTCTATTTAAGAGGTAGCTTGCAAAACCTAATTGGTATTATGAACCTGATACACCAGTAGATGGGCCCATTTTAGAGTGATTTTATATGACAGACCATTGCAATCAGGATGCCTGATATGTCCTCTGTGGTTTGGTCTTTCCATGACGGTTTTCTCAGAGAGTAATTTCCTTTAATCTTGGGTTGTTGTTTTTTTTTTTTTCTTTCCCAATTCCTATTAGCTTTTCCAAGAATCTAATACCCTTTACAGATGTTAGTAACTTTATAATTGGTAGCTTTCCACCTTGCAGACAGTGAGGTTTCAGCTTTATTCACTCTACTAACTCAGTTACTATTTATTGAACTCTTTTCTGCCTCCCTAAATGTTGCTGATAATTGTAATGTTCACCTCAATCCATGATCTGCCAGGAGCCAGCACGGGAGATCCCACCCATGGCAAAGGTCATGAGGAAGAGACCTGATGGGCAAAGGAAAGATCAGGCCTTGAGGGACCCCCCTGAACCCTCTCGAGCATCTACCCCAAAACCAGAATCTGTTTTACTATATCATGCCTCTCATCAACACCTCTGACATTAACGGGGCGCTATCCTCAACCACCTTTCTCTAAAGCTTGTGAACAATGTCCTTTGATTTAACCACATTAGATCTTGAGTTAATAAATTCCTTCCATGCTATAGCCCACTTCACCTTTACCCTATAGGAATGCAACCTTATCTAGTGCTTTCGGAGGATGGCGCCTGATTTTAGAAAAATCACCTTTGGAGAAAATGAGTTTTCTGGCTGACTAATCATTGTCAGAAAGGGTCATAAGATGTTACCAGGCCCCCTGGCCAGAAGATGATGTAAATCACCCAAGATCTTTGTATATTGGAAGGAATGCAGGGAGAACGCCTGGTCCCGATAAGGGTCAGGACTGCTGACCCTGCATGACTATGCGTCTTCCATTATTTTCAATGTACAACTCAAGGTATATAAGCTTTCCTGAAAAATAAAGTTTGGGCTTCGCTTACTGAAGCTTGGTCTCCCCATGTCTTTCTTTGTTTCTTTCTTTATCTTCTTTTCAGGCTGACTCCCTGGGGTGTAGAGGCCCTCTGAGTTCACTATCCTGCCCAGGGCTTCTAAGACCCATGCAAGAGGGAGCCCAAGGCGGGGCACCATCCGCTATTCAAGCGGGCCCCTGTGGCCTACATGAACAGAGCAAGTCTCTTGTCTGAGGCTTTATTGGCTTTCTGCATAAACCAAGGAGTATCAGCCTCTTTCTCTCCTATATTTTCCTAACTGCTATATTCCTTCTTTATCTCTTTCTATATCTCTAAATAAATTATTCGCCTAGGTCACTGACACCGTCCCCCCGAGGATACCCTGGATCCAACCGGGGCTGGACCCCGGTAATGTTCCATCCTCCATAGTTATCTATGGGAGTTGTCTATGGGAATAATTTACCCAGCCAGCATCTATACCTGCATCTCAATTTGCATAACAATCTGCATAACAGTTTGCATCTCAGGGTGGCTGAGTGATTAGTCACAACAAACAGATTATGAATGCAAAAGTAACATGTACCCCTAGACTTTAAAGAACTGTGGACTTTCTCCAGCCTTACGAGATAGCAGATCCTTAAGATAGAAGAAGCCTGGGTCCATGAATCACCACAAGGGCAAAAATGGGCTCCCCTTTCTTTGCTGACTCAAGAGTGAGTCTACAATGGACTTTTACATGAGTAAGAACTAAATCTTAACTGCATCAAGATACTGAAATTTGGGGAGGTAAACTATGTTTCTTACCATCTGTCATTTGCTTTCATGCTCTTTTCATCATTGTGGGATTACTTCTTTTTAAATTATTTTTATTGTTAACTTATTAGCATCATAAGAAAACAAAGATAAAGCCCTGGGTTTCACCACTGTAGCAAACATAATCCCTTTGAAAATGACCACTTGAGCTAAATGTGTGATTACAGAATAATATGAAAAGCCTTGTATCTAGAGATTGTATTTCTCTTGTTCCAGCAATAAAATCACTATTTCTGCTTCTTCATTTTTAAAACTTGAGTAATGATGTCTGCTTCACATTAGAAAAACAAAGAAAAAAAAAACCCCCCACAATCACACAACCAACAAACCACACTAGCAACACTTCAGTGTATTTTCTCTCACCCTCAAAAATTTTACATAATTGAAGTCTTATAGCATATACGTTTTTTATCCTACTCTTTTCATTTAACATTATATCTTGTACTTTTTCCCTGAGCCATTCACAACTTCTTACAAAATATTGTCTTTAATGGTTTGGTAATATTCTTCCAGGTATATATAACCCAAGTTATATAATCATCCCTCTCTCCATTGTTGGAAATGTTTATTTTATTGTTATAACTAAAAGTATCATATATGTCTTGGCACATAAATGATTTCCTTTAGTTTGAATTACCTCCCTAGGAGAGTTTTCTCCATAATTAGTTTACTATATGAAAGGGAGTAACTACGGATGGATCAAAAATTTCATTCTAGTTTTACAGAAAAGCTTAAATGAACATTTTGGCCAACCCAAAATTTGTACGAGGCTCTCTGGTGGAATTTGGAAGTGCTAAAGTGGCAAGAAGGAGCTTGTTTCAAGCATAAACAGAAAGGAGCAATGCTTCATAGGGCTGTCTTAATAAATTACCATTAAAGTGGGTGGCTTAAGACAGCAGTAATTTATTCTTTCCCTGTTCCAGAGGCCAGAAATCTAAATTAAAGGTGTGTGTAAAGTGATTCTAGAAGGTCTAAAGGAGAATCTGTTTCATGGCTCTCTCCTAGCTTCTGGTGGTTGCTGAAAATCCCTTTAGTTCCTTGGTTTGCAACTGCATGATTCCAATCTGCGCCTCCCTCTCACATGGCCTTTGTACCTGTGTGTCTATTTTTATGTGTGTTTCAAATCTTCCTCTCTTTATAAGGACTCTATCATTGGATTTAGGGCCTTAATCCAGTATGACCTCATTTTAACTTGATATTCTTGGCAACGACTATACTCAAAGTCATATTCACAGGTACCTCAGCTTAGGATTTCAACATTTCTTATTGGGTGACACAGTTCAACCCACCACAGGGAAAACTGTCTCTTTGCCTGCCCTAAAGGACAAGATATGGGAGAGCTTTAGTTATGAGAGTTTGAGGGCCTCAGCCATGAAAGGCATTCTCCCTTTGTATCTGAAAGTCTGTCTGAATCTACTTGACGGTGCTTTTGGCAAAGTACTTCAACCCTCAGAAGTCAATCCTATAGTCCTAAATTCCTCAATTAAAAAAAAAAAAAAAAAGAAAGGAAAAAGAATCCAGTTCTACGGGGTTTCATTGAATTGTTTCTAAATCCACAACCCTATTAATACAGTTAGTCTGGCATTACACACATGGTCATGAGGGTTATTTTATTTTATTTGGTTTGTTTTTCTATACCGTGAATGTCCTCAAGCTGTTATATAAGCAGTTTCTCCCTAAGGCTCCTGGGCTATGGGCTTTCCTCTCAGGGAAGAAGAAAAGGAGTGAGGAATTGAAGATTTTCCCAGCATGAGGGTTGAAGATCTTCCCAGCATCTTTTTCTTCAGCTCCTGGACCTTCCCCATTCTCTCACTCCGCACTCTGGCTCAAATCGGGTTTCAAATACTTCTCTTAAGACAGGGAAAGGTCAATGCAGTTGAAGGTTATCGGAGCTACTTCTGTTTTAGAGTTTAACGCTGAAAGCAAACGCGACTGACTGCACGCTTTCCGATTTCTCCATATTTCTTCCAACCCGTTTCCAGTCCCACTGGCACTTGCAGGTGTGAGACTACTAGGGTCACCCTTAGTTCTAGGGCATAGAAAATTCGGATCCCTTGTCTCAGAATGATTCTTTGAATTCCATCTTCCTCCACTGAATTTCTGCTTGCCATGGATGACTTATTTCATCTGAACGTGGGAAGTCTCCAATGGGCTTAGGAAATTCTTTTTTACCACGGCAGTTATACACCAAAACAACTTTCACTATGCTTTGGTGCCTAGTGATTAAATGGCATATCACTCGCTGTACCTTCAAACTTGTTAACAATAAGACAGTTTCACCAGGTAGTCGTGGCCGAGTGGTTAAGGCGATGGACTTGAAATCCATTGGGGTTTCCCCGCGCAGGTTCGAATCCTGCCGACTACGGTTTTATCTGTACAAGGAAGGTAACCATAGACTCTCACGTCAATGACACAATCAATTGAAACCGCTCTGCAGTCACTCAGTTCAGGTCGAACAACCTGCCAATTCCAGGGACTACAGTGTCTGAAACATTGACATCAATAGGAAATGCAGCACTAAATCTACTGCTGTGTGAAGATAATATTAATTGTGATTTGAGGAAGGTGACTTACTTTTCCTTATTTACTGGTCATGTCAACTTGGGTCCTCAGCATCAAACTCAGATTCCATCCTCTTCTAGGGTGGAGGTAATTTCACAGCTGCTATCTGTTCTAGGGAACTCAAGATTTATAAAAATAGTATATTCTCTAACAGCTACGATTTTTGAACAGGCAACAAATTGGCATTACATGGATTATCTCACTTAATCATCAGTTTAACCCAATCAGGTAGATAATATTAGCACCATTTTAAAGATGAAGAAACAGGTTGACTTGCACAATAACACACTGTAAAATGGTATCTGAACCATTAGCATCCTTTTAAAAATTTTTGTTGGAGTATAGCTGATTTACAATGTTGTGTTAGTTTCTGCTGTACAGCAAAAGTGATTCAGTTATATATATATATACATTTATCCATTCTTTTTAAGATTCTTTTCCCATATAGGTCATTACAGAGTATGGAGTAGTTTCTTGTACTACATAGTAGTGTATATATGTCAATCTCAATTTCCCAATTTATCCACCCCCACCCCAGGAATCTGGTAACCACAAGTTTGTTTCTTACATTTGTGACTATATTTCTGTTTTTTAAATTAGTTTAAATCATGTAGTATTGTGAAGTAAGATTAAATATATGATATTGCTTATATGTGGGACCTAAAAAAAAAAAGGTAGAAATAAACTAATTTAAAAAACAGAAATAGAGTCAAAAAGGTAAGAAACGTATTGCAATCTCTGTATCCATCCATGTTGCTGCAAATGGCATTGCTTATTTTTTTCATGACTGAGTATTCCATTGTATATATATATACCACCTCTTCATCCAATCCTCTGTTGAAGCACACTTATGTTGCTTCCATGCCTTAGTTATTGTAAACAGTGCTGTGAGGTGCATGCATCCTTTTGGATTATAGTTTTCTCTCAATATATGCCCAGGAATGGGATTGCTGGATTATATTGTAGTTTACTTTTAGTTTTTTAAGGACCCTCAAAATACTGTTCTCCATAGTGGTTGTACCAAGTTACATTCCTCCCAACAATGTAGAAGGTTCCCCTTTTCTCCACACCCTCAACAAGCAAGCATTGATTGTAGACTTTTTGATGATGGTCATTCTCGCTGGCGTGAGGTGATACCTCATTGTACTTTTGATTTGCATTTTTCTGATAATTAGGATGTTGAGCATCCTTTCATGTGCTTTTGGGCCATCCATATGTCTTCTTTAAAGAAATGTCTATTTAGATCTGCTCATTTTTTGATTTTTTTTGTCAAGTTTATTAAATGTGGATGTAAACATTTATTGGGGTTTTACAGTCAGTTCAGGAAACAAATATGAATTCAGAAACTCAGTACTTGGATTCCCATGCAGAACAAAGTGGGGAAATAAGGTCCAGGTAGGAGTAGAGAATACGTGGAAAAGTAAAAAGGAGAAAGGGGTAAGGGAGGAGGAAGTCTAGGAGATGGAAGGGATGGAGCAGGAGAGAAGCCAGCAGGGTGTCAAATACAGAAATGTCCTCATCCCTCTTGGATACTCGTATTCTGAGCTTCCTCTGTCACTGAAGCCCCTTAATCCCTTCTCTCTTGTTCTGACAAGCATCTGTGCACCATCTCCACTCTTCAAAATCAGCCCCAGATATCAATGCATTACTAAAGTCCACCTCTTCTACAAAGACACTTGGATTGTTTCCAGTTTTGGCTATTATAAATGTTGCTGCTATGAATATTGTTATATATGTTTTTCAGTCAATACAAATAAGAATTTTTGATGGGTGGAAACACTTAAAGATGGAATTGCAGATTCACAGTAATTGTGTATGTTCAAGCTTTAGTATGTAATGCCAAAACACTTTTGTAAGTGATTGAACCAATTTATATTCCCAAGTATGAAAGAGTCCAGTTGCTTCACTTCCTAAACAATGCTTGGTATTATCTGCCTTTTGATATTTTATTGTAACCGTTCAAGTAGGTAAATATTTGTGATGGTTAATGTGTCAACCTGTTGGGTCACAGTGTCCAGATATGTGGTCAACCATTAATCTGTGTTTCTGTGATGTTCTTTGAGTATGTTTTGAAAGAGATTGATATTTAAATTAGTGGACTCTATAAAGCAGATTGCCCTCCGTAATATGAATGGGCCTCATCCAACTGCAAAAATACAGTGAAATACTGGCTTCCCTTCTAAGAGGGACTTGTGCTGATAGCCTTCAGACTTGGACCAGTAGCATCAGCTCTTCCTGGGTCATGGACTTGCTGCCCACTCTGCAGATTTTTGACTTGCCAGCCTCCATTATCACAGGAGGCAATTCCTCAGAATAAATCTCCTTCACACATCCTATTCATTTGTTTCTCTGGTAAACTCTAACAAATCATGTCTGTGATCACTTTTGTCATGTTCCTCCACACAATTTATATGTATCCAGGGGCACTAGTTTGGAGTTGCCTAGTCAGCCAGTTCAGTTGAAGCACACACGAGCCCCCAGCTGTGTCATGTCCCTATCAGCATTTCAGAGTTAGATGTCTAGCAGGATGGAGGACTTGAACACGGGCTTTTAGATCTTCTTGGCTTTTTGCCCCAGTACTTCTTTCTGGATGTAAACGGAAGGTAGGTGCCAGACAACCAGAATCTTATTAATTCTCAGTGAGCATTCAAAGTCCTATGTCACTTATTCCCCTCTGGGCCATAAAGTAGCGTTGGCTTTGATATTTAAGAACTGAGCTGAAATGTTTCTCTTATTAGAGCAGCCAGGACTAGAAAAGACGGAAGCGGGGTAGGGTGCGGTTGTTGCGAAAAACCTGCAGAGGAGGGTCCCCAGTTGGTTCAGTTCTCAGTCCCAGAACCCAGTAGAAGCCATCGCTGAACACAGAATTCTGAAGAAGCCGCAGTAGCGGCCGCAGAATCTGCGTTCCCCTGTTCAAGATCGTTAACCAAAGTGAGTTCCGAGGTTTTTATATGAAAAAAAGGAGTGTAATATTTCATTCAAAACAGTGAAAATACAATTGTTCGAAATTCTTAAAATAGGTGACGAGACACAAAATATGCAGACAACCTCCCCGTCGGGGAATCGAACCCCGGTCTCCCGCGTGACAGGCGGGGATACTCACCACTATACTAACGAGGAAGAGCTGCGCTAGTAACTCTTAAAGACATCTAATAAATGTAAATATTGACGTTCTCTCAACTGACAATTCTGTGCTTTACTTTGTTGATTACCTTTGACAAATTTAAATCTAAATTCCCTCGGACTTGTCCGCGACCAACCGAGTGTGGCCCCCGGCCATCTCTCAGATCTCTCTCTCCACACCTCCGCCCCAGAGCTGAAACTACAGCCTCAGCAAGACAGCCTGCTCCTCCGACAGTGATGGCGTTGGTTTCTTGGACGGTTTCTTCCCTACTACATTTGAAAGCAACGAATCCAGGCGACCAAACAGTTGAACTTGTGCTTCCACTGGCCGAAGACTGTGACCTAGGAAACAGGGCTGGTTTCCGCAGGGAGAAAAAAACCGAAAAACTGTCTTGAAAACACAGGATCGAGTGAGTTTGGAAGCGAGGGAAACTAAAGGTGTTCCGGAGAACTGTGCGGATGCTCCGCTGGCGGGAAAATAATTAGATACCTTATTAAGATACCTTTAAGTTTAATGATAAAAAAGTAATCGAGTAATAATAACTCCCTTTCCCCATAGTCGCGGAGTTTTGGCCTGGACAAAGAACAGAGCAAGTTTATTTAAAATTTCTTGGCAAGTCTGTGGTTTACGTTTCAATTTTCTCTTTCGGCGAAGAAATTTTCACCCTATTTCACTCCAAAACGGTAGTTGTCGTAGTCGGCAGGATTCGAACCTGTGCGGGGAGACCCCAATGGATTTCTAGTCCATCGCCTTAACCACTCGGCCACGACTACACAACTGTTTCGTGTTATTTTTTTTTTTTCAAATTATAGACAAGAAAGAACAGAAACCATGTCGACTATCGCCCTACGTATAGGAAAGTAGGTTTTGAGAACTGGGGAATACTTAAAACAAACTGGAACCCATAAGCATGAACTGGAGCCCCAAGTAATAGACTGACATCTGTCAGCTCTAGTTGCCCCTGACTTTGGTGGTTCAGGTATCCTGCGTAAGCCAGAGCTCTACATTAGGAGCTAAGCACACACACTTGGTCCAGAAAAAGAGAAGGCTGAAGGAGGATCCAGGGGAAGGTGGGGCGGTTGCAGGCCCAGCTACTGCCACGTGACAAGATAAGTCCGCAGATGAATGAATATGAGTTACAGGATGGCTTCTCTTTAAATTTTCTCCCTCCAAACATTCTACAAGAATATTTTTTGGGGCCCATCTAACCAGAAACACAGAAAAGGAATTCTGGGGAATGTAGTTCAACCTGGTCAATTTGCTATAGAGATAAAGTTTTGCTGTTTACTTATATGTAATAACCAATAGTTTACCATTTTAATTACTGTAGAGTTATGAGTAACTGTATGTCTTGATATATGTATTGTGTAAGTTCTCCAG